>NC_047577.1:15693878-16004560 GCF_011004845.1 Esox lucius
AAGGAGTGCACTCGAATGTCCTCCACGAGACAAAACTTATGACCCAGCAGAGAAAAGCACGTGGCGGCTGGTGGTCTGAAAATAGGGGGGAGGGAGGGGGTGGAAGCATTTGCTGAGGGTGTGATATAGGTCGCTTCTGCATAGGGATAGGATCTGGAACTGATAACGTGACACTGAACATGTACCGACCGACATGTGCACAAGCAAGCTCCGCTAATGCTGAAAAAGAAATGTCTGCCTACTGCCGGAAGCAGCAAGGTCTCCCATTCCACTTCCGCTGTCTGTGATGAGCTAGGATGCTTTGTGTGAAATATCACACCTCATTTGCATAGGTAGTAGCAGCTCAGGTTACGCGGCCTATCAGGATGAATAATCGGTTTTGCTCCGTCTCAGCGAGAAGAAGACAATGTGTGGGGTATGACAAATTAAGCGGAACATTAAGTGGAATCTTGAAGCTAAAGTTGCAGGCCCTTGAATGCGGACTGTGTTGTTCAGTGGACATAAGGCAGACCAGCTCTCCATCGTCAGTTATATGGAATAGTGCCAATTGTGTGGGTTCATATTAATTTTAGAGTTATGAGAAAAGTTTAATGTTATAGTATGTCCCGCTTAGTTTGATCCTTACTATATTTAGAAAGCACACAAGTGAGTACATCTTGGCAATTTATTTAAAAAAATCTACCCCTAAAAAAGTCTGAGACTTTTCTAGAACGATGCAGTACCACAGTCATACTCAGAGTTGGGAAGACGTGCTTATGGCAATTACGCACTCCACTCATGGAACTGCCTTGCAAGGTATTGTTAGGCTTTTTTTTTTTTGTCATAAGGACATTTTTATTGTTCAGTGTGATTGACTTTCTAGATGTGTATTTCCAAATATATTTCATTGTTTTTCTATTTCTATTTCTTTTTTATTGTTGTAATACAAGTCACAATGAAAAGAAACCTAGGTCTCGGTTTGATTTACCCATAAATAAAGGGAACATTTGGGTGACCATCTTTTTATTTTTACATGTCCACTGAGTGCCCGAGGGTGTCCTGAATAAGTATAATTCCTAATCAAACACTTCACTTCATCCTTCCCAGGGACCTTGCATGGGTATTGATTGGTCAGAAAGTAGGCCAATAGCAGCTCTAGACATGCAGTCTCCTAATGATTTAACCACATCAGCTCCTTCCCCTCCATTCCCTCCTCAGGGCAGCAGTTAGAAATGAATGAGTCACGGCAAAACGCAACAAAAAGAATCATTCACTCAGCAAAACCAGATCAACTCTAGCCAAGCAGTTTCTTAAACCCGCCCCCTCTCCTCCATTCCTCCGCCCCCCTATCTCTAGGCAAAACCAGCTCAACAGAATGCTATGGCTGTGGTGAGAACAGGCCAAGCCAATCCGGCGCTCTCTGGTTGCCTGACTCTTCTCCGCCCTCACCATTTTGGCGCCTATTCCCAAACGAACCACCACAGAGACAAAATCCCCCTGGAGACTGTGAACCACATCAGAGAAATGTCTGTTATGGCGTCCAGGCATGAGAGAAACATACCAGATCCATTACCCAATTATGTTTTAAGTTGTCCCAGTTCGTAGTTACTTCCAGTTCCTTCCAACATAGCCAGAGCTTTGTCTACACATGCTGCCCTCACCAAGTTCCTAGTGATCCCACATTGGACAATCCATCCCAAGACACTAGCAGATACTGTGGTGGATCAACAGTATTGGACAATTACAATAGTTGCTCAAAGCCAAAAACTGTATGTCACGAACTACACAAAGCTGGAATTTATGGTAGGACTGCCACGTGTGAACCGCTCGTATCCAAGGCCAATGCACAAAGACGTATTATTTGGTGTAATTCCTCGACCCCTGAATAATGTAGGAAAGTAAAATGGTGTGATGAGTCATCTTTCACCCTATTTCCAAAACAGGTTTTTGTTTGGAGAAAGCCAAATGATGCCTTCAGCCAACTAATGTCTGCTGCTAAACGGTTTAACATGGTGGGGGATCCATAATGTTATGAGCAGCCATCTCGTGGGAGTTATTGGGTTTGAGGATCACTCTGCGTGGTCGTATAACGGGAATATGAGGGCATTTCACAAGACCAGATGAACCCTATGGGGCAAACACGGTTCCCTCATGATTTTCCAGTATTCCTGATTTATAATGTTCAGAAACACACTGCTAAACAAATTCAAGAGGGATTTTATGAACACCAGGATGACGTCAAACGTCTTACATGGCTTCTTCAATCACTAGATCTGAACATCATTGAACCTTCATGGGGCATTCTGGAGCCAGAGTGCGATGTAGCTTTGTAAAGTTGCAATATACAGGACTTGTACAACAGCATTCAAAGAAGGATTGGAGCTGTTCTGAAGGCAACGGATGTCCCTACTCTGTATTAGGTCATTATTAATATATTTCTAGGTGTTTCCATTATTTTGTCCACTGTCTGTAAGTATGAATATGACAAGCAGGGATAAGGGTAGTCTCAGACTAAAATACGTATTTGTTGACCAGTAGCTGACAGTTCTTTCAACCCGTTGGTTGGTTGACATTATAAAAGGTTTATTATATCACATAATCACAACAGGACTGTATGCTCTTAGCTTTAAAATGCACTAACATTACTATTAGGAGTCAGAGTCAAGACCCAACCCTTCAGATTCTGATGTAATAGTACTGAAGTTGCTGTGTGTCACATGCAAACTCTCAATTGTTGCTCAGGTATAGCCAGCGAAGAGGCTGCCAGAAACATGAGATTACCATTTAAATGACAGCCACATTTTGCTACTCAATCATGATAAATAGCTCATATTTACTAAGGGTATCATGTATATTCTCTTGAAATTATTTCTTCAACAGTAGCATCTGTGCAGGTCTACATCACAAATATTGTGAAATACTCCCCAGAATTCTTTAACCCATGCACCTCCTTGGGGAACTACAGACATTTCACACAGTTATGACCGCAAAATGGTACACCTAAACTAATAAGTGAAGGGATTAGGAATAGCTGACTAACTGAATCAGATGGCCCAGTTTAGGTATACAAGAAATGTCAATTGTCTGGTGGTCCCTGAATAGGGTTGGGAAACCCTGGGCAATAGTACCAGGCGAAAAGACAAGTTAACAGTGTTGGGTAGTACAAAAGTGAAAGAAAAGAAGTGATGAAACTCATTACAATCCGGTTGCCTGTGGTGGCAGCTGAATGAGTTGGACCATCACAAGATGTGTTAAATCTTATTCAACACATTTGGCTTTGAAAACCTCAGTAGGCTCTAGGGGAAAATAAACCCCAGGGAATCGGTGAGGAGTGTGTTTGTGTGTGTGTAATAGCATAGTTAATATGGAAAGTATAAAAACACAGACAATTCTGTGAAGTGTGGACTTTTGGCCTTTCCTCACAAACAAAACATTTTAAGCTTTGGGTTTCAGGTTAGAGTTCGAATAACAATATGGGGTAAAAATTGGTTTAATGAGTTAAGGACCGGTTTGGATTTAGGGTTAGGATAAGGGTTTTGGGCTTTAAGGTTAGAGTTAGCGTTAGCAAACATCTTTTTTATGGTATTCTATTATTGGTCCTTACCAGTATAGGGATATCAACATTAGGTTGTTTTTATGTGTGAAAGTATCTCTGAAGATGAGGTGTTTATATTACTTATGCTATTAACTTGGAGCTGCCATCCAACCTGACATACCTGCCAACCTAGAAAAGCCTGCATGTCTTAAGGTACCAGCTGTTAATTAATGAGATGTATCTAACTGTGCAAATAATATAGTATATACAACCACCTTGAAAATGATTGCCAACCTTGATAAAAATGGGCAGAAAAGGCTGTATAAAATAATCAACACATGTAATAAACAATGTAAATATTTTCAAACATTAAATATACAGTACTTTAGTATGATCCAAGGAATCAACTAATAAAATAATACATTTATTTCCCTGAACATTAAAGATTAGATCTTTGCAAAAAAAATGAAATCTACCATTTTAGGCAGGATGTGTAATATGTGGATATGCAGAATCACTTTGATACCTCCGAGTGGTTTTGATGAGGGCCACATAACATCACAAGCATAAAATAACACACCATTTTTGGGGACAAATCTTGGCGTGATAGCACCACTTCTACAACCAGTGGCCAAAAATCCAAAGATGCGTGTTTAACTACTGGCCCAATCTTTATTGAATTATTTTGTTGTACTGAGCAGTTTTTTTGAGAATTACATTAAAGATCCAGCCTCATACAAATTTCAAGTAAGATTATTCTTTGCCTTCTGAACCATTTTCCTTACTGTGCCTGAGAACAAGATGCACTTCTAGTCTACCAGACAGGTTCCAATGACCACTGTTCCAACGGTTTTGATCTTTTAAGTTGTTGCCCCGGTAGTGGTTGGTAGTATATTTGGAGTTTAAGCATATTGTTTATTACCAATTGCCTTATTTATGAAGGTCAACAATTATATCTCTTTTCATTGGTCTTTGTCTTTTCTCATGGTGATCAATGACAAATTAATTTTATATGTGTGTTACCTTTTTATACCCCAGTGAAACAGGAATCCATGAAAGACCACAATACTGTTCATTAAATGTAATTGTTTTATTTAATTTTTAAGAATCCTTTGGGGTGCCAACTAGCTGCGGCCAAAAAAACCTTTCTGAGAAAAAAAATATATTACTAGTAAAAAATAAATTCTCTGACCAATTGTTTCAGTATAAAATAATGTTTTCCCGGGTTGTTTATTTAAAATAGGCATTTTAAATTTTTTATCAAGGGTTGCATTCATTTTGGGGGTGACTACATAATGGCCTTTATCCATGTTGATCCTTATCATGTATAGTTCATCTAATAACTGCTAGTAATGTAATAACTTCTGCATTTTTTATGTAATACAACAAAAATATATTTAAATTGCTTAGCAAAAAAACATAAAACATTTTCTGCATGAAATAAATAATTGAATTATTAACTGGTTATTACAATAATAATTGGGTAAAATGAACATACATTTATCAACTTGTACAGATAACATAATAATTTACTCAAATCACTATTTAAGTCTAGTTTATTGGCCATCAAGTGTTACAATTCCTTAACACCTATCGTTACACTAGGTTTATGTATGAAAAAGCTGTTCAGACTACACCAAAGCGGTCTCCTGAATCTTAGCCATAACAAGCAACCCAGACACACACATGCACACACACCTATTCAAGAGAGAGCACAAGTCTGAAGTAACTTGGACAATTCATCTGTTGTATTACTTGGTGGTTAGACTCATCACCAAACCAGGATCTCCACCCAACACTCCTATGCAGTTTTGTGAGGGAACACATTTTTGCAAGCACATGAAATGTTCTTGTCACACATATTATGAAATGTTCTTTTATTCAAAGAAATAAAGTACACAATATCATTTTTGGAAAAAATATTACCTTTAAAACAAGCCTTTTTAAATCAGTTATTTTTCTTTACCAAACTGACACTATTGTAATATGTCTTTGGAACTCAATGTGAAATTCGGAATAATAAAATATTTAACATGTTAACCTGGGTAACATTTTCAGCTTCAAATGTTATGAAAATACAATCATGTTTACAGTACTTTGGGTAAAGAACCGAACATCGTCAACAGTTAAAACATTGTGGGTGATTAACTGTCAAATCATCAATGGAAAGTACCTTGCATTTACGGATAAAAAAAACTAAGCTGGAAAGAACAAAAATGAAATTATCTGCTGAGAAAATGAATTATTCTGACTCAATTATGTCAATGTAGCAGTCTACACCTAAAAATGACAATCTAGAGAAATGTCTATTTATATCCCAGTTGCTTGTGTCATATGAATATGATCAAAGATGGTTAATATTAAAACTTGGACTGACTAGTCTACCATGACTTTTTCAATAAGACTTATTAACTAGAATAAATGGACACAGAGTTGCACAGGGTAGGATTTCACAATAAAAATATGCATTAGCAAGTTCAGTTTTATTGATCTATCATGCTTGGTTTATTTATAGTACAACCTCATGTAAGTCTATATCTTGATGAGTATATTTGTTATGGAGGCTGCTGTGGTTTGACAGGTTTTTTTTTAACTCTGTCAAACCACATTTTTTTAACTCTGACCTTATTAGAGAAAAATCTGATCTCATTATAGCCACATTAAACCTGTTAAAAGGTTGTAGGGGCTTATTTTGGTTGTTTCATCGTCCAGATACAATTCATTGCATTATCCCTAATAAAATGAATCCATGAATTTAATTATTCTGAACTGTTGGAGAATAATAGTTAAATAAAAAGCCTGTTTACATTTCATCTGTGCTACCATGGAATCATTACCCCTAGAAAGTATGTAAGGGCACAGAGTGGGTCATCAAAGATCGTTTTGGGCTAGATGTATATATTGTTTAGATGTGCATTATCTAAGGAAAATTACTATCATAACGAGCTTAGCCATAAAATGTAAGTGAATGGTGGAATATGGGGAACATAGCAACACATACATTACATGATAGTACACCATATTCTGAGACACGCTTTGGCTTGACAGTGCCACTTGTGCCACCAGTGGCCAAAACAATATATATATATAACACTACTTTTGCATTGAGTCACATCCGTAACAGAAAATGTCATATTCACATAACAGTTGATTTTACTTAACTGAGAATGTCATCTCTCTCAAGTAAACCAAAGGGTGCAGCCAAGCTCTCTTTTATTAGGGGCTATTAATAATTTACTCTTAGACATATAAGATTGACAGACCTTAGCCAAAGATTCTGTTCACTAAAAAATGCATGTACACTTTCACTAGGATTTATCTGCAGGGTTCCGACAATATATACAAATTGTTGATTTAGCCTTGAAGTATTTTCTCAGAGGTCATTTCTTTCAGATTTTGTGTGCATGTCACATCCTTAAACACTCAAATTGTCCTCATGTAGCCAAGTTTCTTCTCTCTCTCCCCTAGAAGAGTGTGCTTGTGTTTTCCGGAGTCAGGTTTAATAAAGTCATCAGAATAGCTTTTTGATAGATAAACCTCTGGTAACCAACACTTCCATAACAAAGAGGGTAGGTATTATGGAAGTGTAATACTTGATTGCCAATGAACAAAACTTAAATACAGAGATTTGAGTGTATTATTGCATTATCAGTGCATACATTTTTTTTTTACCTATTACATAATTGTTTTCGATTACATTAAATATGCAAAGTTATTACATTATTTATACATATAAAATTATCTGTTAGTAACAATATTATTTTCTGCCGGGCTCCATAAAATCAGTTTGGTATTTTGCTTAATGCTTTAACATTTTCTTTCAAACTTAGCATGTTAATGCTTTTTCCAGTGTTTTAATTTTTTTAAATCACAAAATGATCACTAACTGCTACACAAAGTGGCAAACGTTCTTAATGCACACACACAGACAAAGTCACAGACAGGGGCCTTCTCACTGCAAACACAGACAGGGACCATTTCACTACACACACACAGAAAGGGGCTTTCTCACTGCAAAAACACAGATAGGGGCCTTCTCACCTCAAACATCCAGACGGGGCCATCGCACTGCAAACACACAGATGGACCTTCTCACTGCAAAGACACAGACAGGGGCCTTCTCACTGCACACACACAGACAGGGGCCTTCTCGCTGCAAAGACACAGACAGGGGCCTTCCCACTGCAGAGACACAGACAGGGGCCTTCTCACTGCAAAGAGACACAGACAGGGGCCTTCTCACTGCAAAGATACAGACTGGGCCTTCTCACTGCAAAGATACAGACAGGGGCCTTCTCACTGCAGAGACACAGACAGGGGCCTTCTCAATGCAAAGACACAGACAGGGGCCTTCCCACTGCAGAGACACAGACAGGGGCCTTCTCACTGCAAAGATACAGACAGGGGCCTTCTCACTGCAAAGATACAGACAGGGGCCTTCTCACTGCAGAGACACAGACAGGGGCTTTCTCACTGCAAAGATACAGACAGGGGCCTTCTCACTGCACACAGACAGGGGCCTTCTCACCTCAAACACACAGACGGGGACCATCTCACTGCAAACAAACAGATGGGCCTTCTCACCTCAAACATACAGACAGGGGCCTTCTCACAGAAAACACACAGACAAGGACCTTCTCACTGTTCTGGTGATATGACATTCTACATTTGCTGCCAGGGAGGGAATTTCCAGGTGCTACTTTTATGTGCAACTGTTAATGTTAATATGAATTAATGCATTTAAATTTTAGGTGATAAATATATAAGTATTTATAATATGCAAGTATTTTGACAGTGACACAAGTTTTGTTGTTTTGGCTCTGTATTCCGGCACTTTGGATTTGAAATGACGACGGGGTTAAAGCACAGACTGTCATTTTTAAATTGAGGGTATTTTCATCCATTAGATGAACTATTTCAAACAGCTTATCTCTTATTAGGCAGATGTGGTTTTCTTCCCATTACTATCACTTGCATGAGAGAGGTATCAATATTTAGCCTAGATTTTAGGCTTTGCATTTGGAGTCAGTTGGTGGTATGTGACACAAGGACCAAAGGACTGTCAGTGCAAGTCAACCCAGCCATCATGATGCAGATTTATCAGAAGAAATCAAACAAACACATAGCCAAAACATTAGGAGTGTCAAAATCTACTGTTTGGTACATAAAACAGGAAAGCACTGGTTAGCTCAGCAATTGCGAGACTTGGACCAAAGAAGATCTTTACAGAGGATGACCAAAGAATGCACCATAATGACAAACCAGGATCACTTTCTGGGAGATTTGTCGGCCACTATCATTTGCCGAAGTCTTCCTGTCAAGAGTAGAGGGGAAAAAGGAACTGGCACACTGACTAATCTATGAAATAAAGTGGAGGGGATTTGGTGTTTTTTTGCAGGCAAGGCTTCCACTGGAACTGGCTCACTTGTTTTCATTGATAATGTGACCGTTGATGGAAACAGGATACTTTCTGGAGGGAAGCGCAACAACTTCCTAAATTCAACCTAATGTCTCCAAACACACTGGACGGCACTTCCCCTTGAAACATAGATGAGGTAGTTAAAGACTCCCTTTCTTTCATTCATTTTGTTTACAAGTTTACTGAAAAATAAGCAATTAATACTCATTCTAATTTGCAGGTTTCCAATGAAGCAGTTTTAAAACCAAAACAACCAACGGTCTGTTTTGTTCCCTATCTCAGCAGTCTCCACAGGGTATCTTCTTGCTACTCAGCTGGAGACAGATAACGACAATGTCTCTCTCTACCCGTGGGTGGAATGACTGACATGTAACACTGGGCAGTGCCTGTCTGTTTGGTAAGCACGGTGTGAAGGTGTCTGAGAGACTCCGCGGTGTGTGGATGTGAGGGGGAATAATGATGGGAGAGCTCAGAGAATGACTCACCCTCACGACCCACACTACAGACACACACACACACACACACACACACACAAACAAACTCTGGGTGGGACTGGTAACTGGTCACATAGGGCTGCGGGAGAGAGAGAGTGAGAGAGAGGGCGTGTACTGTGCTGTACCCAGCCTGAACCCACCATACGGGAATACAGTGTCAGAGAAGCCATATTCCTCATACCTCTCCTCCATAATACTGACATGAGTCACTCACCAGCCATCTGCACTCTTAACTGTTTGAATGCAAATCCTCGCGCACCTCGCAGTTAGCTATATCGCAATTCGGGACAGTATTACATGTTTGAACAGAAATGTTAAAACTAAAAGAAGACGCAGATGGGTATTGACTAATTACTAATAGACACTACTCATTATAGATCTACTGTCTTCCGCTTTCCCTGGAAACGTGACTGAGTTTCAGTAGTGACGGACACACACAGAGAAATGCTACATACCGAGAGACACTACCACAGGAAACAACAAAATGGCCGCTGTCTGAGCTGAGTTTTTATAGTCGGCTATCGGTGACTGTTACCTACGGTAAGAACTATGAAAGGGGGATCAGAAGTGCACGTGGTGCAAACTGTAAGAGGGATGGGCGCGTGTGTAGGGAGATCTGGCTGAGGTGGCTGAAGAGCTGCTGTTTGATGCTTGGCTCAGAGACAGACTTCAAACGAGCCGGTCTCTCCTCTCTCACCGGGCTCTCCCTCTGACTCTAACTCAGGGAGATCCAGGGACAGTGAGGCTGCCCATATTAAACACCTCCGGTTCTACAGTACTTTACACACACACACACACTTGTTTCTCACTCATTCACAGGGTCTCAAACACACACACACACGTGACATTTCGACAACGCCAGGTGGTCCATGGTCCAGTACAAGCTCAGACGTCGCTTTCGCCTGGAGAATTTAGCTCTTCTCTGGGTGCTCAAGTTCTGGCGAATATTTCCTGTTTCGGCGAGCAGCACAGAACGGCTTGGCGAGATGTACATTAGAAGACACGCCTTGATCTCTGATTCCCCTGAATCCGGTAGGAGTTGTTGCGATGCGGCTGCGATTCCCTAACAAAACACACACGGTGAGGGAATACAGATGTGGGACTTGGGGTGACGGGGGGAGGGGTGGCATTGATGTAGTACCGAACTTAAACCCTCCATGAGCCAAGTCAGTCCATCACAGACATTACCGTTGATGGTGCTGCGCATGTTCCCGTGGAACATTTTCACAGAACACAAAAAAAAAAAAATTCACGGACATGCACTCCTACACGTACACAAAAATGCAATCACCAACACAGACAAAAAACACATTGCTTGATTTTGTGGTTTTGTCAATAGAACAGCAGCCCCATTACCAGTCCAGATATATCACTGTTATTACTCAAGCCATAGCTTGGGTGTGCATGTATAGTTCTGAACAGTGTGCAGGGGTGAGTGTGAGATATGAACGCTTAAAACATGGGAATGGATACGTGGTATGGGGGACAATACCTCGGAGCAGAAAACAAGAAGGATGCACCTCTACAAGATCATCACTAGCCAACAGAACACGACGTGAGGGACATCTCAACCGAGCCAGCTTAAGGATGGAGTTAACCAACTACTAATACTAGAGGCAATAGCTGATACATTTTCTAGCGAGACACATTAACGGGGGGGGGGGGGGGGGGGGGGGGGGGCAGTGTTGTCCACGGAGGGCAGCAGGGCTTTGGGCTAGTGGCATGAGCCAAGCCCTCTCCCTCACACAGCCGCTCATGTGCCAGTGATTCAGAGCTCCTGCGAGAGTTGGGAGGCTAGCAGGCCAGAGAGGCCAAGGCTAGCAGATGATTCTTCTTATGTATTTTCCCATTAACAGATATACAACTACGAAACTTAAAAATCTATTGAGAATGGATTTTCTAGGTCCTCGAGTCATTGAATATTCAGAGTACATTCAAGAAAGTAACAGTTATCAAAACATCTAAATTGGCAAATATTTTGTTGTATTGGATAATGCTCAGGCAGCTGAACTTTTTGGTTTGTTTCGTTTGAATGTGTTCAATTCAAATAGGCTTTTGTGTGTTTTTATGTGAATGTGTCTGCTTTGAAACGTTTGGCAACTGTGTGCCCTACTGAACACAACCCTGAACTAGACCAAGGTACTCTGGCATTGTAGCCAGTTGGCGCCTAGTTTGGCCACGTGGATAAAGGAATTTCAAACAAAAGAAAGGAAATCTAATTCTTTAATGGACACATTAAGTGTGCTGAGAAAAGTGCAACTACATTGTATTCAACAGTCTCCCCACTGGCTTGCACCCAAAGTCCACAGAACATATTTACCCCTGTACCAAAGCTTCAGAGAGAAAAAAAAAAAAGTTGACTTTGAGGCTTCGTTGCATCAAGTTATAAATGTCTGCCTCTTAGTTTTATGCTCTCATCTGAGTGTCGGAGAGCTTTAGGTCCTATAATATGGACGATTCCATCAAAGAATTCTCCTGTCAAGTTTGTATCAGGCCTAGTGCTTTGGAAGGCAGGTCCGATCTGAGCCAAGCACATTTCTCTGAGTCATCAGAGGGGGAGAGGAGGGAGGATTGGAGTTCCCCTCTCGCTCTCTCTCACTCCTCCCCGCTCCCTCTGCAAAAGGCGACCCGAGGGCGTGCACACGTACGCACTCGTGCACATACAGTCACATGCACAAAGCCACACACACACACACACTAACTGACAGAGCGGCAGCAGGCAATTGAGCTAAGTAAACCAAGGCCTATTGTCCCAGACCTCCCGAAGAAGCAAGCCTTTGTCGTACCACAAACAGTCATTTTGTAAAGAGTGACTAGTGAGAAATGTCAACAACAGGTTAGCAGGCTACCTCCCAATAAAGGTAAATGTTGGACCAGTTCCTCAACATACTGCGACTGCCCTGGATCTGTATGAAATATGACCCAGAATTAGTCACAATACAAATGAGTTTCCCTTCCCAAACTGTTTTCATGAAGCGCTGTATATGTTGAAAGGCTTCTTTTCTTAAACGGTGTGGGTTTACCCCCAGATATTCATCCTCCTGAGCTTTCTTCAGTCTGTTAGAAGTTAAGGGTGTTTTTCTCTCTCCAGGATTTGGCAGCAAAATCCTGGAGCAACATTATTTGGTTGAGTTAACAGGACTGTAACTTTTAAGTAAGATCTATCGTACAGTTTAGTGTTATGGTATTTGTTGTGGTATACATGATGATGTAGTTCTGGGGCCTGGTCATATTACTAACCTAAAAAAAGAAAAACCTTAAGTAAGACTAAGTAACAGAAACAAGACAAAAATACATTTTTCATACATAGTTACGTCCAAAAAATAGACTTCACCATATAACGTTGTGGGATGCAGCACATCCCATTTTTCAGAAAGCTAAAATCTGGATTTTAATCAAACATTAGTGTATTATCTTTATGATTCCTGTAATCAAAGTGTTTGCTTCTCCCTATACTTGTTTTACTGGAGCCTGCCACTGTTGAGTAAGTCCTTTCCCAGAAAAAAAGCATTTTAACTGCATAAAACTTGGGTGCAATATGTAGAATCCGGCCCCTAACGTTTAGAAAACTGAATTTTAAACAGAGACATGGTTTGTCTCCTTCAATTACCTTACCGAACGAGACTGGTATTGTATTAGCTTGTCCTAGGTGGTTTGGAGTGGGGGGATTGTACTGCCAGTGTCTAAAGAGTGTACGAGGTGACTACAAGTCACAGCAAACTGATAGATGGACCAGCCAGAAAGTTTAAATGGGGAATATTTACTGGATTATTTTTAACATTATCCAAAACATTATCTAAAACATTGACTGCAGATGTCTTCTGTCTTTTTACACTTGGATTTATACTAGAAGTACAATAAAAATCTTCCATATGGACCCTGTAAACCCAGCATAGAGACAGTTATATTTTTGTCACAGTCAAAGAGATGAGATACTCAGCTTCATATAGACATGCCTTTTATCTCTTGACTATACATTTTGAGCTCGACAGCAACTATTTTACAACAGATACACCATACGGCTTTGAGATTTGTATAGGTCTCATTGGGTTGTTAGCAAGGTTTTTACTAACATTTCTTAACAGCAAAATAATTAACTTATCTTACTGAAACAAACTACTGTATTTTAGAAAATAAAAATAAATGGCTTGGACCAAAGGATTAGCACCCCAAGACCTAATATTTTGTTTCCCCTCCTTTAACAAAGGTACGTAACACTAAGCAAACGGTTCTTGAAACAGTAAGCTTCCTTACCTTCAGCTGCAAACCACACCAGTTCTGCTGCATTTTGTTAGGGGTACCAATGTCTTATTTCACCATTTACCATTGGTTTTCTATGGGATTAAGATCCGGTCACGTTGACAAGAACTGAATTTAAACAGTAACTTTTCTTCCTCTCCTTTTAAGATAATATTAGCTAGTCCGGGTGCTTTAGGTCGGGGAGCAGTGCTGTGAGTGTCTAAAGTGAGGATGAAAAGACTACGTGTCATTGCAGACTGATAGACGGACCGGCAAGACAGTGCAAATGGGGAATATCTCAGGCTCCCAGAACAATTTGTAGGAAAAAAATATTTGTAACATTAATATAAAAATGTACTGACGTCTTAAAAGACGTCACCTGGAAGATTCTGCTTGTGTTTGGATGGTTGACGTTGAAGCCTTATAAAATATATCAGGTTACAAAACGTATAGTTGTATGCTACAAAGACTGAATATTTGAAGAAATGTAAGTAGTCTGGTAATTACTATGTCTCTCTCTATGGAAGTGGTATGAAGTGGTATGAAGTGGTATGAAGTTAGGCATAATTTTCATAAATACATTTTCATAAATTCACAAATCTACTTGTGTGTCATGTTGAGATCATTTGCCACATGTTCCATGAAAACATTTTATACTGTTTTCCCACAGAAAAATCTTTAAATTCTCCAATTTCTAATGTCAAACAATAGGACCAAAGAAAATAATCAACAATGCTATTGACCAAAATAACATACATTAAAAACACTTAAATACAAAATATTGCTCCATGAAGGTACAGCTCCGGAAAAAATGAAGACACCACTATACCTTTTTCTTTCCTTTCCAAAAAGAGTTGAACAGGAAAGTTTTGAGTGAGGAACAGAAGGGTTAAAATTAAGCGACCACTGCAAATTGAAAGCTCAATTTGGAGACAGCACTAGTGACAAACATTCTTGTTAATTAGATCATCCATTTATAAGGCTAAAAAAACTATTAATGTTTTTTTCTCCTCCACCTGTTTGGTTCTGTTTTTCCTTTGTGGGGAGATTGGCACTGCATACCTTGCTAATTGCCTATGGGGATTGCTATTAACAATATTATAGTGACGTTATTGTAGTTAGTATAGTATGCACGATCATGAAATGTGGACAGCGGCTTGTCAAACACCTTTGAAAATCATGGCCATTAACATGGAGTTAGTCCTCCCTTTGCTGCTGTAACAGCCTCCACTGTCCTCTGAAGGCTTTATGTTGCTACATTGCTGCAGGGGTTTGCTTCCACTCAGCCATAAGGGCATTCGTGAGGCTGGGCACTGGCGTTTGATTTTAGGGCCTGATTTGCAGTTGGCGTTCCAATTCATCCCAAAGGTGTTTGATGAGGTTACGGTCAGGGCTCTGTGAAGGCCAGTCAAGTTCCACACTTCCACACTGATCTCAAGAAACCCTTTCTTCACTTTCTGCCCGGGGCATTGTCATGCTAAAACAGGAAAGGGCCTTATCCAAACTGTGGGAAGAATCATCTAGAATGCCACTGAATTTTTCAGCGTTAAGATCTCCCTTCATTAGTACTTAATACGGACTGTGTCCCAGACCATAAGACAGAATGTTTCCTCTAGAAAATGTTCTTGCTGTAGGGGGTATGTTGAGGGGGCGGATTAGAGAACATAAGCCCCCTGACATAGACCGGCAAACTGTGTCTTAATTATTACCAAGGCCCTCCTATAGTTCATCTCATTGATGCGGGGGCCTTTCACGGAGAGGCGCGTGCAGGAAGCTTGGTCCCCCCTCCTCCTCTATTGTCTCTATCTCTTCTTTGCTTTCCCACCCTCACCTCTTTCCCCATTCCTTCCTCTCCATCCATTCTCTCCTCTCTTTCTTTTCCCTCTCCACCCCTCTCTTTCCTTCTTCACTGCTTCTTCCATTATCTCCATCTCTTCTTTTCTCTCCTCTCTGCTGTCTCCTATCCTCTGTTCCACTCTGGTCTACTCTCTCCTCTCTGCTGTCTCCTATCCTCTGTTCCACTCTGGTCTACTCTCTCCTCTTCCATGTACCTTGCTGACTGTCTACTCTCCATTCTGTCCCTCACAATCAAGACCCTTGACTCTTCGCTGCCTACTAAAGTAAAGCCTACACTTCTTATAAAAAACACACAGCATAGCCTGTAAGTAGGAGATTTTCTCCTATTTAATAAGGTTATTCAGGTTCAAGTAAATACATAATTTAATTCAGACTGTCATCTGTCAAGCTAGTTACCTGACACTGTTGTCCCTGCTCCCCCTTTCTCTTTTGTAGCAACGGCTGAAAATATTTACCCATCTGAAAATAAATCACATCATTAACCGGCTACAGATAAATTGCACTTAGGTGAACAACTAGCTAGCATTGCAAAATAGTAGTGTTAGCTAGCAAAACTTGCTTTACCTAACGTCTGTGTTTCTCAGTATATCTCAATATAACTGGGTATACAATTGTGCCAACAATATTGATAGCTACATCTAGACGAGGTGAGAATAATTTGTGTTTTAACTAAGTAGTTAGCTAATTAACACAGCCATGCAGACGACTTGTACCTTTAAGCTCCGATCACTCCTACAGTGGCAAGGCGCTGCGATACACCGGAAGGCAATTCATTTCTAGTGGAACGCTGCAATAGGCTTGCAGCATTGCAGTGCAGAAGCAGATGCAGAAGCTGGGTGGACGTGGTAGCTAACAATTAATGTAAATTCAATGATCTGTTCTAGATGGTAGGACCACAGATAGCCGAGATGGACACCAATTGGAGCACAATTCCATTTGTCAAGTTGAACGCCTGGCCCTTTATCTCCGGCAAGAAATTTTGTATCGATTTGTAGTATTTAATACCGTAACAGATTACAATTAGGACCAAAACAATCTAAAGTAAAAGGCTTGTAATATGTAACCCATGTTATGTAACCTGCTTTCACAATCTTTATTGCGTTGAGTTCTATCATCCTGATAAGAGATGATTGGGTTATTCTGATTCAAGACAGTAAAAGTCTATAGTCAAAAAAACATGGGTAGGTTAGCAAGCTGCTAACGGCCAATAATTGGTAGCCTACTAAACACAATAAGCTCAGAGAAAATGATTCTCCATTTTGAAAAAGTGGCATGCAACATCTGTGGATAATCAATGCGTTCTGGGTAATTGCATAGCTGCATAAAATGTTCCACAAGCTTTCTGCTTTGACGCTGAAGGTATGAACGAGGCGTTAACGTGCATTGCTCCAGTGACAGGTGTGATATCTCTATCTCCTTCATGCTGGCCAGTATTGCCAGGTTAAGCAAAAATGTCAAGCACAACGAGTGCCCAAAACCGGCAGAATACAAAACCGTTCTCAGGGGTATTTAGCTCGTTGAGCTATTTTGCCTGAAAACTAGCCCAACTTTTGTTGGTGCACAATATTGACTAATTTACAAGTGAACTACTTGTTTGAAAAGTAGACCAATTTGCATGAAAACTGCAGATATGGACACCCTGCCGCTGGCACACACTCTGAAATAATTATTTTTGCTCGCGGTCTGTGCTTCTCGTGCAGTTTGTATAGTGCGTATTGGTGGCTCCGACTACTACCACAGTACGATCGGTTTCTAATATTACATGCAGAAATTAGCTCAACAAGCTAAATACCCCTATGAATGAATGGTTTTGTACCCTGACAAATTGTCATTCATCGATCAAAATGTTTTCATTATATATCTTTTTTTATTGAAAGATTTTGCCATGGCTGTGAAACCACAGTCAAATGAAAGCACCGGAATCACCGGTGACGCGTGATTTATCACTCCAAAGAACGTTTTTACTGCTCCATAGTCCATTGTTGTTGAGCCGATGCTTGGCATTGCACATGGTGATCTTTGGCTTGTGTGTTGCTAATAAGCCATGAAGCCCCCTTTCATGAAGCCCCAGCACAGTTCTTGTGCTGACATGGCCTCCAGAAGCAGTTTGGAATTCAATCGTGAGTGTTGCTACTAAAGACTGGCGAGTTTTGCGCACTTCAACACTCAGTGTTCCTGTACTGTGAGGTTGTGTGGTCTACTACTTCATGGCTGAGCTGTTGTTGCTCTGAAATGTTTCCACTTACAAAATAAAAGCACTGAAAGTTGTTTGGGGCAGCTCTAGCAGGCCAGAAATGTTAAAAACTGACTTTTTGGAAAGGTGGCACGCTATGACAGTACTATATTGAAAGTCACTGTGCTCTTCAGTACAGGCTGCTGTTTAATGTTTGTCTATAGAGAATACATGGCTGTGTACTTTATTTAATTCACCTGTCAGCAAGGGTTGTGTCTGAAATAACCAAATCCACTAATTTGAAGTGAAATGTAAAAGCACTTTGTAAAAAGGGCTTTATAAATATATTTGATTGATTGACTAATTTGAAGGGGTGTCCACATACTTTTGGCCATGTAGTGTATCTGGAGGAGGGGAATGGAGAAAAACATACAAGCTAGGAACTAATTAGGACAATCATTTAGATTCACAATGAATTTGAACATTAAATGTTACACTATGAAGCTTGTTTCATCAACTCTGTTAACTATCCATTCTGTTTGCTAGCTATTCTGTTTACTATCTCCATGTTCTGTCTGCACTCAATGTCTCTGTGTCAAACAGACAAAAGAAAAGTCCATCAGATTCAATACAAACGTACCCAGGATCATGTTTTGGTGTGTGCGGATGCAGGTGCACGCATGTAGTTCTTCAGCATGTGTTATTCCAATAAGATGTTGAGAAAAAATAAGAAATAAATATAACATGTTGTTACTTAAAATTATTATTAATTTGTCTTTTGGGAAGGAAACCGTGTCCAGTGTGTGACATGAAAAACATTGGCCTTGTAGCGATTAGCAAGAATTCTGCCACTGTACCAGCTGACACAGGTACACACAACTTTCCATAAATGAATCATTACCATACATTTACCACTTATACTGCGCAGTCATCCCTTCAAAGCCCCTTTTGATTATATCTAAGGTCGAGTGTCTTCTTGCAGTCCTGGGTGTTTGACCGCAGTTCCATGGGAACGCCATCTATGTCAGAAGACTGATGGCTCTTTGGTCTTCAACATTTTGAAATTGGTACAGAGTGCAGAACGTTCTCAAACCCCCGTTGGGTAAAAATTGGTACCATGTAGGTACCTGCAACTTAATTCAGTCGGCCAGACATCCAACAATTGAGTTGATGTGCTTTTCAGATTGGTCAGAAATTGTTGGAGTCAAGACTCTACACATTGCACCTTTAACATTTGTAGATAAACATCTCGAGCAATCTTGACTTCCAAATGCCTAGGCCAATCGTTCAAGTAGTCCTCCTTGTGCATTTTATCAAATTTGTGAATCATTGAAAAAAGGTCAACCATCCATCAGGAAAGCTACTTCTTCAGGCCCCACCTGAACCCCATTTATGCCTTAACATCAAAGGGTAATACCCTGAAAAGCTTAGGAGTGATTCAGTGTTGATCAAATGCCTGCAGACCCATCAGTTCTCCAGATAAGATATGTTTTATACAGTAGCCTAACATTGCAGTTATTTTACTTGGTGCCTTTAACAGCACAATAGTGGGAGATGGTAGAACTACGGGATCAAAGACCAGCAAACTATTTAGATCTACATGGGCTACAAATAGACACTGCTAGTTATTGTGGTAATTTGAGGGAAGAAATGTAAGGGCAGTAACACGCTGGTGTAATGGCCCAACTTGGAAAGGCAGCTCCAGCATTTAATTCCAAGTCGACCACTCTCTATAGTTTACAATAACACACATCCTAATACTAAAGAAGATTGTGCAGTGAATTAAGATTATTTTAATCGTTTGATAGCAGGATAGAAGGTCACCTGTTTTTTCAGGTCCCCACCTCATATCCAAAGCAACTTAGAGTTAAAGAACTCTGGAGACTTCATCACAGTCAAATGTTTAGAATGCCATTTAAATTTAAACCAAACGTTTGTCTTACTTGTTCTACAGCAAATACAACATTTGCTTGAAAGTGTGTGTCATTTTACTGTGTCTGTTTTTAGTGTAGGGGGTGTATGTGTTTTTAGTGCAGGTGTGTTAAATTGGCAAGATTCAATCATAGGCTGGTGTCATAGGGAAATCATAGGGAAAATATTAGTCTGGAGTGCTGGGAAAACAAGAGTGGTTGTCCATGTTAAAGCATAAACCTCTTTCTGCAGAGATTGAATACACCTTATCCACTTTTTCTGGAGGTTTAAAGTTGTCACAACCTTTAGGGGTAATGACCAGAGTTTCCTTTGAGACTGTCCTGACAAAGCGGAGAGCTGATGTTGAAAAAGAGACGTGTGTCAAATACTGTAGGTGTGCTTCTAAAGGGCAATCCGATTATGGCTGATGATTGACGGTTATTTCCAGGAAGTGCCTGCACAGCTTCTTCCTCCTCCTCACTCCAAGAACACAGCCAAAAACAAAAGTGCTGAGGATTGACATCCCAATCCTCAAGGCTCCAGCTAAATGGTCACATTAAATGAGAAAAAATATTTCCACAGCCTGATTCCAGATCTGCTTGTGCTGTTTTGCCAGCAACAATGGTCAATGTAACCCAACATAGCACAGTCAGACCTGGTTTTTACCAGGCTACACTCCCCCCCAAATGAAACCAGTCTGTATGAAACCAGTCTCCTTCTCTTGAGATTTATAGTGCTGATGTCTATGATATAAAGCAGGTTATGATGCAATGGAGAAATGTCTGCATATTCTCCTTGAGAAAAAGACAATAAAGAGCAAAAAAATAAGAGTAGTAGTGGGACTGGCTTTGATGTCAGATGTGTCGAGAGAACCTATTTCTTAACTGTCACAGTCTTTTAAGGGTGAAACACTTTTTCATGTCCCTCCTGGGTAAAAACCCTGTGTGTGGAACCCAAAACTAGTAAGGCAAAATTTGGCATAGGGACAATTACCCACTGTAGCAGGATTGTCTTTGAAGTAAAAAAAATGCCATTTCTCAACAGTGAGATTCTTGAAGAGTGAGACAACTTTTCACGTCCCCACTAACTGCGACTGTGTCACTGTCTATTTTCTCCACCTGGCTGGCAGCAGGGATAGCAGGGAAACTCAAGACTGTTTTTTCCTGCTTCCTGGAAACAGTAAAGCGAAGTGCCCCCGCCCCCCACCCCCCGGCCTGGTTTGTCTATCCATCAACTGAGTGAGAGAGAGAGAGAGAGAGAGAATTACCTAAAGACGGCGGAGCAGGCCAAGAGAGCAGGAGATATTTTGTAGAGACCGATACACTTGTGTGCCTTAGAGATAGAATGAGAGAGAGAGCAAGAGCGAGAATGAGATAAAGAAATGGAGAAGGAGAGTGAGCCAGAGGACGAGTCAGTGACATAGCCGCCGCTAATGCCCACGGAGATCTGTTACCAGCGGCCTCGCTGACCTCTCCAATGACGACAAGGTGTGAAGGCCAAACTTCTCAGGTGAACCGAACGTCCCCTAAACAGACACACACTGCCAACACCGACTAAAACATCAGAGCTGGGTTCAAACATTATTTCAAATCATAAAAATATCTTATGTTGAAGCATTGGTTTTAGGTCTGGTCAAATTTGGTTCCCAGGTATGTTTGATTAATCCGGTGGACCAACATGTCAAACTTGTCAGCCAATAAAAAGACCAGGATTGGTCTACGGTATTGGCTCAATCAACTAACCAATCATCTACCACACAATGTTTTCTTCCCTCCCTGTATGTGCCATTCATACCTGGAGCAATGCCTTGCAATCTTGTGATTTGCTAAAATTACATGGTGACAAATGATTTACTTAGTAAGGTCACTCCCATAGACGTCCACAATCAGATGTTGCATGTAACAACCAATGGTTTAGTTCCACATCAGACTGTGATTGCTACACTGCCATTCAGATAGTCATTAACAAGGCTGGAAAATTATTTTTAATTGAAATAACAGTGTATTTCAAACTTTGCTTTGGTCAAAGAATCGTCCATGTGCAGCAATTACAGCTTTGCAGAGCTTTGTTACATCCTAGTTGTCATTTTGTTAAGACTGAAGAGATTCATCTGAAGAGATTTCCCATCATGCTTCCTGAAGCACCTCCCACAAGTTGGATTGGCTTGATGGCCACTTCTTACATACCATACGGTCAAGCTGTTCCCACAAGAGCTCAGTAGGGTTGAGATCCGGTCACTGTGGTGGCCACTCCATTATAGACAGAATACCAGCTGACTGTTTCTTCTCTAAATAGTTCTTAGTTTGGAGCTGTGCTTTGGGTCATTGTCCTGTTGTAGGATGAAACTGGCTTCAATCATGCACCGTCCACAGGGTATGCCATGGCATTGAAAAATGGAATGATAGCCTTTCTTTTTGAAGAATACATTTCCCACTTTACCACCACCAAAACAACCCCAGACCATCACATTGCCTCCACCATGCTTGACAGATCCAGCATGTTTTCATTTGGTATGTGTCTGATGAATGTGTTTCTGTGATCCAAACACCTCAAACTTAGATTCATCGCTCTATAACACTTTTTCCCCATCTTCTTCTGTCCAGTATCTCTGTTCTATTTTCCATCTTAATCTTTTATTTTATTGGCCAGTCTGAGATATGGCTTTATCTTTTTAACTCTGCCTAGAAGGCCAGCATCCCGGAGTCGCCTCTTCACTGTTGACGTTGAGACTGGTGTTTTGTGGGTACTATTTAATGAAACTGCCATTTGAGGACCTGTGAGCCTTCGGTTTCTCAAACTACACACTCTAATGTATTTGTTCTCTTGGTCAGTCGTGGACTGGGGCCTCCCACTCCTCATTCTGTTCTGGTTAGAGCCAGTTTGAGCTGTTCTAAATGGAGTAGAACAATGTTATAAGAGATCTTCAGTTTCATGGCAGTTTCATGCATTGAATAGACTTCATTTCTCAGAACATGAATAGACTGACGAGTTTCAGAAGAAATGTATTTGTTTCTGGCCCTTTTGAGGATGTAATTGAACCCACAATTGCTGATGGTCTAGATAATCAACCAGTCCACAGAAGGGGACTTTTATTGCTTCTTTTTGATAACATAATTGCAATTAGCCTTTCAAAATGATAAACTTAGATTAGCAAACACAACGTGCCATTGGAACACAGGAATGTTGCAGATAATGTAGCTTTTCCTTCAAAATCAGCTGTTTCCAGCTACAATAATTATTTATAACATTAACAATGTCTACACTGTATTTCTAATCAATTTGATGTTATTTTAATGGACACAAAATTCTGTTTCCCGCCAGAAACTAAGACATTTCTAAGAGACCCCAAACCTTTGAGCTGTAGTGTACATCATAGGATTTGGTAAGCTGGTCCATTAAAAACATATCCAGGCACTCTTAGATCTGTCAGGTGTCAGCAACACCTGGGAAGAGGAACGTTCCTAAAGCCTGGACTGAGAGATGGTCAGGGTTTCCAATTTGGAAAGATTCTATTGGTCAAATCAGCCACGAAAGTTTTGTCAGCTAAGAAACATTTCATTTCCATTTTTGCAATTATTAATCTAAATTATCTTTTTTACATCAGAAGTTGTAACAAAGTGCTTTAGTAGATACCCAGTCTGAACCCCCAAAGAGCAAGCAACAAGAGATAATGCACAGTGGCTAGGAAAAACTCCCTAGCAGGGTCAAAATTAGGAAAACCCCCAGAGGCCCCAGACAATTATGCTAATATTAGTCTGTTGTGTTCTGCGGTTGAGCTGCTAGTGAATTCATATTATGTATAATTTCATGTTGTTTATGAAACCCAGGAAGAAAAGCTACCACTATTGGAACAGCTAATGGGTAACTTAAGGATGTTATCTTTCCCTTTCAAGGTGAGAATCTCGATACAGATATTGCCATACATACAGTATAGATATATTGTTGTCTTCTAAAATAATTGCATTTTTCCCCCCAGTAAAAAAAATAAAAATAAAATGCTGCATGCAATTTTTGTGCATTCTGTACATTTTTCTAAATGATCATTTGATAATTTTTAAGCACAAAATAAAGAAAATTAAACATTAATATAGACACAGCTCAAATGTCCAAAGTTTGAGCGGTGACCTCTAGCAGCTGCTGTTTTTCGATCTTGACATAGGATGTAAATGTGGTTTGCATCTGGATTCTTTCAATCCAGCGGGTCTTCTAGAACAATTCCAGGGTATGTTTGATGTGGGATTGCAGTTGTTCTGTCGGAACACCCACAGCCTTCAACAGAGGACAGTTTCTGGACACTGGATTGACCACGCACCCTAAAACATCTGGCTGATCTGCTGATTCCATGGTTCCTACTACATATTCAAGGCCCCTGGTATTGGAGGCAGCAGAGCCACACGACAGCCTTATCATGTCTCCCCTGTAATTAACTGTGGGTATTGGGATTGTAGGGAGCGCGCCCTTGTCTTTGAACAATTCATTTGGTTGTGGGCAAACATAGGAAGATACCAATGTGAAGGAAGGCAAGAAAGCCTGAGGGAACTTTGTGGTTGTTCTGGTAGCTCAGGTGCTGGGGGCCTTGAACGCAAAGACAGCATGGTCAATTCCGCATATTTTTAGACATGGAATTGAATTAAATGCGGATAGCACAGTGATAGCCACCCCAAAGAATCTGTTGATGTGCGGCCATTACACCAACTAAGACAGACAAGAATTGAGGTGTTCGAGCATAATGTTTAACTTTGTGTACAAAAAACTAGTTTCTCAGTTCATCAATGTCCAGTATAAATAGTAAGAGCAGAAAACATCAGTTGGTGAAGGGCTCCCATTAAACATTTTAGCATTAGAACAGTTCGATGCTGAGAAGTGGACAACGTTTCCAGCAAAATGGTGCAGCCTTCTCATTGAGAACTAGTTACCCGCTTTTCTATAACTGTGTTCAGGCCATATATTTTCTGTTTGAATTGTTAAATAAGTTGACAAGTTTGCTTGTAGTTTATGAGCAATTCCACAGTAAGGTGCATGACCATGAAAAAAAAGTTTACAAATTATTTATTAATTCTACCAATTTCTTGGCACTTTGTGGTGAATTAATACAGAAAATACATGAAGTAACAGAAAATATCACATCCATAACAGACAATTTTCCTAACCTAAAGTATATATGAACATTTGAATGTTCCCATAATGTTTGTTCATTCCATGCCTTCCTTTGAAAGTCAGTATTAATATTGTACCCTAAGATTTCTGGACTATTTTGTTTTGTTACAGAGAAAATGACATTAGAATCTTATCCTGGATGTCCCACGGACTACATGAAGGAAAGAGACATCGGCCTCAAACATTTATACTACCATGCATGTTTGTTTTTTGGTTGTAAAAAACTGAAACATTTAAATATCATCACACAGTGGAAACATAACAAAATCACACCAAACTCCAACCAAGAGCTGACCAAAACATCTCATAGAAGTATCTAAGAACCCCAGGGTGACATCAGGGGATCTACACGCATCTTTTTCCACAGTCAGTGTGAAAGTGTGTCAACTGTCAGAAAGACACTGCACAAACCTGGTCCATATGGGAGGTCAGGAAGGAAGAAGCCTCTGCTCTACAACAGAATGTTATAACACTACTTGCCAGACACCACCTGGGTAAAGACCAAAACTACTGAAACAATGTGCTCTGGACAGATGAGTCAAGGTGGTGCTGTTTGGCTGCAATGCCCGACACCATGTTTTGGCAAAAACTGAACACTGCTTTTGAACAGAAGATCTTCATAGCAACTCTAAATCATGGAGGCAGTGACATTATGGTTTGGGGCTGCTTTACTGCCTCTGAGCCTGGCCAACATGCCATCATTTAGTAAACCATGAATTACATATTATACCAAAATTATTGACGAGAATGTGAGGCCATCTGTTAAAAAGCTGAAGCTGTACTGAATATGGATCTTGGCACAGGATCATAATCCAAAACACACAAGGAAAGCTACAACAGCATGGCTCAAAAAGAAGAAATGGAGGGTTATGGAATTGCTCAAGCCTATTAAAACGGTGTGGGGAGACATCAAGCAGGCCGTGCACAAATAAAAAACCTCATTGATGAAAGTTGAAACAGTACTGTAAAGATTAGGCAACTACTTCTCCAAATCCATATTAGGGACTGATAGACAGTTACAAGAAAAGGTTACAGTATACAGTGGGGAGAACAAGTATTTGATACACTGCCGATTTTGCAGGTTTTCCTACTCACAAAGCATGTAGAGGTCTGTAATTCTTATCAAATACTTGTTCTCCCCACTGTATTCAGTTATTTTAGCCAAAGGGGGCAACGCTGGCTGTTGAGGCTAGGTGTGTACTTGTTTTTTTCGCACAGGGAAATTGCATTAAATCTCATGAATTGTTTTTGCTGAAAAGCTGAATAAATTGCACAAACTTGAATTAGTTCAAAAATGAATAAAAGTATGCATGACTTAATTTGCATGACCAAATATGAGATATCTTCAGACCAGAATGTTTTCTGTTGTCATAACGTACCACACACACACACACTTCTCATAACGTCTGGATAAAATGTCTTACACATTCATATGCATTTGGATTGGTTTATACGATCTTGCAGATTGATGCACTCATATGTTTAACACTTAAATCGGCGTGAGTATTAGGGAATTGCTCCATCCCTAAAGGATCACTAGAAAAATGCTACATTTGAAAAACCCTGATTCACAATAAAAAAATAAAACATTTCGAATAATGTTTTAACCCAGGTGCATAGAAGCCGTGTGTGGGAAATAGCATCTGGCATGTTTCCGGGTATCCAAGAGTTAAGATAGGAGCACTTATGTGAGGGGGAGAGAATGGCCTAGAATTGTCCTTGGATATCCTTCCATGCAGATGGCGTGGAGTAGAGTACAGCCTCGCTGCTTACACCACACCCACAAGCTACTACCAACATACACACACGCAGGCGCACACTCTGCTGGTGGAAGGCTGCATGTGTGGAAAGAAAATCGCCCAGTACTGGAGCCCAGAAGGAGAGGTGTGTGGGAGTGTCCCTGGTGGTGCCAGCACCTGATGATACAGTAGAGAGAGGAGAGAGAGTGAGGGGCGGCTCAAGGGAGAGAGAGCGGCGGGGCGAAGAGAACGCCCGGAGAAAGAATCCAACGTAGCAAGAAAAGGAGAAAGAGCAGCAGTTCACCCCCGTCCTAGTTAGTCTCTCCCACCCAACAGCCGACCCTCTGGCCTCCATTGATAACACATTCAGACTCGCACACATGAGGTAAGCACAGGTCCAATGGAAGACGCGGGCTGCGGTCCTGACTCGTATTTAAACAGCTCCCCACACTAAGTCCAGTGATTTCCGTGAGATCCGTCGAAGCACGGTTTCTGGGGTCGTGGCGGTCATTACGGCAACCTTTGACCCAGTAAAGGCAATGTACATCATGAACAAAGGCAATCAGAGCTTAATGGAGGTTTCAAAATAACACGGTGCGGGGTTTGGCTTTCCACGCCGGGGGAAGTGAGGCAATACAGCCTCCGAGGTGCCAAGAGAAATTTACTGATCATCTGCGTGGGACTGGGTTTGTGTGTAGGTTTGTGTGGGCGCCTGACTGGGAACGTGTGTGTGTGTGTGTGTGTGTGTGTGGGGGGTGTTCTTGTGTAAGAGCAAGCATGGTGAGTGTGTAAGTAGACCAGAGGGAGAGAGAGAAACTGGGACAGACACCAGCTAGGAGTTCTTCCTTCCCTGCATCTCCCCGCCTTTCCTTTGTTGCAGATCCGAAGGAGGTCACCCACACCTACAAGCACTCAATCAACCGCCAGCGACCTTGCTCGTCCCGGATACACACGCACGAGGCGTACGCCCACACACACACCGCCCCAGCACACGACAAGCTCCTGCCGTAGCGCCGTTTTTGGCCATTCTGCCAGCGTCTTCCGAAGGTCTGTGACAGTCACAGCCATAACTTCTGCTTCTGCCTTCTAAGGACTACAAGGCAGATTCAGCGACACGACGGTTTGATGTGTCAATGCACGACGTAACGTCGCTGTAAACAGCGCTTAATCGATCCCAGGCTGTTGGTAAATGTGTGAATGCGTCCATAGCCACGCTTATTAACGCTGATGAAACAAGGCATTAGCAAATATGTTGTCCCCCCCACTTCTACCGTTGCATATTAGTGACAGGGGTTTGGAGCCTTGGTGTTTATGTGCTCCAAAATGGAGTTGCAGAGGTACACAGAGGTGGGCTGACAACTGAGCTAGTCAGTGGTTTGGCCTGACAAGCACATTTACCAGATACAAACATACAAGTAGACATGTCAATGGATTTTTTTTAGGTCTATGCTTGTGAAAAACTAAACAACAAACATTTAATTGTAAATTGTAATTCTCCATAGAACTATTTTATCTTACTGTGTTAAACAGTGTTGTTTGGAATTAGTTGGCACATTAAAACTCAAAGTATAGCCTCAACCTTACAACCTTTGGATGCAGAGAGAGCTGACTTGACCACCAACCTATGCAAAAACTGGGCATGGCCAAACCATTTTCTATATACAACTGTGCAAGCAAACATGTTAATGGGCTTTTTAGGTTTCTGCATGTGCCAATCAAAGTAATTCTGAAAATGATGGTTCTCAACAGTGAGATGTCATTCAGCAAAGTATTGTCAAAGAAATCCATGGAAGGGCCAGTGAAACCATCTGTAACACACACATGATTCTTCAGCAGTGCTGGTCAAATGACTGTGACTTGGCAACCATACCCGATTCTACTTAACCCATTTAATGTTGTCCAACATCTCTTTCTAACAAAAATACAGTATTCTGAAGACAGCAAATCCCACCTGTCTCAGTCACCACAAAACAAGCCAGAAGGGGGTCCTCAAGCAGGTGATTATCTGCTTGAGGACCACATTCAACATCTCACTAAAAGGTCACTTAAGCTGGGCTTTGTCTTTAGAAACAAATCTTGTTTCTTTTAGAAAATACCTTTATTTTTTGCCTTTGTCCTTTTATGGTGAGATTATGTATTGGAATGCCCCCACGGCCTTGCCTGCAGACACTCTAACAAACAGGAGCTCTTACACATAACTGTACTGTATCTCAGTCAGCAGGATGACAATCCAAAATTGTTTTAGTTAGTAATGCTATTTTAGGGCAGCTGGAAATATTGAAGGAATTTACCCTTTAAGATCTCAAATCTTTATCGTCCCCAATACAGAACAAAGTCTGGTAAGTGTTGTTGGCATTGCTGCCTGATCATCTTGGAAGAAGTTATAGAATGACCTGAAATTCTGGATGGAAAACATAAAAATCGTAAGTATGTACACATATCACACACAAACACACACACACACAGGGTTTCACTGGTCAGGTCCCATAAACAGGCTAGGTAAACCTCCTGGCCTGGATTAAAGTGGTAGCTGCTATATATAAAGGTTGAAGTCTGGAGTTTTTCCTGCCCACAAAACCAAAGCATTAAAAACCCCTGGCTCGACAGTCCATCAGTATTGATTGAAGAAAGAGCAAACAGCTGACCCTCCACCTGCCAGTATCACTGTGCTGACATGGAGATTTCCCACGGCCGAAGACATCTCTATGGGCTATGACATGCAACATACCAGAGTTTCATACTATGGGCAATGACATGCAACATCCCAGAGTTTCATACTATGGGCTATGATATGCAACATACCAGAGTTTCATACTATGGACTATGACATGCAACATCCCAGAGTTTCATACTATGGACTATGACATGCAACATCCCAGAGTTTCATACTATGGGCAATGACATGCAACATCCCAGAGTTTCATACTATGGGCAATGACATGCAACATCCCAGAGTTTCATACTATGGGCAATGACATGCAACATACCAGAGTTTCATACTATGGGCTATGACATGCAACATACCAGAGTTTCATACTATGGGCTATGACATGCAACATCCCAGAGTTTCATACTATGGACTATGACATGCAACATCCCAGAGTTTCATACTATGGACTATGACATGCAACATCCCAGAGTTTCATACTATGGGCAATGACATGCAACATCCCAGAGTTTCATACTATGGGCTATGACATGCAACATCCCAGAGTTTCATACTATGGGCAATGACATGCAACATCCCAGAGTTTCATACTATGGGCTATGACATGCAACATCCCAGAGTTTCATACTATGGGCTATGACATGCAACATCCCAGAGTTTCATAGTTTCCTTTCTGTGGAGAAGTTAGGCCTGCTGGACTAGTATGCGGCTGTAAACGTTTATCTACTCACCCATTGTTTTCAGTTAACACAAAAAACTGGAACGGTTCATTCATTCATTCCTTTCATATCAGAATAAAATGCTCTGAGGAGCATCCCCCCCCCGGGTATAAGGAAAATATGAAGGTATAGAAGGGAGGAGTGGTGGGGTTAAGAGGACAATGGATGAAGGAAGGGCCTGACAAAACCTCAATGTGTGGATCTATCAGTGCCTGTGATGAAGAACAGTGAAAATCCTGTAAAAGGCACATTCCTGAGGGGTGTGCGAGGTAGGGAGGGCGTGGGAGGCCGGCGGACCCGGGCGGTGTGCTTTCGCCGCTCAGAGCAATGTCGGGAATGAGGATGCGGGGTTCTGCAGGATGATCAAAGCTCAAAGACCACGAGACGCTGGGGGTGGGAGCTCGGCGGCTAACAGCAGCGGGAGGGCGACACGGAGGACACCAGTGCAGGAGTGGAGATTCAGTTAAGGCACCACAGCTCCATTAGGATGTGTTTAATCACAGTGCGGGTGTGTGGGGGCTGGGTGTGTCTGCTCTGGACCCTGCAGTGCAAAAAAAAAAAAAAAAACACCCGATGATTCGGCAGATTGGCGCAGAAAAGCCTGGACATCAGGGCAGACAGTCAGTCTGACAACGGCAACATGTAATCAGCGCTAAGAGAACACAACCGAATATCTTTTAACAAGGTCTCCTTCTCCCTGCCTCCGATCACGCCCCCCCCCCCCCCCCCCCCCCCCGCAGCTTCATCCCTCAGTGAGTCAACACCTCTGGGGCTTCTCTCTCCCGCACCCGATACGGACACCACACGACTGCAGACAGCAAGGGGGGGGGGGGGTCACGGATCAGCGCGCAGCACAGACACACAGTCATATTAGCCAGCTTGCTACGCTACAGCCTAGAGGCTACCAGCTACGAGCTACGAGCCCCGCATCTCAACAGGCCAGAGGGCAGCACAGTGACACAGAACTGACAGACTGCAAACCTACATGGCCCCCTTCTGGACACGAGGCAGTACTGCAAGCCTGGTGGTCCAAAGGACCGTAAGTTTAAATAGAAGCTAGAGGATTCCCATGCATTTAATAGCGGGGGTAAAGGCAGACATGTTACCACGTGGGGCGTATTGGTAGAACAGAGACGATCATAAAAAGCTAAAAATAACAACATCCCAATGAGATGGCTAAATTCAAGGTATCTATGGATTATTGTATTTCCGTTCCTGTTCTACTAAAAGGCAATTGCCCTAAATTACTACACTTTGAAGAAACCATATGGCCACTGAGGTTACTCCATTTTGAGTGTTGCTGTCGTTTCACAGTGTGACAACCAGGTTCAAAAGCTCCAGAGAATTTAGACGAAGGTGACTCTATGAAATGTGTCCCTGTTAACCAGATGTTGGTAGTGACCCATTAAATATTATGCCAAAATAGTTACTGCATTTATTTAAAACCCACTTCTGTACTGACGGTCAAAAGAAGCACACGATAAAAAGGGCTCCATTTTAGAAAGTCAACCATGCTCAGTCACCCCAGCGAGTCGCTTAGAAACTTTAAAAATCCCATGGGGTTGTAGATAAACAGGGCTGCCCCACTTGGAAGCCCCCATTGGTCGGCATCTGCCCAGTTGCATTGCGACACCATTCCATTGTATCAAATGGACATTAAGAAACAAATAAGAGTCTGTTTGGCCATCGGGTTAGCATGTACATGGAGACATTGGTCAGGCATCTCCACAGACAGCCTAGAAACCTAGTCACCCTACACCTCATGGCCTGAAATGGATGATGGCACCCCACTGGGTCAAGTCACATTTAATGGAAACCTCCACATAGGAAAGCTTGTAATTAATCCAATATGGAAACTTTGCCAAACGCCAAAGCAAAATCGGATAAAATAACAGCTCGCTAAATAATACTCATGGAAAACTAGTGCTGGCTTAAGATACTCTGGCTAATGTCAATTAACACACGTTTTAGTATTAGAGTCTGTTTTTGCGTGGCACATCTTGACACCATCTTGCGCATTTAATTGTAGGTCTGTACTGGACCATTTTGTTCTGGTCAGCACTGGTTGCAGTTAACCACTTGCCTGACAATTTACACAGGATTCTTGTGTAGGCCTATTGTTTGCTACACACTTTAGCCAGACTCCTTCCACAGGAATACTGTAGGTGACGTCAAAATGTGGCACGCAGTACAAAACAAAGTCACCAGCAATTAGATCCTCTCTAACCAATCGGATTGGAAAAACCAAATACAAATTTTCAAAACATTGCTTTACCCATGAGCGTTCCGGTTCTTGCCCAACCCACAGATTTCTAGGACCAATCGGATGTTTGGTGTTTTTTTTTTTTGGCGGAGAATAACCGTCCGTGGGTGTGGCCTTGAGCAGCGTTTGGCCGAAGCATGGGTTTTGGCTAGCCGGGCAAGCCAACCACAGCAACTTCCTGTCAAGTTGGAGCCTAAACGTGGCTATGACCAGATCAATCGCCAGGCCCAAATGACCGGACGCTTTGGCGGGAGATCACACAGCTACGGCTGCTGAGTCACACAGGGCAAACCATGTGGAGCTGGGGTTGGTTAAGATGCCCCCTATCTAGGCCGTGAACTTCAGTCAGGCATGCCTCAACACGGCATTCCCCGCGTTCACTACAACCCACAACAAGCACAGATGCAGGAGACCCACCGAATTTGGATTCATCATCATTATTGCCCAGACCTGGATTCAGCCTGCCCTGCCCTGGGGGAAAATATTCCACTTTCATGTTTAACTGCTTTAAAGCTGTCGAGTGAGTTTTTCCATTCTCGATCATGACGAGACAGAGTTTGTTCCGTGGAATGAGAAGAATCGCCGGTGATACCAACCCTCTGGGGTTCCATTGCAAGCAGACACCCTAATAGTCCTCATGCAGAAAAGTTAAAATTCCCATAGATTATAAATGCACATCAAACGCTAGTGCTCCGCTTTGATAGTAATTGATCCAATCTTAAATAATTTTCCCTCTAGAAAATGGATGCTTGTTTTAAAATTCAACTACAGCAGCTAATTGCTCCGTGATCGAGAACTCCAAAGTATAGCCAATTTCTGAGTTCAATGCACGCCTCTATATTTTAGATGTCCATTTAATCAGTTACTGTGCATAATTTCATTTTAGCATGACAACCAAACCATCTTTGTGAATGATACTCAACAAAGTCACATGTTGAATGCTAATGTGTGGGCCTTGTACGGTTCCTAAAGAAATGCATCCTTCCTTGTTTCCGTAATGTAGCCTAAGCCTAGATCTATAGATAATCTGATTCGTGCATGGTTCCCACCATATTGTTTTCACCCCTCAAACCAATTCCGGTCTGTGACAAGGTAGGTAGGAAGGAAGTAAGGATGCATCTATGAAGTATTTGAACAGGGCCTGTGAACCCAATGAACTCACCACATAAACCCAAAGCAGCATGGAAAGAATTTTGCACAATGGAAGTGAAAGTAAATTTAAGCAATACTGCCACCTAGTGGGCACCGCATGCCAGCATCTTCTTCTGAGGAAATCTATTTCAACTAGCATGGCAATGAAGTATTAACGTACTGTAGAGGAGTGTTGGATGAAACGGTTTATTTTCCCTGAAAAGATTCTGGATTTCAAATCCGAACCTCATTCATGCAATCATGGAGAGTTGCACTGCTGTTCTCCATAGGCACAGGGGGATCTATCCAAACACATTAGTGAAATAAATAAACATCTTCTTACCCTATCACTTAACAATGAATTTGATTTCAGAAGAACAAATGGCCTTTATTCAGTTAATTGATTTTAAAACAAAGGCCTAAACAATAAGGAGTTTCTCATTTTGTTTGGCAGGACTACATATTGTTGAAATCATTCACAAATATCATGAAGTTCTCCACATAAGACCTGTCAACAAGGCTTCAAGATTTTAACCATAATCAATGTTGAAGTGAACAACCAAACAAAGAATAAGCGGAACCAAAACACAGGTGAAGAAGCCAAATAAAAATCATTCCTAAGAGCTCCCCATATTTAACGGGCTAACTTATAAAAGCCTTGTCAGACACACAATGACCTCAATCCTCGGCGTTGGCAAACTGCTCCTCCACGACGTGGTTGATGTGACGGACCCATCTGATGGGGGCCGGGTGGTGGGTGGAGGGGAGGTAGTCCGCTCTTATCTGGGGGGAACAAGGGGTCGGGGTCAGTTTCAGCTCCTGCAGAGCCGAGCTGGCCACATCCTCTGGGCCTGAAGATAGGAAAAGCATATACAGTTGTCCTTAAAAGTTTGCATACCCTTGGAGAATTGGTACACTAAACAAAATTATAAACGCAACACTTGTTTTTGCCCCCATTTATCATGAGCTGAAGATCTAAGGCTTTCTCTAGGTACACAAAAGGCACATTTCTCTCAAATATTGTTCACAAATCTGTCAAAATCTGTGTTAGTGAGCACTTCTTTGCTGAGATAATCCATCCACCTCACAGGTGTGGCATATCAAGATGCTGATTTGACAGCATGATTATTGTACAGGTGTGCCTTAGGCTGGCCACAATAAAAGGCCACTCTTTAACTGACCCCAAAAGTCTGCATATCCTTAGTTCTTAACACTGTGTATTGCCCCCTTAAGGGCAATGACAGGTGGTATAGCTGCCCATTCTTTTTGGCAAAATGCCTCCAGGTCATGCAAAGTCTTTGGTCATCTTGCATGAACCACACTTTTGACATCTCCCCAGAGTGGCTTGATGATATTAAGGTCAGGAGACTGTGATGGCCACTCCAGAACTTTCACCTTTTTCTGCTGTAAACACTGGAGGGTCAACTTGGCAGTGTGCTTACGGTCATTGTCGCGCTGGAAAGTCCAAGACCGTCCCATGCGGAGCTTTGTGCAGAAGAATGCAAATTGTCTGCCAATATTTTCTGATAACGTGCTGCATTCATCTTGCCATCAATTTTCACAAAATTCCCCCTGCCTTTAAAGCACAAACACCCCCAAAACATCAGTGAGCCACCACCATGCTTCACATTGGGGATGGTATTCTGTTCACTATAGGCCTTGTTGACCCCCCTCCAAACATAGCGCTTATTGTTGTGACCATAAAGCTCTATTTTGGTCTTGTCACTCATATTAGTGTGCCAGAAGCTGTGAGGCATGTCATGGTGTTGTCGGGCATATTGTAACCAGGCTTTTTTGTGGCATTGGCGCTGTAAAGGCTTCTTTCTGGCAACTGGACCTTTCTGGCAACATTTTTGTTCAGATATCGTCGTATTGTGCTCCTTGAAATAACCACACTGTCTTTTTCCAGAGCAGCCTGTATTTTCTCCTGAGGTTACCTGTGGGTTTTTCTTTGTAACCCAAGCAATTCTTCTGGCAGTTTTGGCTGAAATCTTTCTAGGTCTACCTGACCTTGGCATGGTATCAAGAGATCCCTGAATTTTCCACTTCTTAATAAGTGATTGAACAGTACTGACTGACATTTGCAAGGCTTCGGATATATTTTTATATATTTTTCCAACTTTATAAAGTTCCATTACCTTGTTACGCAGGTCTTTTGACAGTTATTTTCTGCTGCCCATGGCTGAGTATCTTTCCTGCTCAGTGCTTCCATGTAAGAGCTAAGAAACGCATTGACTATTTATACACTGACACTAATTGCAATTTAAAAAGCCACAATTTGCCATTTTCACCTGTGTGTGTCACCTTATGTCTGTAACAAGGCCAAACATTCAAGGGTATGTACACTTTTGATCAGGGCCATTTGGGGGATTTCTGTTATCATTATGATTTAAAAAAGGAGCCAAACAACTGTGATAATAAATGGCTTCATATGATCAATATCCTTATTTCAAAAAAAAAAAACTGACTATATATCAGATCTTATATCTGACTATTTAAATGTGAAGTCACTCAGTCATGCTAATGGTTGTACTAGCATGTGGGTGCAAATCAACCTGTCACCCCTTGCGCCTCCACCTGTTTGGTTCTGCGTTACCTTTTGCAGGGGGGGGATCCATACTGCATACTTTGCTCATTACCTATGGGGATTACTATTAATGATATCACAGTGATGTTACTGTTTGTAGTATCGCTTACACAATTCCTTTGGAACTTCAGAGTAACCAAAGGCTCCAAGAACTATATTCTTAGGCTTGTTCAAGGCGGTCCTTCACATAGTGTATAATACAACACTCCACTCCTTACCATAGGGATTTAATCCACACTCCTCAACCATTTTTATCTCCTCCTCCCAGTTCTCTTCCACATATGGCAATGATGGCAATGATGGCAATGGTTTTTTTGACTTCTTCCTCCATTTCCACCTAAACCTGGGACGACAGGGGGCATGTCTGTACCTCTGCTCATTAGCTGGGGTGTCCAGTGAACCATTGCAGGAATACATCACCGAGCTCTTTGGTGCGGGGTCTGCAGTTTCAGAGCAATAGTTCTGTTTGCCCTCTGGAAGTGTCTTTGCACCAATGTGGAATCTCAGGGGGTTACTCGCTGTCTGGGGCATAGTGGTCAAATGTTCAGTTCTCCCTGAGCACTTGCCTGTGGGCCTGCCTGGAAGGAAATCAACGCACGGCTTTGCTTAATGATCCATGGACACCTTTTCTAAGCGATATTTCTACAGTAATCCAGTAAATGAGTCTGGGTAAATGACATTGGTCTGTAGGCCTACTTGAGCTATTGTCAAATGTAAGCCCTATCCCCTCCAAAATACCGCCCAGCGTTGGCCGTTGAACATGGCATCTAATTAGAAAAAAATATTTAAATGATATTTCCAACGACAGAAAAAGTTAAACGCACTCGTTAAACATAACAGCTAGCTGTTCACCAAGCCGAAAAGACAAAAAAAACGCGGAGTGACATGAATATATTTTTTACTAACATAGCATTGAACCAGCAATACAACAGCGGTTGTTTAAGTTAGCGACGTAACTAAAAAATACGACCACCTGTTATCGGTCATCATCCCACATAGGCTAGTTTCTCGCCAGCCAATAACTCTATATTTCCTTTTTATTTTTGTTAGAAATTATTCATCGTAATTTTATCTGAACGGTCTACTAGAAAGTTGTACAGTTACCTTGCTTGCCTTCCGGCAAAAAAAAAAAAAGGATCAATTTGATATTGCATATCTGTTCTGTCGAATTTCGCAATTTTCCACTTGTCTAAAAAAATTTCCATGCATAACAATTTTAAAACCGCAAAATAAATAATTGAACCGGCACACTGAACATTTCTATGAAAAAAAACGGTGGTGGGTTAGCTGAAAGAGTACGTAGGCCTGTTTATAAAACGTATTGACATTTTGAGCATGAGACGATTTAGCTTTCCGACTGATAGAAGTAAGGTGTGTTGGAAAGCTGGAGTACGTTATAGCAATCTTTGGCAATACGTTTAACAGAAAAATTTTACATTCCCATTCTCGTTTCAACTTCGCTGAATAAACCGCCTTCCGGTTGCTAATTGATTGTTCGATAAAATTGGCTACTGAGTGCACTTAACTTTCTCTGTACATTAATTAACACGTAATTTTCTTTGTTAACTGAACAGGCCAGTGTAACTTAACTTTCAAAAAGAGCACAAAAATACTGCTAATTCCAACTCCTACTTACCTTTTGGGGCAAATACCAAAATACATAGAATAGTGAGACTACAGAACACGTTAAATCACCTGTTCCAACGTCAACGTGGCAAAAGGAATACAAAAAAATCGATGATCATTAACTTTTTCTTTTGATATGACAACTTAGTAAATGTTGCGGATAAACGTTTTGGTACTCCAAAACAATTAACCAACACAAAACCAGGGTTGAATTTCTGTGGAAGTGTACACTAAATAATTTATCTTTGACAATTCTCTGGGTCCCACAATTCATTTCTCAGGACTGTGTAGGGCAGGCATCCGCAGGCGTGAAGGAACATTCTCATCAGCTGGCGCACTGCAGCCGACTGCAGCTGCGTCTACAGGAAATGTCACATACATTTAGAAATGTTATCTAATGGAAACTAAACTGAATGAATGGTATATGCGATTTCAAACAATGAACAGAGTTTTAGTGTGATCATAAATAAAATGTACGTGTTCATACGAAATGTTAATTTATCAGGTCTTTATTCATAGCTTGTTTGAAGTTTCATCACAAATGCAGACGTCATATCATCAACGCTGTACAGTAAAGTGGCTCAGTGTTGCAGTAATGGTACCATGTGGTATAGAATGGGGGGATAGCTAGGTCATAACATTTCACAAGACTAGGCCATTATCATTTTCACAATCTAAAACCTTGTGCGCGTTTCATTCCAGTTTCTCACCGTCTTGAAGAATAGGATGTTATCGTTATTTCATTGTGTTGGAAAGTACTTAAAAGCCATAGCTGAAAATACATTTGGATGTAATAATTTGAAATGTGGCATATGGAAATTTTGTGACAGTGATGAACGAGTGACTGTTGCACAGTTTAGGATGTCGTTGGCCAACATATTCCTCAAATAATGGGACGGGTGAAAAGGAGCACCGCTGCTAATATGAGGACAAGGTAACAGCTCACTGTGAGGTGAATCTTTCAGGGTTGTATAAACAACCCTTGCAGTGTCAGATGAGTATGGTAATAGTGAAAAGTACAGTAGCATTGCTCACCAGTTTATTAGTGCACAGGAAGACAAGGGGCAACCACTTCAACAGACTGAAAGGAAGCGGAAACCTAAGTAACCTGAAAAGCAAGAGCTTTTCTAAGAGAAGACTTTGCATGTAACCAAAATAATAGACTGCATTCATAGATAAGTCACCACAGAAACATTCAAAATATGTGCTCATTTGTTTTTGAATTTAAAAAAGTTGTGCTGTAACACTTGTATAAATTAGAGTTGATTACCTGGCCATTTCCTTATAGAACTGTATAAAATAGTATTTTTTGTTGTCACTTCTGTAAAAGTGTGGTGAGTGGCACATGGTTACAAATTCTAACTAAAGTATCTCTGTACAACATTTACAAGTCATAAAAATGTCAACACAGATACGAAAGCAACTGTAAATATTAATTATTAGGCTTTCTAAACCAGTGGTTCTCAAACATTTTTGGACCCATTTTCTGATAGCTTTTCAACAGGGACCCCCTCATTATCAGAGCTCAACTTAAGTCATAAACAGCATACAAAGAGATCTATTATTATTTTGGAAGTGCAAGGCTGAAAGATTCATGTCTTGAGACCTGGGAAGGTACATTTATAATATCCACTTCTTGGCATATGAGAGCAAAGACATTTTTATTTTTTACAATTTGCTGAGGTATTATCAAAAAACGTTATCAGTTGTACCGCTTAAACTAAAATTAATGTAATTTCAATCAAAATGAATTCTTTGAATTTAGCAGCATTTTCAGTATGAATTCTTCCCTCTTTAGCTTAAAATGTTGATGAATTATTAGGTTTTGCGCGATTGTTCCAACATGCATCTGGGAAAACACACTATTATCTAAAGATGCAAAAACTAGTAACACATTTATCTTAGTTTCTATGGGTGTATTTTGTTTTTCTACTTTGAAACAAGACAGACATGCCTCATCAAATAAAGCATACTCGTTTTAAGCAATTTTGTGTAAATAGTCTCAAAATGCTGTCTGCCTTCAAGTAAACTGTAAGGTGAATGGTGTTTGATGCTTAACAGGCACTGGCCTTTTTCTTCAACCATTTACCTGAATGAACCATACCTCTAGCATGGCGACAGCAACATTACAGACATTAATGTAAGTGATCCTACATTAGATTAGTCAAACATGTCAAAACCAATTTTGGTTTATGATACCTCTAGTTCAGTCTCTCAAACTAATGTTGCCCATGGTCAAGAAAATATATTGTTGATTAATATCCAATTTAATTGTTTTATCTGGGATCTCTTTTTTCTGACCATAGGCTGCTTGCTTTTCCCTCATTTGAGAACCACTGTTCTAAGCAACATAGCTTTACTGAAAAAGAAAAATAGATAACTGTGTTAAAGGCACAAACACAAAAATGGTGAGAACATGCAAACATTTCTTGTTCAGGGAAAAAAAGCTTAAGTTTTGAACAATTTAACTCACAGCAGGTTATCATCTTTCCCTAAAAATGTTCTCCAAGCAGTAGCACTGCATAGGCCTACTGTAACACATTTCAAATAAATTTAGATTTATACACAAAAAAAACCATACATTTTACCAAAGAAAATTATAGCTAAGTGATACATTCATTATATTTACAGTTTACTAGCCAAGGGGCAAAAAATACTACCCATCTAGGAATAGTGAGATGTTTGTTCCTAGCTACCCAAATACTCTGTACCATATAGAACCCAATATGATTGCTATACCAGTTTCATTACTACCAAACTCCAGAGTACGTAGACCCTCTGATGAATATACTGCAGTCTGTATAATAGTAGAGATGAGACTGTCAGGATGACTCAAAGAACCACCAGTCTTCACATCCAAAGGAAAAATCACAAGACCCATTGAGTGGTAGAATAAGATAGGGATCAATGCTCTATCGATCTCTATTCAGATGGCGTCAAGCATTCTATACATTCACATCCATTGGGTTACATTCATGTGTGCTTGTACATTGTTATATTCTTGACTCTAAAGCCCTGTGCGCTGCCAGGGCGTCTCCACTTCAGTTTGAAAATGGGTGGAGTGGAGTGGCAGTATCTGACACTGACACATAAGCATCTAGGCTAATAGCCATAGCAGCACTATGGTGAAGACATGTACTGCCTCGGGTCCCCTCACAGAGGATGTCTCAGGTCTGCCTGACTTAGAAAGACCTAGTAGAACATCTTGGGAGAGGTGCATTAATAGAGACCCATAATCGACACGAGTTCCTGAAATTCTTAACTGGCCAATGAACGTCTCACCGTGTGAGGTGTCCAGGATTTACTACATGGATTAACAATAAGGTAGAGCTCTACATCCTGTGGTCTCACGGTTCCCTACAAGCCATTCCAATCCTCTGTTCTATGTTTAAGTAGTAAGGCACGGGGGGGCCAATATACCACGGATAAGGGATGTTCTTTGACACAATGCCATGCAGAGTGCCTGAATTCGACATTTAGCCGTGCTATATTGATCATATACCACAAACCCTAAAAGTGCCTTATTGCTATTATAAACCAGAAACGGACCAAATTAGAACAGTACTACTTATATTTGGATAGCAAATCAGCATTCAGGGTTTTGAACCACCCAGTTTATAAGGACCAATACATTTCGCCAGTTACTTTGTTGAACCATCCCAATGTGCCTGCTTCTCCGCAGCCCCTCATCACCTACTGTACATTACCACTTAACATGACCGATACCTTCTTTAGTCAACTCCAATAGTGGCTGACTGGTAGACACCTTCTCTAATATCCCTGCCTTTCCTCCACAATCTCTCTCACTCTTCTTACACACAGAAAAGTGTGCTACTTTATGTTCTCCCTCAACTTGTGTTGTCTCACTCTGCCCCGTGCCTGTCGTCGCTGAGAAATGCGAAACTCCCTCTCTGTTTACCCATCACACTGGGTACAACACACTGTTGTAGCACAATAGCGTGACCACTTCCTGTCCTGACCTCCAGAATATGTAAATCCAGTGTTTAATAACCCTCCATATTTAAAGTACTAATAATGCTTCCAGTAAACAAGTCATCTCAAATGCTCTTAAGACTAAAGCGGACACTGTGAGGAAACACATGGCGAAAACAGAAGAAAGTGCATGAAGGAGACGTGAGTGAGGTACTGACATCTGTCGACGCGTCACAGAATAGGAGTCTAACAGTGAAGTGCCAAAACCCCTTTTAGTAGTCAGCATAGAACAACCCCTACAGCTCCAGTCACTGAGAGAAAACAGGGTCATTGTCATTAGCCCAAACTGTAGCAACGGTTCGCCACAGAAAACATGCGTTTCTCATTGGGCCACTCCACACGTTTTCATCTGTTTGGTGCCGAATTAATACACCTCAGCTGACAGTTCGACCCCTGGAGCAGAAGGGGGCGATGACGAGTAGCTGTTGTCCAAGATCAGCTAGTCTTCCTTTCCAGTTCCCCCATTTCCAGTTAGGTGGGCGGGAGGGGTGGGGGTGGGGGGGTGGGGTGGCGGGGGTTAGTGGTGGGACTCTAGTTGGTCTTGATCTCCAGGATTGAGGGGTTGTGGTCCAGGATGGACAGAATGATCTTGTCCATGTACTGCCGCAGACGGAAGTTGATCTCCTCCTGTTCCTTGAGGGCTTCCATCAACTGTGAACGAACATCAACTCAATGTTATGTCACTGGGAGATTATCCTGGTACCATTATCAGGTTACTGTATATAATCGAAGCCTAGTGTGAAGCAGAATGCAACTCGTCAGGTCTCGGGCACCACTCCTGATCAGACTATTGTGTTCATACTGTCAGCTATGTTACACCAAGCTGACAAATGCATGTAGCGATCAAATGACGGACATTGTAAATGAGAAACCCACATCGTCTCGCGAGGCGTTGTCTATCTCGGCGGCCAGCGACTGGGCCTTGGTCTGGGTGGCGAACAGGTTTTTAGCTTCGTACAGACTGAGACTGAGGATCTGACCGTTCAGGTCGTCGTTCTGTTCCCTCAGCTTCTGATTCTCCTATTGGGGGTGGAAGGAATGAGGGTGGGAGGAGGGTCAGGGCGTGGAGGCGGAGAGCGAAGGGTGAGAAGAGGGGACGGAGGGAGGAGAGGGGGAGAGACAGAGAGAGATGAGTGTCACATCGTTGTTCTGGCGCTGTTTAACGGGCGACTGAAGCAATGGGTTTAGAACGGGCCCACTGCTTGAGAGCACGTTGTCGACATGGCGTCAGTATGCAAACAGCCTGCTGTTCTTTACTACGGAAGCCTCACACATGATAAACCGACCATGACTAGAATCCAGCGGCAGCCAACACAGAACAACACATCTACGGTGACACCTAATGGACTGACACAGGTTACCATGGTGCTATATGGTCACAGGTTATGGCAAAACAGCTCCCTGCGTCGATTGGTGGTGGAGCTCTACAGGCACTGGCTGGCTGGCGGTGTTGTTATTAGTGGTTAATGGGAGGGGTCGGAGGTTAAAGGGTACAGAAAACAACGACAGGTTTGTTTACCGTCTGACCGTGACGGAGGCGTGCCCCAGCAGACACTACGAGGTGCTGGAGGTCAGAGGTCAGTGGAAAATCCTGGGAAACGAATGGCTGGTCATAGAAGAGCAGAGGGAGACATGAGAGACTGACCCCTTTATCTCCACTGGGGTTATAAAACCAGACGTATGGGGGAACATACTTTCCTAAAACTTTGATGTATTTCTTCGACATTAGATTTACATTTGAGTTTGTAATATGGGGGACTCATATCTATTCAGGGAAAAATATGGATAAGTTGCCAATTGCAAGTGTGCCCAGACAATACACTTGATGAAACCCAAATGAAATAAAAGCATACAAATATATGAACATCGCAAAAAGTTTGTTTGTGTGTGGGTGTAATGTGCGCGTGTGTGTTTGTGTGTGGGTGTAATGTGCGCGTGTGTGTTTGTGTGTGGGTGTAATGCGCGTGTGTGTGTTTGTGTGTGGGTGTAATGCGCGTGTGTGTGTTTGTGTGTGGGTTTAATGCGCGTGTATGTGTTTGTGTGTGGGTGTAATGCGCGCGTGTGTGTTTGTGTGTGGGTGTAATGTGTGTGTGTGTGTTTGTGTGTGGGTGTAATGTGCGCGTGTGTGTTTGTGTGTGGGTCTAATGTGCGTGTGTGTATTTGTGTGTGGGTCTAATGTGTGTGTGTGTTTGTGTGTGGGTCTAATGTGCGTGTGTGTATTTGTGTGTGGGTCTAATGCGCGTGTGTGTGTTTGTGTGTGGGTGTAATGTGCGTGTGTGTATTTGTGTGTGGGTGTAATGTGCGTGTGTGTATTTGTGTGTGGGTCTAATGTGCGTGTGTGTGTTTGTGTGTAAGTGTTAGTCAGCTCTTACACAGAAAATGAGGCAAAGTTGGGGCAAGAAAAGAGACAGGAACAGGTGAAAACTGTGGGGGAGGTGAGATATCACTGTGTCATTACAGCTGTCAGTTTTCCAGGGTGAAAAGTTCAGGTGCAGTAGAACAGCCAAATGTTATTTATTTGACACTTCACTGCTCTTGTTTTAAACTGATTTTATATTATTCATATCTCAACCACTGTTCTACTACTGTATTGTTGTATCACATCTATTTACGTTGAATCATTATGTTTTTAACCTACTGCTTTTCACTTATTAAGCGCCTAGTAACGGATTGCAAATAGAAATTCAGCTGGATATGATTTTAAAAAGATAATTCAGGCTACGTTTGCATCAAGGCTCTAGTGGCTTAGTCAAGGCATTAGTGGCTTAGTATCATACCTTCTGCTTTATCAGAGAGGTCATCTTAGAAATACTCTACAAACACGTTATCTTATGTCTTATCTCATGTCACCGTGTCTTGTGCTCTTACTGAGGACAGAGAATTATAGCAACGGGATCTATATGCCCTTGGCATATACTATGTAATCATTTAGGAGAACACGCTACAGTAGATAAGACACATTGGACATGACTGTCCATGTAAGACTGTACTCCAGCATCAGTTTCAGACTATATCAACATGTACGCCAGCATGCTGATGGCCTGCACCAGCACCATGGCTATGCAGGCGAAACGGAGTTCAGTTACACCTATTTTGGTGTGTACAATTCATTCCGATCTTTTTAACAGCCGTGTCAATCCCCTCAACATTATGCATGCCCGTCAGTGTTAGCGGTTAGCTCCCGGGCCCACCTGTTTGAGTCTTTTGACCTCGTGCTCCAGCTCCACCTCCCTGGTCTTGGCATTGAACTCGGTCAGGCTGGAGGTGGAGCTCCGGCCGCGGCCGGGCTTCTCGGTTTCCAGCTTGAACAGCTGCAGGTGCTCCAGCTCCCGGCGTAGGTCCTCGATCAGCTACGGGAGAGGGGAAGACACAAGGGGGATGATTTGTGGGTCGCTTTCGCGAAGAGCGTTCATGTCGGACTGGTTCTATCCAAATATATTCTGTGCAAACATTCAGCTGACATGCATTTCAGAGGAGTAGGCCATGCATAATAACCTCACCTCCTGCATGGCCTCCCTCTCCTTCTGAAACTCGTGTCTGTTGTGTCTCAGTTTGTCCATCATCTTCCGGTACAGATCCATCTCATCCTTCAGCCTCAGACTGGTGTCCTCCAGCTTGTCTGTCATCCGCTGCTTCTCCTGGACGCACGCACGCACACACACACACACACACACACACATAAACAAGGCATTCCTTTAAGGTAGGTAGAAGACAACCACGTGTAGCAGCCATTGTGAGGATTTCCGTACGAAAGACTGGAGGAGTGTGATGTCAATGGCCCCGCGGGGTGGTGACGTGTAAATGGCCGGGGATAACCGAGGGACCCAGGCAGCAAGAAATAATCTGGTGCCGACAGACCGATGTGCCATGGGATTAGGGCGATGGGGCCAGCTCAGACAAAACCGTCGCCACGTTAGAGCAAAAAACATTGCAACGCTGTAATGTCATTTTCAATGGAGGTTTCATACTTTTGTCTATTAGTGTTCTGTATAATGTAAATGTACGTTTTCTTGGGACCACGGGAAGAGATGCTTTGGGCAGTACCCAATAGGGACCCCTGCAAAAAATACAAAATTAATGTTTAAATACATCATGATATTTCACAAGAGTCTTGATTGTTTTCTTTGTGATGTAAGCAAGTCCATATCTCCCTCTAACTATATACACAATGCATCGTCTTGGGACACATGCTGAGAAATAATCCATTTGACTCTGTTTACAGTATTAAAGCAGTATGGCATCTCGGATTTGTGTTATATCACCAATATAACACAGCTGTTTTTAGGCAAGAAACATCATGGTGTGCAATATACCACAACCCCCCCGAGACGCCTTATTATATACAAAACTGCCGTATCCAGGCCCTCAGCAACCAGTCGTGCATAAGAACAGCCCTTGGCCATGGTGTATCAGCCTTATACCACACTTCCCTCTCAGCTTATTGCTGAAACATCTTCAGTTCAAAACACTCTCAACTGGCAGCGCGCACAGTAATCACTGTGTGTTTGTGTCTTCCTATGGGAGTTCCAACAGTGCGGAGCATCACGGACCAACTGTTTAACCACATTGGCTGGAAATAGAGATGTTGTCGAGAGCCCGGCTTGTAGCATTCACACCTTAGAAAACCCAGGGACTACGTGTGTGTGTGTTTGGAGGGGGGGTCTGTTTGTGTGGAGATAGATGGGAGATAGATGGGAGATAGAGGGTAGATAGATGGTACATAGAGGGTAGATAGATGGTACATAGAGGGTAGGTAGATGGGAGATAGAGGGTAGATAGGTGGGAGATAGAGGGTAGATAGATGGGAAATAGATGGGAGATAGAGGGTAGATAGAGGGTAGATAGAGGGGAGATAGAGGGTAGATAGATGGGAGATAGAGGATAGATAGATTGGAGATAGAGGGTAGATAGATGGGAGATAGAGGGTAGATAGATGGGAGATAGAGGGTAGATAGAAGGGAGATAGAGAGTAGATAGAGGGGAGATAGAGGGTAGACAGAGAGTAGATAGAGGGGAGATAGAGGGTAGATAGATGGGAGATAGAGGGTAGATAGATTGGAGATAGATGGGAGATAGATGGGAGATAGAGGGTAGATAGAAGGTAGATAGAGAGTAGATAGAGGGGAGACAGAGGGTAGATAGAAGGTAGATAGAGAGTAGATAGAGGGGAGACAGAGGGTAGATAGAAGGTAGATAGAGAGTAGATAGATGGGAGATAGAGAGTAGATAGAAGGTAGATAGAGAGTAGATAGATGGGAGATAGAGAGTAGATAGAAGGTAGATAGAGAGTAGATAGAGGGGAGACAGAGGGTAGATAGATGGGAGATAGAGAGTAGATAGATGGGAGATAGAGGGGAGATAGATGGGAGATAGAGGGTAGATAGATGGGAGTGCGTGTGACTGTAGTGAGTGTTGTTGCAGGTCTGTTTGTAGTGTAACTGAAAATGTAGCCGGGGAAACACACACACCTCGTCCAGTTTCTCCGTCTGAGACTTGAGTCTGCTCATGTTCACCGACAACTCCCCGTTCTCCTCTTCAAGCTGTTGGACCCTGTGGACCAATAAAGAGTGGACACGTTAGTACCCTTGTCCCCTACCATGGATCTCTGTTCGTCATTCTGTCCATGAATCTTGCAGAGATGACAATTTGCTACAGAGTAAGTCCAGCTCAGCGTGTTGCTGAGGTCTAACCGGTTGTGCAGCAGTTCTATCTCCGTGCTCTTGTCCCTCTCCATCTTGTTGTAGGCCTCGCGGTGTCGTCTCTGCTCCTCTTCCAGATTCTGCTCGGCCCGTGCCTCCTGGTCCTTCAGTTGCTCCTCCAACTCGTGGACCCTTGAGAGCGTGCATACAGATAAGCATGCGTTGCACAAGTGCACGCGCAAACACATAGACATGCACACAAACATGATTGTGTGTGTGTGTGTGTGTGTACCTGTGAACCAGCTGTGTATTCTCCTGTTTCAGCTTGGACTTTAGATCTCCGTTCATCAGAGTGTCATTTTCAAACTCTGCAACCTTCTTTTCTAGGTAGCTCACCTTTCAAAGGTGGGGGGCGAGAGAGAGATGGAGAGAGAGGTGAGCAGTTGGAATGGGGGGGGGGGGGCAGAGACCAAGAAACAGTGAGAAACAGAGGTAGTAAAAAGAGAGGGATGAGAGATGTTATAGACCTCCATTAGCTGTATGCTCTGCCAATGCCATTCATCTTCATTTATAGCAGAACACCCCTTGACAGTAACAGCCAATGCAATCAAGTTCACAACTGGAACGCCATAAAGTTTACAGTCCAGCGCAGGTATTGGAAAAGTCTCGGTTTGAGAGAAATGCAATGTCAGTACGACCGATAGAATTAAATGCAACGGGAAATGTCTCAATTCTCTATCCTCGTTTCCATCTCGAAACTCGCTGGACGAGAAAGACAGAGGTCCCTTTCCTCTCACCTCCAACGGGTTTTGAGAATGAGACCACGACAGAGAGAGAGAGAGAGGACGGGAGGAGTACGCAATTGAGATTCCCCCGGGGTCTGGCCGCTACCTTCTCGGTGATGTCCACGTCACAGGAGTCGATGCTGTCCCTGAACAGGTCCTCGGTGCTGCCGTTGCTGCTGCTGAAGTTACTGGTGTGGAGGAGTTGCCTGCAGGCAGAGCACATCACACACCACCCCGTCAATGGAAAAAAAATAAAAACGACCGCTCCCTCACTGTAGAATCATAGCCTGGGCACCAGTCTGTGTTTAAGTCAACCCAATAACTGATGTGGAAACAGTAACATGCTGGGAAATGGTCCCACGCTAGCCAGAGTACGCAGCTGTTGCGGAGTATGTCACCCGGAAGCCCATCACATGATCCGCTTGAAGAAAAAAAATAAACTTCACCTTATAATATCTCAATATAATAAGTCAGATGGCGCTGTCCCTTAAAGCATTACCCCATAGGGAATTGATGCTGAACACAAACACACACACAGTGTGTGTGTGTGTGTGTGTGTGTGTGTGTGTGTCTGTTCCAAACTCATGCAGAGAGAATGTGATAAAGTGTGAGCCAATGACAATGTGTTGGGTATAAACACACACACACACACACACACACACACACACAGTATTACACACAGTTACAGTCGGAACGGCCACAAGCACACACACGCCCAGGCACTTACACACAACGCAATGCTAACACTGCCGCGACTAACACTGGCTCTTGAACCAGCCTCCATTATCAGGATAATTCACACGTAGGCAGAGGAGAGGAAGAGGAGGCAGAGGAGAGGGAGAGGAGGCAGAGGAGAGAGAGAGGAGGCAGAGGAGAGGGGGAGGAGGAAGAGAGTGGGAGGTGAGGCAGAGAGAGAGAGGAGGCAGAGGAGAGGGAGAGGAGGCAGAGGAGAGGGAGAGGAGGCAGAGGAGAGGAAGAGGAGGCAGAGGAGAGGAAGAGAAGGAAGAGAGTGGGAGGTGAGGCAGAGAGAGAGAGGAGGCAGAGCACCAGATAAAGGAAAGGCGAGTGATCGAGGAGAAGCCCTGTGAACATGAATGTAGATCGATGCTGAGGCTGTTTTCACTCTTCTGCTTTAATTCAAAGGCTTCAGGGAACTAAGACATACCGACACGGGTATGATGTAACGCACCGCAATGCATTCAAGGAAACCTGGACATGCGAAGCACAATGGCCGCTTTAGTGTCTTCATACACAGTAGCGACCTGAACACCAAACAGGCCAAGGATTTGAAAACTGAAAGGCACACAAACTTTCCCATGCACAGGCTATGATAATGGTCACGTGACCGAGCAATCAGTGAGGAAATGATCATGAATACCACATTTAAGAGGACAGGGCATCGACCTACCTGCCAAAAGCTGTGCTGGAGATCTTCCTATTGGGGCTGGAAGTGAAAAAAGTTGACAATTAGGCTTGTCAAATGATAGTACATGTATTGGACGTATCAGCTAGAACCACGTATTAGAGACCTCGGTTCTGACTTGTTGACATAGCATTGTTAACCAGTGTGTGAAGAAAGAGATGTTGCAGGGCATGTCAGTGCTAATGAAATGCGTCTCAGAAGACGCCAGGACAGCCGTTCTGTGTGCTCAGCAATAGTTCTGTCTCCAGGCTTTGTGCGTCCCGTGCTATCTTCCAGACTGACTGCATGCTGACAGTACGCCTCCTCCCATCCATCTCTCCATATCTCTCTCTCCATATCTCTCTTACTGACGCCTCCCCTTCTCCCCTTCTCCCCTTCTCCCCTCCTCCCCTTCTCCTTCACTTCACAGAAGGAACGCGACATGTGTTCCCTCTCTCAGTCACAGAAACTGGCGACATCACACTTTCCACCAAAGTGTCTTTTGATCCTTCTCTATGCCCACCCCCCCCACCCCCACCCCCACACACACACACACACTCCCCGTCACTTCCTCTCTCTCCTGCGCAAGATAGGGATCCAACTTATTACTGCTACCTCAGGGAATCATCTAAGCAGAAGAAATGCATACTGTTTTCAGGCCGAAAAGTGCCTAGTCAGCAGAGAGAGACGGTACGAGAGAGATAGTGATTCCAGTCCTCCCCACTTCTTTCCATTCATTACGGACTTTCCCAACCTAGGGCTACATCTGTCCTGCCGTCCCTCTGCCAGCACGTCGGTCTGTGTGGGAGCTTATCTGTGTGTTTGTCAGTTTAAGCAGGTGTGCGCGTGTGCTTTTGCAGAGGCAACATAATTACGGCACGGCATGACATCAGCAAAATACACACGGCCTACGGTGTGTATGTGATGATGTGTGTGTGTGTGTGTGTGGGGGGGGGGGGGGGTAGAGGTATGAGGCATGTGCTCATTGAGAGACAGAGGACACCAAATCTAACAGCGGGTGACTGTGACAGCGTTTCTATGGTAAATAGTATGGTGAGAGCTAACATGACAGACACAGGAAGTGCGTCCTTCTAAACGAGGCTCCAACTGCACTTTGACTCTTCGACTCGTATACGATTCAAATGAACACTCTTACTGACAACGTAACCTGGCCGGGAAAACTTGGGGCCCACTTAATCGACTGGGCTCTTGGTGTGTGTCCGTGTGTCCAGTCCTGTGTCACCTGTTGGTTTTGAGGTTCTTCAGCCTGACCTCCAGGTCATTGAGCAGGTTGACCTTCTTACAGCACTGGGAGCAGTAGACGTCCATCATCTCCTCGTTACACAGTTGCCGCGTCTTCCTGGGTGTCTGTCCAGCACTAAACACACACACACACACAAAGACACACACACGCTAACTGGTTATGACAGAATCGGCAGACAGATCACACACACATCACAGATAAACAAACGCACTACAGTCTGGGTTTACTTCAAGGCTGATGTACAGTCAACTAATAGTATTACACAGTATGCCAGCTACCCAAAACTCTTCTGTTACTTTTTTCATGTCTTTATTCCAGACTTTAGATGTGAAATTATACAGTGACTATGGGGTTAAAGTGCAGACTGTCAACTTTAATTTGATGGTATTTTCATTTTCAATGGGATTGTGTCACATACATTTGCATAATTAGCATGAATTACCCTCTAACAATATATTTTGAACCATTCAAGCTGGATAAACTAACCCTTCTTTGTCTCTTCCTCTATTTCTCTGCCATTTAACTTTGAAGTCACAACAATCATCCCACTACCGCCCACAAAGTATATTGATAGTGTTAAAGCAAGCCCCAGTAACTTTACTTGAAAAGTTGATATTGTTTATTTCACTGTAATTATTAATTATTTCATTATATTCTAATTTCTTCATTCAGCCTGTGTAAACAAAAGTTTCCTAGGCCAGTAACACCCCTTCATTTAAGTTTAATTTAACCAGAAATAAATAAAGATAGAGAGACATCAAGACAGAGAGATAAAACAAAGCCTCCCATTTCTTCTATGAGAGCAACACCGCAAAACTTTCTGTTCAAACAACATTTGTTTTTAATTAGACCCAACACAACGCTACAATACTTGTGAAACTGTGCCATATATACCATTATGTTCACACTATTTAAAGAATATACCCTTATATTCATGCTATTTACACAACATACCATAATGTGCACAATATTTAAAGAGCATAGCGTTATGTTCACCCTATTTAAAGAAAACACTGGTTATGTTCACACTATTGAACTAAAACATTATTTAAAATAAAACGTGGAAAGTAAAGATTTTAGGGTACTTGATATTCAAAACAGGACCAAGGAAGCCAAATGATGCTAGTAAATCCTCCATAAAACAGCTCCATAGGAGAACATGAATCCAGAAAGCCCTAGGGGCCTCACCTATCTGCTGTCTTAAATGGCACCCCATCCCCTGTATAGTGCACTACTTTTGACCAGGTAATAGATAATAAGGGCTCTGTGTAGGGATTATGAGGCCATTTGGGAGACCATCCTATTAAGTTCCATTTAAAAGTCAAAACTAGTGAGTTTGGTAGATTCTGCTCCAAGGGAAGAAAAGCAGCCTTTTTACATTTGAGTCATTTAGCCGACTCTTTTATCCAGGGTGACTTACAGTTAGCACACAAAAGAGGACTGAAAGGATAACAGGACTGGGAGAATAACATGAAAATACATTTGGGGGTTTTAGGGAACTTTCTGCTCTGATGAAGGAAATGACTGATGAAGGGGATGAGTGAGTCATCCTGCTCACTGGAGATTGGTCCAGACTCTTCTGTCGGTGAGGTGATTTGTCTGGGTTTGGTAACAGGGCGTACTATGAACCTATTGCTGTCTTTTTGTTCTGGCTTGGGAGATTTTACACCACATGGATTTACTCATTCAAATTGTTGGACAGTGTTGAGTTGGTTTGCAATCTGGGTAACATGCTGTTTGATAAGTATCAGATCATCTTTGCTTGGCTTTCCATCTGACATACTGACCAGCATTTCTGAATCACATGGTGTTGCACAGCTTTTAGTCCTCGTTTTCTCCATGTCACGGACTTAGTAATCAATAAGAAGGTTTTGGAACTGATCTGGGGGTTCTGGACAGCGTAGAATAGTTTGGCGAGATGTCTTTCTGAGGACATTGCTTTGATGCTCCCAAGCCTGCCAGCTGTTGTGTTTAAGAAAGGCCATATTGGGAGGCAAATGCATTTATTTGAAAAAGAAAAGAAAACAAAGCACTTATCTCTAAGGAAGGTGGCATTCTGAAGGTTATTTATGTAGGGCACTTCAGGTTCAGCTTCAAGGTCAGGGATCTCACCTGGAGGGTACCGATGAACCCAGGTCAGAGTAGCCATTGGTGCGCATCTCGTCGTCGGGGGAGGGGCTACCGGGAGTGTAATCTGCATCCTCTCCCTCTCCATAGTCCTCAAACTGCTCCTCATTCAGAGAGGCCGAGGAACGTGTTGACAGGTCAGAGGTCACCGACGGGTTAAGCTGACCGCGCCTTTAGCAAAGACAGAGAATTAACTGTCGAGAGGTGGCCCAGTGATTGTTTGGGAAACAACACATTTCGCTCTACATTAAGACGCGACTAGCGACTCACACACTGAATTAGAAACTTAACACAGTTTGTATTTTGCATGTAAAAAGATCTAATACTTTAATGCCGAAGGCTCATCATATAAGTCTCATGATATAAGCATGAGCCTTCGACCCTATGTCGTCTCATGCCGCTGAGGTGTGCAGTTATTCCCTGGCAACGCACCGTCTGTCGTGTGTTAATGCTTACGTATACCACAGGTATGACATCACACACCTTTGTGTTGCTGTAATTGCGTTGGCAGTCGGTTTACAAGACAAATTAGGCATCTCAGGATTTGTGTACATGTGCCAAAATACCAGGGCAAAGTGTCGTGTCCAGGCTTTGTGCCGTGTCCAGGCTATGTGTCATGTCCAGGCTATGTGCCGTGTCCAGGCTATGTGCCGTGTCCAGGCTTTGTGCCGTGTCCAGGCTATGTGCCGTGTCCAGGCTATGTGCCGTGTCCAGGCTATGTGCCGTGTCCAGGCTATGTGCCGTGTCCAGGCTTTGTGCCGTGTCCAGGCTATGTGCCGTGTCCAGGCTATGTGCCGTGTCCAGGCTATGTGCCGTGTCCAGGCTTTGTGCCGTGTCCAGGCTATGTGCCGTGTCCAGGCTATGTGCCGTGTCCAGGCTTTGTGCCGTGTCCAGGCTATGTGCCGTGTCCAGGCTATGTGTCGTGCCTAAGAACAGCTCTTAGCTGTGGTATATTGGCATTATACCCCCTCGTGCCTTATTGCTCAAATGTAACACCCTGTCAATGAGTACTAGTATAGTAATAATGTTAAATCTTATGAGTGTGACATCCAATCAGTGAAGAGCTGTTGATCTCACTTGTCTCCGGGTAAGAACAGCCCCCCAAGTCCGTTATCCTGTTCCCCACTGTTCCTCCCCCCGTCGGAGCCGTCTGACCCCGGGGTGGCGCCCTCCACAGCGCTGTCCCCGCCCGACTCGGCCCGCTCTCTGCCCTCCGCCAGCCCTGCCTCCTCTTCTGGAAATAGGTGGCACCCAGGCTCTGGGTTGGGGCGGGCCGGGAGCACCCGGGTGCACATGATGACTGGACGAGTAAGGGCTTCGTCACCACGCTGGAGAGAGAGAGAGATGTAACACACACAAATAGGCTTGCATGCATACACACTCTGAGGTGTAAAAAGTACAGGGTGGAATACTCGGCTGTGTTCACGCATATAGGAAAGTTCCTAACTGAGACCTAAATGACCAGGTTAAAGGACTTCATGACTGAGCAGCTAGCAGTTAAATAAAAAAGTAAAGGTAAACAGAAAATATCTGTAACCCCTACCCTAAATCCTAACCCTGAAGCGTAATTCTATCCCAAATGTAACATTTACCAGAGCGGTTAATAAAACTTACAAAGTAAAAGCAATTATTTAAGTCTTAATTGGGAACTTCCATCACCTGGTGAACACAGCACTTCTACTGTGCACTTTTACACCCCTGCCCGTAACCATATACTTAAACCAAAAACGGGAACAAAAACAGGGACAAGATAAATGTCCCTATTAGTTGAATATTTCTAATTTAACCACAGTTTTGGGGACATTTTCTGTGAAGTCACTGTATATAATAAAACTGCTCACACATCAGACAGATACACTCAGTCTCTTAAAAACATTCTCTCTTTCTCTCTGTCTCTCGCACACACACACTAACACACAGTCCCTTGAAAACTCAGGTCCTCACTTCCCCAAAATGTCTTCCCTTAAATAATGTAAAACACAAATCGGTTCACACTTTGATAGCAATTCTTGAAAGTTCTCTCTCTCTCACACACACCTTTGTGCAGTCAGGACAAAGGTACACACGACCACGCAAATGGTACAATCAGACCAAATTTAAAAGCATGTATCACTTAGTATACAAGCATTCCAGCAAAGGTCAACACACGTCTTTTGTCTGCGAACAGTGAACGCAATTTGAAAGTGGCAGAGCAAGTGTTAGAATGAGGTCTTAACTCTTATGGGTTTTCATTTGTGAAACACTACAGGGATTTAACTTAGACTTTTGGATTCCTTCGCTGTGGGAAGACCCCGCAAGGTCACAGGAGGTATTGAATTAGGGTCAAAGGTCACGAGACACTGGTCAATCGGTCAGTCTCATTCCAACAGCACTAATCCTGTCTAATGCTAATTGAGGAAAAGGGCTTTATCTTTACATGCCTGAGTCATATAAATACACCACAGGGGGAGGGGGGAGAAGGAGATTAAGACATAGCAAAGGGGGGTAGAAAGGGAAAAAGAAAGAAAAAGTGTTTAGTCTGTTAGCAGTTCAACCAGCGTGAGAGAATGATGAGAAAGAAAGAGGGACAGCGAGAGTAACGGAGAGAGAGAGAGAAAGACAGAGACAGAGAGAGAGAAAGAAGGAAAGAGAAACGGAGAGACCGAGGGGGAGAGAGAGACTTAGCGAGGAAGACTTGGGCATATCATCATATCGGCACAGAGCGTTAGACAGCATTAGAGGATGATAACGGTATTATCACTCAAGGGCTCTCATCTCAAAAGTGCCCTCTCCAACTCCCTGTCTGTCTGTCTCTTTCTTTCTCTCCCTCTGTCCTACCCTCCTGCCATACTGGTTAAACTGCAAACGGACTAGAACTCAGGGCTGGAAGCCAAACGTACGATTGCTTAAATCGCTAAAGCTCTGTCGGAGCCTGTCTGCCCCCCCAGGACACATGCGTTCACACGCTGTCTGTAGGATTTAGGCACAATGGCAAAGAGGCTGGGACAGAGACTCTGGGGCGGTTGAGGGCAGATAAACAGACAAGACGGTCAGCCAAACAAAAACACACCTTCGCCTGCACACACACTTGCACATATTCTAACCGGATAGGTCAGTATTATAGAGACTGAGACAGTCTGGTCAGGGTAGAACAGTACTATAGAGACTGAGACAGTCTGGTCAGGGTAGAACAGTGTTACAGAGACTGAGACAGTCTGGTCAGGGTAGAACAGTGTTATAGAGACTGAGACAGTCTGGTCAGGGTAGAACAGTATTATAGAGACTGAGACAGTCTGGTCCGGGTAGAACAGTACTATAGAGACTGAGACAGTCTGGTCAGGGTAGAACAGTGTTATAGAGACTGAGACAGTCTGGTCAGGGTAGAACAGTACTATAGAGACTGAGACAGTCTGGTCAGGGTAGAACAGTATTATAGAGACTGAGACAGTCTGGTCAGGGTAGAACAGTGTTATAGAGACTGAGACAGTCTGGTCAGGGTAGAACAGTGTTATAGAGACTCAGACAGTCTGGTCAGGGTAGAACAGTACTATAGAGACTGAGACAGTCTGGTCAGGGTAGAACAGTACTATAGAGACTGAGACAGTCTGGTCAGGGTAGAACAGTGTTATAGAGACTGAGACAGTCTGGTCAGGGTAGAACAGTGTTATAGAGACTGAGACAGTCTGGTCAGGGTAGAACAGTACTATAGAGACTGAGACAGTCTGGTCAGGGTAGAACAGTGTTATAGAGACTGAGACAGTCTGGTCAGGGTAGAACAGTATTATAGAGACTGAGACAGTCTGGTCAGGGTAGAACAGTACTATAGAGACTGAGACAGTCTGGTCAGGGTAGAACAGTACTATAGAGACTGAGACAGTCTGGTCAGGGTAGAACAGTGTTATAGAGACTGAGACAGTCTGGTCAGGGTAGAACAGTGTTATAGAGACTGAGACAGTCTGGTCAGGGTAGAACAGTGTTATAGAGACTGAGACAGTCTGGTCAGGGTAGAACAGTACTATAGAGACTGAGACAGTCTGGTCAGGGTAGAACAGTACTATAGAGACTGAGACAGTCTGGTCAGGGTAGAACAGTGTTATAGAGACTGAGACAGTCTGGTCAGGGTAGAACAGTGTTATAGAGACTGAGACAGTCTGGTCAGGGTAGAACAGTGTTATAGAGACTGAGACAGTCTGGTCAGGGTAGAACAGTGTTATAGAGACTGAGACAGTCTGGTCAGGGTAGAACAGTGTTATAGAGACTGAGACAGTCTGGTCAGGGTAGAACAGTACTATAGAGACTGAGACAGTCTGGTCAGGGTAGAACAGTACTATAGAGACTGAGACAGTCTGGTCAGGGTAGAACAGTGTTATAGAGACTGAGACAGTCTGGTCAGGGTAGAACAGTACTATAGAGACTGAGACAGTCTGGTCAGGGTAGAACAGTGTTATAGAGACTGAGACAGTCTGGTCAGGGTAGAACAGTACTATAGAGACTGAGACAGTCTGGTCAGGGTAGAACAGTGTTATAGAGACTGAGACAGTCTGGTCAGGGTAGAACAGTACTATAGAGACTGAGACAGTCTGGTCAGGGTAGAACAGTGTTATAGAGACTGAGACAGTCTGGTCAGGGTAGAACAGTATTATAGAGACTGAGACAGTCTGGTCAGGGTAGAACAGTACTATAGAGACTGAGACAGTCTGGTCAGGGTAGAACAGTACTATAGAGACTGAGACAGTCTGGTCAGGGTAGAACAGTGTTATAGAGACTGAGACAGTCTGGTCAGGGTAGAACAGTGTTATAGAGACTGAGACAGTCTGGTCAGGGTAGAACAGTACTATAGAGACTGAGACAGTCTGGTCAGGGTAGAACAGTGTTATAGAGACTGAGACAGTCTGGTCAGGGTAGAACAGTGTTATAGAGACTCAGACAGTCTGGTCAGGGTAGAACAGTGTTATAGAGACTGAGACAGTCTGGTCAGGGTAGAACAGTTTTATAGAGACTGAGACAGTCTGGTCAGGGTAGAACAGTGTTATAGAGACTGAGACAGTCTGGTCAGGGTAGAACAGTACTATAGAGACTGAGACAGTCTGGTCAGGGTAGAACAGTACTATAGAGACTGAGACAGTCTGGTCAGGGTAGAACAGTGTTATAGAGACTGAGACAGTCTGGTCAGGGTAGAACAGTACTATAGAGACTGAGACAGTCTGGTCAGGGTAGAACAGTGTTATAGAGACTGAGACAGTCTGGTCAGGGTAGAACAGTACTATAGAGACTGAGACAGTCTGGTCAGGGTAGAACAGTGATATAGAGACTGAGACAGTCTGGTCAGGGTAGAACAGTGTTATAGAGACTGAGACAGTCTGGTCAGGGTAGAACAGTGTTATAGAGACTGAGACAGTCTGGTCAGGGTAGAACAGTGTTATAGAGACTGAGACAGTCTGGTCAGGGTAGAACAGTGTTATAGAGACTGAGACAGTCTGGTCAGGGTAGAACAGTGTTATAGAGACTGAGACAGTCTGGTCAGGGTAGAACAGTACTATAGAGACTGAGACAGTCTGGTCAGGGTAGAACAGTGTTATAGAGACTGAGACAGTCTGGTCAGGGTAGAACAGTGTTATAGAGACTGAGACAGTCTGGTCAGGGTAGAACAGTGTTATAGAGACTGAGACAGTCTGGTCAGGGTAGAACAGTACTATAGAGACTGAGACAGTCTGGTCAGGGTAGAACAGTGTTATAGAGACTGAGACAGTCTGGTCAGGGTAGAACAGTGTTATAGAGACTGAGACAGTCTGGTCAGGGTAGAACAGTGTTATAGAGACTGAGACAGTCTGGTCAGGGTAGAACAGTGTTATAGAGACTGAGACAGTCTGGTCAGGGTAGAACAGTGTTATAGAGACTGAGACAGTCTGGTCAGGGTAGAACAGTACTATAGAGACTGAGACAGTGATGAGGGGTGCTAGTGTGTTTTGGATGGGGTTCAACTGGCACTCCTCAGAACACTCCTTTGCTGTTTTGACAAGGGAACACGATGATCCGTGGGAGGGACAGAACAGGTGGAACGAAAAATAAGACAATATGTGTGTGTGCGTTTGTGTGTGTGTGAAATACTAGCTACTCCCCTAGATCCTTGCATGAAAAACAACATGTTCCTCGGAATCGTTGCGGCCATAACAACATAGCTAATTCAGACGTTCCAATCCTCATATTCTTGTTGTGTTCCAAGGAGATCACCAGATTGCTACCAGAGCAGTGTACACCAGATAGGTGTGACTTCACCACAGTTGATAATAAATGACAGGGGGGACTGATTTCTTCTTTAATGCTGTTTAAACATAACCCCATGTAATTATTCTGCTCTAATAGCTTGAGCTCCAGGGTTGAGGTCAATTCCATTTCAATTCCAGGAATTATATCAACATTTTTGAAGAGGCTGACAGTAAGGTTGACTGTCTCAGTCTCTATAACACTGTTCTACCCTGACCAGACTGTCTCAGTCTCTATAACACTGTTCTACCCTGACCAGACTGTCTCAGTCTCTATAACACTGTTCTACCCTGACCAGACTGTCTCAGTCTCTATAACACTGTTCTACCCTGACCAGACTGTCTCAGTCTCTATTTTACTATCTCATTTGAAATGTATTGTTTTACTTATATTTGTATAGACTGCATACAGCCTTTCTCCCATCCCTGTGTTTTTTGCTACGCTGACTAAAGTCTCCCATATGTCCTCTCTTCACGCCCTCAGCCATTGGCCTGACCAGCCTGACGCCTTTATTAGGCTCATCATGGCCCGCTATATCAGTGGGTGGAGAACAGCAGCAAAATCACTGTTAGTTCTGCTCTCCTACACACTGGAGCTGATGCAGCCCAGCGCTAATCCAAAGTGTTTGTGCCCCGCTGAATGATACAGAAGGACGCATCTCGACAGTCTTAAACCATCATCCTCGTCTCCTTCTGCGCCACAGACATGGGATATTTCACGAGACGCCTAAATTGTCGGGAAGTCTCTCGTCCCATCTTCTTGGGCTATTTTAACACTGATCTAAATATCCCAAAGCTCCTTTGGTTTTAGGACAGTGGTCGGTGTTTGCGACCGGTTGAGGAAGAGACAGAAGTTCATGGGTGATGATTGACAGGTGGTTACAGGCGCCGAGCAAAAAAAGCAAGGGAGAAAAGAGTCCACGTTGCTGGTGGAAGCACAGAGTTACATTTCAAAGTGTTTCCCCGAACCCGCGGCGCTGCGCTAGATGCAGTTACTGCAAAACATGACTGTTAATGAGACGCTGCTGCGGACACTGGGTTGGTGCTGCAGTCTAAGACTGAAAACAGGAACATGAGGGAGAGATAGATACAGCTGGGATCTCTGGAGAGGAGGATCAGTAGAGCCATCTATTATTCAGAACCGGCGCATCCAGAGCAGAGCAGAGGATAACAGGTAGAAAGGAAGCAAACAGTAGTATCCGGTCACACATCCAGTAAGGGAACACAAGAGATTCAAGACATAGACCGCTGGATGAAAGGAAAGAGAGATGGGCAGAGTAGGAGCTTATTTACATTACGACAGAAGATAATTAAGGAGCTGGATGGATTTATCTTAGTGCTCATAATCATTTCCCCTGCGTTGTCATGTACACTGGCAAGATTGAGACGCTCCAGGCAGGATTGTGCCCCGTGAATTGAGGAAAAATCAGGCAACATGCGTGCGCACTCCACAGAAATGTTACCCAGTTCAGACGAAATTGTCTTGCAAAAACTCTGAGGGGGGCTCGATCGAAAAATGTGGGGCACGCTACCTTCAGCTATCGATATCTGCAAGCTTACACAACAAAATAACTTAGCGTCTCTTGCCTTCTGCGACATGTTGGAAAATGGGAATGTAAATATGCCCCAAGAAAGAGGCGGACTAGATAGTTGTCGACAGGGGGTTGCCAGATGACCTCACAGCAGCTAGTCCTGAATGCCAGGAGGGGGAGGGGGTTATGCAGGGCTCAACGCTGGCATTTTTTCTCAAGGAGCACATGTGCTACTAAGATGACAATTCTAGGCGCACATAAATATTTAGGAGCATTTAATTGCTGAGGTAGTTTTCTCTCTAGTGCTGACAATTAACCACGATATTATGGGCCGTATCAGAGAGCTTCAATCACATTTTATCAAAACAAAAAGAAAATTAGGTCTGAAAAATACTTTTTTTAGTAGTCGAGTGGCTGCGGTGTCTGATACACGTCGGACTTATTTACGAGACACATGACGTATCTGACACGTAGCACATGAAAAGGGCATTTCGTTCAGCACTGTTTCGTGAGCTACTGTACATTACATGATATGAAGCCCCATTGACACCGTCCCATTTGACAGAACACGCTGTCCAATGCTCGCCATTGTTTTAATGAATTAACAAAGATAGAATCAGACATAGAATCACATTCATTTCCGTGGAATAGTTCCCGTCTCGGAATAAACTGGGCTATGATTAGTTCTCTGATTTGCAGGGCGCATTGTGGCATTGGTAGCTATTTGCGGTATTATTGACTTAAACAGCAGAACAGGAGCATTGTTTTTCTGGGTCAGAATTGATAATCACACACGTGCGAAAAAAACATAATTTTAGGAATATGCCACCCCAAAAAACGTGGAATCATTCGGAATCCCCAACCCCACTAGACGATTCTACATTGCCTTGGTGGTGACGCTTCTACAGAATGAACACACTGTGTTATTCTGAGACAACTGACAACTGAGTCCCCACCCAAGGTGCGAAATAACAGCCTGTGGAAAACGCTGTGGGCTGAATCAGATGTGGTGAAACGTACACTTTTTATGTTATCATCTATGTGTGTTCAGCATTGTAGACTTGCTAGGGCACACAAAAGCACATCTCGATGTCTATAATTATTGTCCTGTCCATGGGGGTGTAGATCCATTAAGCTGAATTGGGCACCAGAAACAGAGGATATTCCGACTCCGACACTGTTTACACCACATTGCTTACACCTCTGAATACATCCCAGGTCGCCACACAACAGAGTCAGCTACACAAGCACCTGGGCATCAGTGTTATCAAGGTGTAGACTAAGCCGTAGTCAAATTACAGTATACTGATGCAAATATATAGAGATGTCATTTCTAGGACGTACACCTCCCGACTTCTTGGAAAAACCCTGGCGAATGTAGCTGTACATTTCCATTTGAAAGCACCATCTGTGCCGAGTACGGCCGGGGTCATGTATTAAAGCTGTCAGGCCATATTAGTTGTTTTATTCTCTAGTCATCACCGTATGCCTAATGAATCGCTGTATTTCCACCTCAAAGTGTGGGATTATCATCAAACAAGCAGGAAGATCACACTTTTAACTGCACTGCCCCTTTAACACTCTCAAGGGAGAGATGAAGGCTACATTCATGTTCCTGGAACAGACTGGGAAGTTGTAGTGACAGTGTTTATTTTTCCTCCTCCCCCCCCCCCCCTCTCTCTCTCTTTCACCATGTAACATTATCACTATTGGAAAAGCATTTAAAAAAAAACTCTGGCAACTACTTGTTTCCCTTCAGGTCCAAGTTCCATTCAAGTGGCTGGACAGCAGTGTTTCTACTGCCCTAATTAATGTAAACGGACTTCATATAACCGTCCCTCCGTGGTTCTGAAAGCTAGTCCCACCTGGGTGCTGGACAGGGGATTGGTCTGTGCCGCAGGGCCAGGGACGATCCACTGGGTGACAATGCCGATCCCGTTGCTACTGAAGAAGATGAGGGTTCCTTCACGAGCCACTTGATCATAGCTAAACATTCACCAACAATAAAATATAAAGCCTGAAGGCAGGATTTTCACACAGGCAAGATTTTCCAAGGCTGTGGTCATCGCTTTTCCCCTCTGTCTTAACAATTTCTTTCAACATGGGAATCGGAGATAAAGATTATATCAATTCAAGCCTAGTTCCTCCCACCTCCCCCAGCATACAAATCCCTCTCGCCCATCGTTCTGTAATGTTCAGACAGACGGCATAAATATTCCATAGATTCAAGACTGGATATCTATTCATCAAAGATTTGTTAAATAAATGAGAGGCAGAGGCTGGGAAACAGAGGGAGATGGAAAGAGGAACAGATGAGAGCAGTTGGGATGAGAGACCAACCACTGGGACAAACATCGATTGGCAAAATTATTGTGTGTGCGTCAGCAGGAACAGGGAGTGGGCTGAGTGGGGGAGAAAGAGATGCAGAGAGAGGAATATAGACACGAAGGAAGAGAGACAGAGGGTTAAAGGAGTGAGACAGAGGGTTAAAGGAGAGAGACAGAGGGTTAAAGGAGAGAGACAGAGGGTTAAGAAGGAGAGAGACAGAGGGTTAAAGGAGTGAGACAGAGGGTTAAAGGAGAGAGACAGAGGGTTAAAGGAGAGAGACAGATGGTTAAAGGAGAGAGACAGAGGGTTAAAGGAGTGAGACAGAGGGTTAAGAAGGAGAGAGACAGAGGGTTAAAGGAGTGAGACAGAGGGTTAAAGGAGAGAGACAGATGGTTAAAGGAGAGAGACAGAGGGTTAAAGGAGTGAGACAGAGGGTTAAAGGAGAAAGACAGAGGGTAAAAGAAGGAGAGAGACAGAGGGTTAAAGGAGAGAGACAGAGGGTTAAAGGAGAGAGACAGAGGGTTAAAGGAGAGAGACAGAGGGTTAAAGGAGAGAGACAGAGGGTTAAAGGAGAGAGACAGAGGGTTAAAGAAGAGAGACAGAGGGTTAAAGGAGAGAGACAGAGGGTTAAAGGAGAGAGACAGAGGGTTAAAGGAGAGAGACAGAGGGTTAAAGGAGAGAGACAGAGGGTTAAAGACGAAGATAGACAGAAGGTTAAAGAGAGAGAGACACACAGAGGCTTAAAGAGGAATGCTTTAGCAATGCTGGTGTTTGAGTGCGCTTCAGAAGATAAGGACCTATGCTGTCTCCTACCCACAATGCACTGCAGAGCACCTGTCAGTATCTTTATCTCTCAATTTTCCTCTTTAACCCAGCAATGAGCACTTAATTCAAGCGTCATTCAATGGGCACTGCCTATGCAGTCTCTAAAGAACACACACATTTAAGGCCTTTTGTTAACAGTCCTTTTAAGTCTGTGTTTCCTCTAAAAGTCAGACAGTCTCCCGCTCTGAGTGTAGTTATTTGTGTAGCAAAGGTTTTTTCCGGTCTTGTGTTTTGCATCTTTATGTTTTGCAACTGACTCCAATCCCACACGGTCACAGGCTGAACAAACCCAGAAGGAAACAGGAACTAATGACTCATAATCCAGCAGCAATCTGTGAAGTTAGCAATACCGAACCACTGCAAGCACTTTAGGTTTCGCCAACTATGACACACAAGGACATGCATGAGGTACTAGCTGACACACACACACACACACACCTACGAGCCACATGGCAACAATGACACCAAAGACCTACAACAACTCATTTATGGATTCCTACATTACAGCATCACTTACGCAGTCTCATTGATTCACACACAGACACACCGCCACCCACTCAACTCTCCCACACACAAACACACACACACACACAGACATGGATACACTCCTCTCATACTCAGTTACATCAGATAGTGTGCTGGTAAACAGTATCTACTGTTGCATAATCTTGGACACCAGGTCACGGTTCTGTAGCCAGTCAGTTCTCAAGGTTCCCTGTACGCCCACATTCTCCAGACCAAAGGACTCTGCAGTGGCATTGAAGTTCTGTAAATTCGCATTATGGATGAGCATGGTCATTCAAACATAACAACCAATGTTAGCGTTGGAACACTGGAATGGGTATTAGAGCGTGGCGCTTGCAACGCCAGAGGTTCTGGGTTCGATTCACATCGGGGACCGAGGCTGCAACTGTTTGCGCGCACTGCTGTTAAGTCGCTCTGGATAGGAATCGCCAGACGTAAGCTCAGAATGCTTTTAAATATATTTTGTCTAGTAATAATTAATAACAATATTTAGACAACAGCAGAAATTGAAAGTTGAACGTTGCTTTAACCATGTAGATTTGTAAGAATTTGCACCGCTAAATCTAACGCGATGAAACTGCTGTGGCTGTGATGAAGGGACCGTTCTGGTTCATATTTACTATATATATATGTACTAAGTTCAGACAGGACGTTCTCGTGCAGAGAAAATTGTTCATTTGTCTAGACTGTGTACTGAGGGGGATCACCAGTGGGAGGATCATGAACCGTGGTGGGAGGATCATGAACCGTGGTGGGAGGATCATGAACCGTGGTGGGAGGGTCATGAACAGTTTGTGTTTGCGTTTTGCTGTATCTTGCTTTCCTGTAGAATTTGAGCTGAGCAGGTTAGGAAGGCTTGGATAATAAACATGGCAGTTAATCATAATTAATGTCAAGTTTGGAGACTTGTTGCTCCCTTCGTACAATTTATTTAAACAATCTTCCCTAATTTTTATAATGCATCTCTGACAGTTAGTGCTTTGAGTTTTGCCTTGAAGATCAATGAACAGATATGAGATGCTTTATGAATTAGTAGTATGGGTGCATGTGTGGACATCACTCTTCTAGCTACAGAGTGACTATGTTGTTTTTGGGTTTGGGTTAAGATTAGGGTTGGGATTAGGCATATGTAAGAACCAACTATACCGTGTCCTATACTCCAGTTGAGTAATGCTGGGCGTGTGTTGGAAATGCAAAATGTATTTCTATAGGGTTGGAAGGCATAGGAGTCTGCACACAGTTACTTAATTACAAGGCGTTAGTCAACATGACTAAACCAATTGTCCCACTCATCATGTCAACTTATTTGTTTGCTTCTATATTGCAGCATCTCGTTTGTGCACAAAAAAACCACGCGTACAGAAATGGAGAAACGGACACACCGCGTCATATATTGCCACATCTGACTGGCACACAAAACAACCACGCGCACAGAGATGGAGAAACGGACGCACCCCCTCATATGTACTGACATTAATGATGACAGTAATGTTGTCAGGAGCTACTGTGCCTGACACCCGGTCACAGTTCTGCAGTCAGCCTGTCCTCAAAGTTCCCCGTACGCCCACGTTCTCCAAACCAGAATCAGTTTCCTCAGTGCCACTGTTCTCTCACACTGTCAAGGTGTGTTTCTCATACAAACGCACAGACTCTCTCGCTCTTAAACAACAAAAAAAGACACATTTTACACGCACGCAAATACACACACACACACACACACACCCACAAAGAGGCTTTCCCATTCTGTGTTTTCAACCTGAGTGGCTGTATTGGGTTTCCCAGTAGAAATACATCAACACAGTCTCTCCTGTGGGTGTCTGGAGAAGTCGCTAACCGCCCAGTTTGTTCCGGAGAACATTCCTAGTAACCCGATCAGCTACCTGTTCCCCAGGGGAGCCCGGTGGGTACAGAGGGTGTATTATCTCAGCGTCATGCTGGCCGCTCGGCCCAGCGCTGACCTGATCCTCAGCTGCTTTCTCGTCGACCTCAAAGACTACAGGATTCATCTTTTCGCCGGGGGGGTTTCGGGAATATGTCAATGCGTGTGTGGGTGTACGTGACGGTCATATTGATTAAGGTTGTCATGCGTGAGGGTGGGTGGTAGGGCCCGGTGTTAGAGCGACTAGCGTGTTTTGAGGAGCCGCGTGCGGTTCAGACCTGGGTGGTCGTCCTCGCATCGGCCTCGGTCAAGCGGCAGGGCGGTCACCGCGTGTCTCAGAACGTTGAAAGCTCCGGCAGCCGGAGTGACGCCTAGCCCTGACACGGACACCGTAACAAAACCTGGGCAAAAGCTAACTTGGACAGGTGCTACGTTACCGAGATGTTACAATCATGATGTTTTTTCCACCATTTCTTTGGCCTCCACGCTACGTGGTCAAGCCTACGTTTCAACATGTCATGAAACAGCGCTCAATAAGGGACTCAATGGGAACCAACAGCAGGTGTCCTTTCCCAAGCTTCTCTACAGCTGCCTCTCCTACCAGCGCAGTGTTAACACATTCAAACCCCGTCCAACCCCTTAAGGGGGATCCTACCACATGAAGTGTGAACATGCTGACACATGCACACAGACGGTCCATCTGATTAGGGTCTTCTCTCACCGACGCCTTCATCCCACTGCTACCTTTCAAAGGCTTTGATGCAGAGGGAATACAAATGAATAGCAAAGGAGATAACAGCAGTTACTGCCCCTATTACTTTGTCCCCAGATCATGGGTAAAGCTACAGATGTGTAAGCCGTTTGACTGGAGTGGATTCCAGGCCATTCATTAAGAATCATTGATTAGAATGACCGTGACCATGTTTGATTGATTTTTTTTGAAAAAACTATAGTTTTAAACAGGTAGATCTGGTTTGGACCAAAACAATATAACCTAGGCGTGTTGACTTAGTTATTTTGAGAAGAGGACAAATCTCATTATGTAATTGACGTTATGGACCATGAGTCTTTTCATTTAAACAGTTGCAGATCGTGTTGTTACATGTTGCTGTGAGAGAAATTAGCTGATGGCAAATAGACAAGAGGCCCTTCCTTTCCTCTGTAGAAACAGACAACACAATGACAACACGACAAGTCACGGGAGCTGTTGAGGGAAACTCGTACACCCAGTTCCACTAACCGTTTCAATTTCGAACACAACATCGCATGTGATGAACTGCTCCTTTCTCACTGAAGCGTAGGCTAATTCACAAAGCATTAGAGCACAATAACAAGCCACAGCTAGGCTTATACAGTACTGTACATTAAAAAAACAATGTTTCAGAGGTCAAGCAGAGAGCATCACTTTCTCGTCTCGCTCTCTCTCTCTCCTCACCCTACGGGTACGGACAGTGGCTGGGTGCTGTCTCGGTTCAAACCCCCTCTGATAGTAATGGGATTAATTGAAAGCCGGAGCTAGCTGGTCAAAGAGAGAGATAGGGGTGGGGGGCGCAGAGTGAAAGAAAGAAAGTCCCTTCATATTAAAAATGTTATTGAGAGAGATTAGGGGAAGAGTGAATTTTAGACTGAGGGAGGGAAGTAAGTTACCTAAGTGACCGCGGGAAGAAAGAGCCAAACACACTAACAACTGAAAAACAGAGAAATACTGAAAGAGAGCAAGAGGGTCAAATGTGGACACACACACACACACACACTCTCCCCCCGCTGGAACAATGGACTTCGCTCTGGCGCTGAACTCTCCAACCGACCAACCCCCAGATCCCCCCAGACCCTCATCTGCCGATCCCTGTCCAAACGTTTCACCCAACCCCCTGTCCCGAGGCGAAGAGGTGCAGTCTCTTACCCCGTCTTTTATTTGGGGGGAGCTATGGTGGTCCCCTTGGCCCAACACTCCACCGGCCAAGACCTCATCTGCCGAAGTCATCCAAGTCCCCCCTCACACCAAAGGGCTAAGTCCTCTGTGCACACGGTCACAGGTGAAGCCAGGTCAGTATAGAAAGAGTGATGGACCGTTTGATAGTCCAAACTGCAGGCTTTTGAGTCGGTGTAGTCCAAAACAAAAGGAGGAGAGAATGCTTGTTCACTCTATAAAACTGCACTGGCTGGCTTAGCTCCTCTGTGAGAGTGCGACTCACACACACACACACACACACGCGCACACTGCAACTACCTCACTCTCACACACGCAGAGATGCAGCAACTCTCTCTCACGCACACACACACACGCTCACTCGGTCATTCTCTCTCCCCGGCTGGCTCGCATTTACACAGAGGGAGCTCAGTTCTGGCAACAGTTGTTGAGATTAGGCCACTCCCCCCTCCTCCCTGGGCTGTTGCCGGGCAACTGTCTTCAGTTGGGCCGGCCTTAGAGAAAGAGAGTCTCTTGGTTGCCGCCCCCTGAAACTTATTTTGCATATCAAGCCCTACCTCTTTTCTATAAAACTCTGTGGCTTGGCTACGGGTTAGGGTGGAAGTGACATGGTACTGCCACTCAAACTGTCTTCAACAATTCAATGACACAGCATATTATGTTCCTAGTTAAAAAGCGGGATTTGTGGGAGGGGTAGAGAGAATCAGGTGTCCTTCTCAGGTGTGGAGTGACTGTATATATTAACTTCTGTGTGTGTGTGTGTGTGTGTGTGTATGTGTGGACTCTATAACGAGGAACCTTGTTGGCACATTTGCTAGCCTCCACAACACCATGACAAAAAAACTGAGGGAGAAAGAGGAAAGAGATTTCCCTGTAAGCTTATTCGTGTCCTCTCCTCGCCCTCCCTGAGAGCTGGGCTGAGTCAGTATGAGTGGAAACCAACAATAGTGTATGTGAAGGGGCCAGCTGCACCTCACAACACAGCTACACTTCCAACACCTCCCCCTCAACTTCCCCCATTTACCCCCTGAAGTTCCCCTCTACTCCTCACCCCCGTTCCCTTCCACCTCCCTAAACCCACATCACCATTTCTCCATTCTACTTAATCATATCTAAAGGGATTATTTGACAGGGGGAACATTTGCTCATATTGGGAACGAGAAGAAAGATAAAATAGCAAGAACGGATTACAAAAGTTGGGAATTTTTCTAAGGAACACAAAGGTCTCACATGCACTAAGCTTCAGAAGGAAAGGGGAACTTCAAAGGTTATTTTGTTATGTGTGTACAGTGGGTAACAGCATGTAAATGAATGATAGAGGGAAATACAGTATATTAACCGATCGATATTGGATGTTTACAATGGGGTTTATGTACCAGTGGTTGACCATTGGTATATCAATGTATCAATATAGTATTCCAAAAATATTTGGAAAGGGAAACATTGTTTTGGATCTGTAGTCCGGCATTTTGAAATGAAACAATGAATGTGTCAAAGTGTACACTAACAGTTTTGATTTGAGAATATCCATATCAGATGTACCATTTACAAAGTACAACAGATTTGGACATATTCCCACCATTTTAGGGTGCCAAATGTACTTGGACAGATAATTTAATAGCTTCTTGTGATTAGACACATTTATTTGCATCGATATTTAACATTGCTAGTGCATGAGCCTTTAATGTCTAGTCCAAATTTTAGGCTTTGCATTTGCATTTGGAGTCTCACCTAAGTCTGATTTTGAGTCTGATCTAACTTGTCTCCTGCGTTGTTGTTTTGTGAGGAGGCCATGGAAAGATGCTGACTAGAAGTGAGGTGCACATTTGACTGTTACGTGGAAGAGGCCTTTGTTGACAAGCAGCTTCGGTATCGGCCCCTCATGTTACACCTAAACAGCCTTGGTTATCAGTGCAAACCAGCATGAATAATTCCCGGGTTGCCTGGGCCGTGGTTGCAGGCTTTAACACGGAGCGTGGTGTTCAAACGGCAGGCTTATCTAAGTCAACGGCAAAGCGGCTAGTGAGGTACTGCTGTGTGTCAGCGTTCATGGTGTTCCGGAGAAGTAGGCGTTATATGTAATCCCAGGTACAGTACCTCCCATACCGAGGCCTACAGTATATTTTGACTTTTTGAATTGTACGCTTGACTTTTGTCCGGGAAAAAACGTCAGCTTTCTCAAAAAGAAATTAATCATTATCAATGTCTGTCCCTATTGAAGCATAAAATGCCAAAACTTTTAAAGGAAAAAACAGCATTTAAATGATGTCATGTATGTAAATGTGTGTATGTGTGTGTGGGTGGGTGTGATCATTTGTTTCTCTATATGGGTTGATTTGTGTCTCTGTGTTGATTTCTGTCTTTCCTATCACTTCCTACTGTCTGTTTCCTGACAGACTGTCTTTGTGTGTCTATCAGTTCTCTATTGAACATGGTGTACTGGAGGTTCAGCTGGGAAAAAGGCATTTGACACACTGTCCTTGAATGGCCCAAAGACTGACAGATAGGCGGTCAGCAAAAGGACAAAATGCTTAGACACGCATGCACAGGCACACACACACACACCCACACACACACACACACACACACACATCAGTGAAATCCCATAATTATGTGTAACGATTGCAGGGCCCTATATTAACCCCCGCTGGTTCTATCCACCCAAGCTTAAAGCGTTTTACGCCTAGGAATGTCACTATCTTAACTTACCCCGTGCAAGTTTAGCTCCCCCTCTTTAGTTGGGACTAGACTCTGGTTATAACTGGGTGGTCCTAAATCAGTTATAACACACTACAAACAGCCAGACAGTGTGACAGATGAATTCTCTGTCACTGACCCTTACTGTCAGACAGTGCTGAGTCCACTTATCTCAAATGGCTTAACTTGTCACGCCTTGGGGAACATTCATCCAGACAATTCACTCTCTTCCTCGTCACCTCTCTTCCCTCTATCTTTCTCTTTCCTCCTCGTCGCTTCTCTCCCTCACACCTTTCTCTCCTCAGTGCAGCAGTGACGGTCTGCATATGTCCACTGTACCGTGTAGAGATGTGGTCCAAGTGCTCGCAGCAACATTTCTGCCCTTCTCTCCCCATATCTGACGCAGCACACCTGCAGACCCAAGGCCAGGTCTTCTGCCTTCTGCACTCTTTCTACGTGCCACTTTGTTTCTACAATGGAGATCCTTCACCTGGTTCTCCCTGATCCATCCACGCTGGAGCCTCTTCAGCCTGATCTCCCTGGTGTCTTTTACACCGAAGCTTCTTTAACCTATTTTCCTGGATCTCTTTGGCGTCTGCTTATTGATTTTCCTGCTCGTTTTTTCACACATTTTTCCTCTTTCCCTCACTCTTTTCCCCTGTTGTGTTAGCTCTATATCCTCCCTGTCTCTTTTCTCCCCTTTCTTTCTTGATATCCCTCACTCTCTCTCCCCCTCGGGTCCCTCTGTCTCCCCCCTCAGTGTCTGCTTGTTTGATTAGGTCGTTGATGATCCTGTGATGTGGGGGCTGAACAGTGGAGCTGTCACAGAAGCTCACTTCTGGCTCGACGCCTGCCTCTGCACACACAATCTCTTTCATACACACAAACCCACCCCTCCACAAAGCCATCAGACGCTCCTGTATTTCAGACTGTACAGTACACACACACACACACCCTCCCACTGTGCAGCAGTCCAATCAGCGAACATGCGCACCGCCGAACAAACGCAGTTTAAACCTCGCACTGTGGTTCTCCTTCCCACACACAACAACGCCTTCCTTCATAGACCCGTGCTTTCGTCACAGTGGTATATGGCAGCGGACATGTTGCGGGTCCAGTAAAGAATGACAGCTTTTACCAGCACAGTGACCTCTGACCTATGCCCCCGTCCCCATCTCACCATGACAGCTAACATTGTTTCTGCTTCTTTGGTCTGTGCTGTTAACAGCTCAAACACTCAGGTGTCTCCCTGAGCACAAAGGGTGATTTACCGCCTTGGTGAAGGACAGGAGCATCGGGTTGTGATTGTGTTGTGTGCGCCGCTACTGCAGCTGTGAGTTCGTCAGCCTAATTGCCAGTCACGGTGTGATGCTCGGTTTCCACTGGTCTCAGCTCAGTTCACTCTGGTCTCATCGAGAGCCCTAGTGATGCCCGATGCCCACTGTAGTGTATTTCCTGGGTAAAACCCTTGTCAAAAAGAGTGCTGTATATAGAAGGGGATTTAATTCACACTCATCCTCTGAAAACGGTCCCCTGTAATAGGGGAAGTGAGCGCTGCTCTCTTACACCTCCTTTTGAAACTTTTACAGCACTTCCCCTTTAGCTGTAATGTGCACACCGTCCGGTTCTCATGCGCGTCCAGCTTTAACAAGCCTTAAAAAAAACAGAAAACCCCAACGTCACTCTCCGAGTTCTCGCCATCCTACCCGATTTGTTTCGCTCGCTCCCCCTTTCTCTCCCTCTCTCCCTCCCACATACAGCCCCCCCACCCCCCTATTTTCCCTGTTCCCCTGCTTTCCGTCCGGTATTGATCCGCTTTCACCTCAGTTCCCCGTGGCCTGTTAACAGCGTAATACTTTATCAGGGCATCGATCGCAGGGCTTCGTCTGCCGTCACTCACAGGCGGCCCGGTCAGCAGAGCCACAGCCGACGGCCCCCGTAGACTCCGGGGGGGGGGGGGGGCTTCTGTCCGAGGCGGCGGAGACTGGTGTGATATTGACTGTCCAATGCCAGCGTGTGTGGGACGGACTGCCGGGTGTCCCGAAAGGGGGCATGGTTTGGGCCAATGTTAAAGGGGTATTTCATTTGTTAGCGTGTTGGATCTGTGTTAAAGCATCATCCAGACGGTTGTTTCTAGTCGTGTGCACGAGCTACATAATGCAGTCGAAGGCCTCAAAACGTGCCCACAATAAACCTCACAACCATCTCATGTCGTTCCAAAAAGGCACGTCAACGCAGACATACTTTGGTATTTCCACTATTACCATCACAAGCTGTATCCTGCAAAACGTGTTAACTTCCTTCTTTGCCCTCATCTCGGGAACTCATTTCTAAATCTGCACACGTACACATCAGAAATTCCACAGAGCCCGGTCCTCGAGGCTAATAAGGTGTTGAAGCAACTTTCTGGCGCAGCATCGTTTAAGCGTTTTTTTCAGGACGTAGCCAAACAGCCTGTGGAGACAATCTAGAGACGCCGTGTGTACTGCATTTTATCAGTGAGGGGAACGACATTGAATATAGCACGGCTGAAGTAGCTAGTCTGCTGTCTCCAAATAAGAATTAAATGCAGAGACAGTTTAAAACATGTTTTGGGGTGAGTTACAGCATATGCCTGTGGCAACTTGACCGCCAAAAACATCTCATAGATGGAAAACTGACCAAAACAACTTTCTGAATGATGTTTCACCAATGTGAGTAAACAGAAAATGGGGTCTAACATGCTAAAAAATAAAAGATCCCTTTAAAGCAATTTCTTATTTTCCTTGTTCTAATTGAGCAGATGTTCTTTAAGAAAGAAACTCACTAGAGCAATAAGGGTTACTGTACCGGTATCTTTCCATTTCTGGTACAGCACTCTAGACCACTCTGAAGGACAAGGTCAGGCAATACTGTAGCATAGATCATTTCTGCTTTGCTTGTGTTTGGTTCCCATGGTACAGTATACAATGATAAAGAAAGCCTAACCTTTCCAACAATAGCAGAAGAATGTGCAGTGGTTATCAATACGTCCACAGAACCGTGTTAATGCTGTCCTGGGGGCTCCACTAACCCAGTGGCCTGGTTTCACAGTAACACAGCAACTGTGTACTGGGACTCACTGCCGAGCTGCTTGGCTCGGATCCGACATACACGGAGAATGGGAATGGATAACCCATCCAATTACAGCCAGAGGGGAGTGCTGTATCAAGTAATGCTACATCTTAGCCATAGTATGTTCAAGTAATTTGTGGTATATGGCCAATATTACACGGCTAATAGCTGTTCTTAGGCACAATGTCCTGCAAAGTACATACACCCTTGGTTGTGGTATACAAGCCATACACCACAAACCACTTAGGTACTTGTTTATTATAAACTGCTTAAAAAGCAATCAGTAGAGTGCAAAAAAAAAGTTTTGTATACCGTCTCAGATAGCACAGCTTTCAGTCAATCAGCCTTCAGTCACAGCCTTAATAATTAGCACACTTGGGTTTCTGTGATGACATGGCTAGTCACAGAGATTCCTAACTCTCGTCGCCAGTAGATAAACGGAGCTGACATGGAGCGAATTCGAAAGGGTGCTTCCCAACTCTAGTAATACAGGCTGAATCGCCCATAACACCTTGTGCTGCATGGACGGAACAACTGTTGCTGTGGGTGTGCACCTGATGACACATAACTTGGCATCCCCATCGTGGTGGGTAGAGGGGACTTAATAGGTTGAGGACGGCTCTCATTCATTTTTCATAGCAAGCGGCACTGACGGGACCTGATTTACGCGGCGTCCGCGGATAATTCTGTTTCCCGTCCCTTCTTTCCCTTTCCATCTGCCTCTCCATCACATCTTTCTCGCCACCCGTCTCTCTCCATCCCTCTCTCCATTTACCTCTGCCTACATTGGTATTTCGTCGCCCTGCACAGTGATGCAGTGGGCGTTTGCGAATTCTCTCCGCGTACCGTAGCAGATGGTGCAGTCAAACACCGACAGCGTTCCAGACAAGCAACACCGAAAATACACCCCTTTAACATCTAAATGTCAGAGTGAAAAGTCAGAGGCAATCCTCGTCACATGAGAGGTAAAGAGGATGTAACCCATGCCATTTACAGGCGTGTTCATTTAAAATAACTTCCATTAGTGCTTGATTACATTTTGAGCTGGGTTCACAGTTAGCTACAATGCTCATGTCACCCGGCCATAGATTGGGGCTTTCCATTTTCGGTCTACATAGGTCTATGACTTATGAGCCCCGCAACCAAAGACGACAAACTACTGTTGAAGCTGCGCTTAAGAAACCGACGACCATTGAGGAAACATCCCGATCCAGTGGTCTAATCAAACATCCCAGAGAGTGTCTCCCAGAGAGCACTTTACTATTGGAATAGCAGATGTTATGGAATTTTCCATAAACTGACACGTTAAATAACTGGTACCAGTGAGTCCGGCATCATGTAGCAAAGGCCAGTTGAGCTTAGCATAAAGTCACGATATTGAAGGAGGAGCTGGTGACGTAATGAATAACAGATTGGTAAATCTCATAACATTTTGGGGATCACTTTATAGTGGCAAACTCACAGACTATGACCCCATTCTAGAGGATTGGCATTATGGTCATTCCTACAAGAGTGTACTTGGTAGCATTGGTGAACATCCAGTGTCCAGACCGGCTGTGTGTGTGTGTGAGTGTCTTAGAGTTTTCGTAACCTGCTTGAATTCCCCCGGTCCTTTGAGAAATCCCATGCCTCTTGGCAGCGGGACAGTGACACCGTTGTTGGCGTTCCCGTCACCCGGCGGACAACAGCCACTCCGCGCCTGGTGGCCTCGCGACGTGTCCCGGCCTTTTCTTCCACTTAAGCCCCTTCTCCACCTCTCCCTCTTTCTCGCTCAGTGAGGAGCTCCCAACCGCAACCCCCTCTCCTCTCTCTTTCTCTCACTTGCCCCCATGTTCTCTCTGTCTGTCTGTCTCTGGGTCTTGCCGCGGCTAAGAAAGTTGGCAGCCTCTCAAGTCTCCATGGAGCTGCTTCGACTGAACTCCGGCTTATTTATTTTTATATGGGAGGAGTGTTTAGGAGTTGATGTGTGTGGTAAAAAAGGGTAGTGTTTGTTTGTGTTTCGTGTGTGTGGCACAATGAAATAGGAAGGAATGATAGACGACGAGAGATCTCGGAGCAGCTTAATATAGCGCAGTCGTTTCCCGGCAAATCTCATGCTTTATATTTCTCCCACTCTCCTTACGTTCATTCTTCACCTCACACTTCAGTGCCATTCCTCCCGAGGATGATTTAATAACACCTCTCTCTTCACTGTGAAGGCCACCCAGAAATCACATTAAAACAGGAAAGCATTACACACAAACCGTAACTTTACATGTTGCCATCTGAAACAGAATATGGCGGTTAAAGCCAGGTAAAATGTGAACAGAATGTCAAATGACTTCCCTGTGAAAAGGAGAAGGCCAGCCATCTAACAAATTGAATGTAAACAAATAGCTGTGGGCCAATTGGTTGACCTGTAGCCAAAGTCTTTGAGTGTAAAAGAGGGAATGAAATAGGGACCCAGGAGGGGAGCATTCCTTTCCACATAATTAGCTTTCATTTAAGTTGGTCCATGGCCTAAATCACCCTCTCTCTGGGTTCTACTCTCTCTCCTGTCCCATATCCATCTCTATCTCTGTGTGTCTCTATATGGGACCATCTCTAGATCGGTCCTTCTCCATAGTGTTTCTCTAGATCGGTCCTTCTCCATAGTGTTTCTCTAGATCGGTCCTTCTCCATAGTGTTTCTCTAGATCGGTCCTTCTCCATAGTGTTTCTCTAGATCGGTCCTTCTCCATAGTGTTTCTCTAGATCGGTCCTTCTCCATAGTGTTTCTCTAGATCGGTCCTTCTCCATAAAAACACAACATTGAAATTATTCCAGCCTTGTTTAACCATTGTTGGCTTAAAAGCAAAACCAAAAAATACCTAGCAAATACATTTTCAGAATGTTGATTGCCTTGTCTGTGACGGTTATATTTGATCACCAGCTGACTGGAGAAATGAAAAGTTAGATTTGACATTAAAGGACCATCTTATTGATTTGTATATTTTGATTTTGACAGTGTTTGTTTCAGTTAAATTGACTGAGTTGTTGGAATATTCACATAAATACATTTTCAGAATGTTGATTGCCTTGTCTGTGACGGTTATATTTGATCACCAGCTGACTGGAGAAATGAAAAGTTAGATTTGACATTAAAGGACCATCTTATTGATTTGTTTATTTTGATTTTGACAGTGTTTGTTTCAGTTAAATTGACTGAGTTGTTGGAATATTCACATAGAATATTCCTTTGGAAAGAAGAAGGCAAAAAGGAATCCTAAACTAGGATAAATAAAACAAAGAAAATTCAGAGGAAAATGTAACAAATTTTATAGGGCCCCCTTTAGAATTGTTTATTAACCCTTACTTGACCAGGTATATCGACCAAAATCTTTGTACAGCTGCAAGGGAGAAGTAGCTTGTGACAATTGTTTTTGCAAAAGTAGCTCTAATCATGCAAAAAGGTTAGAAGATCTGATGTATGTAGAACGACAGGCAACTTTACCACAGAGACAAAGTAGCCAGGATGACACAGGAATCAACCAACAGGATGCGGTGACAATGGAAGAAAGAGAGGAATGGAGAGGTGAGGGATAGAGGTAGAAAGATCAGAATGGTAACACTGAGAATGACAGACACGAAGCAAGAAATGAAGACAGAGAGTAAAAGGGAGTGGGAGGTGAGGCGTTCGCCATCCTGAAATGAGGGTGTGGTCAGTTTGGCATGATGACCATAGGCTAGAACTCGGCGGTCACCAAGGAACCACGTCGGCCCAGTGCAGAGAGATGAGGTGGAACGCTTGTTGGACGCCACACACCTGCTCCGAACAGGCGACCGAATCATATCAGCACGGGAAAACTTCCGCTACTACACTCGGGGATAAACGCCAGTCTACATGAAACCTGCACGGGAGAGCGAGAGATGAAAAAATAAAGAAAAAGACAGACATATGTAGGGAGAGAATGAGGTGTGAAGAGGACAGAGTGTGTGCAAGGAAATGGAGGAAGGGATAGAGAAAGAGAGTTGAGGAGGGAGGGAGGGAGGGAGGGATAGTCTGCACAGGAGTTCTATGTAGAGCACATCATTGAGGTGCTCTGCACTATATCAGGTGTAGTGCCCCAGGCAATAACTTGGCTGGAAAATCCCTCTCCAACTGTGTTATCCCTAAAGGAAGTAGGACAGCCCAGAGGAAGCTGCTCTAAACAACAGTCAGAGGCTACAGCAGTGACAAGCTATGGGCAGGAGAAGCATGGCGTTATATAGGGTCGGAAAAACCGGTTCAGCAATTAAACAAGGAGCCTTGAGAGGGATTTATCTGAAAGCCGTTCCTGCTAGGTGCTAGTAATCAAATCCCATATGGTGGAGATAATGATGATAATCAATCATATGTCACTGAATAAATGATTGGTTTTAGTCACGTGTTACGCCAGAGGAAGCTGATTAGAGAGTCTGTCTCATCCTTTGCATCGTATCACAAGCTTGAGCTAAGTTGTGTTCATGATGGCATGCAATATTTTAAAAAAACACACTGCAAAACAAAAAAGAACTACAAGTATATTCATCACTGAAGCAAAGAAATCTTTCCTTCCCCATTTCAGTGCCAAATTAACACGAATCAGTATGCTTGTCATGTAGTCCGCTGTCCTAAGCATAACATATGACTGTTGTTTAATTTATTTAAATGTCCATTAAAAACAAATTCTCAAATTTTGCGCTGTATATATATATATATATATATAGAATCAAATGTTATAGAATATTAATCAATTCGTTTCTGAAGGAAGGTCTGAAGTTCTATTTCTAACGTTGGCCAAAGAAAGTGTGGGATCAAGCAGTGACCAATATGAGATAAAGTGTCTCCCAGAGAGCATTTTACTATTGGAATAGCAGATGTTTTGGAATTTTCCATAAACTGACACGTTAAATAACTGGTACCAGTGAGTCCGGCATCGTGTAGCAAAGGCCAGTTGAGCTTAGCATAAAAGTCACATTATTGAAGGAGGAGCTGGTGACGTAATGAATAACAGATTGGTAAATCTCATTACATTTTGGACATCACTTTTTAGTGGCAAGCTCACAGACTATGACCCCATTGTAGAGGATTGTCATTATGGTCATTTCTACAAGTGTGTACTTGGTAGCATTGCTGAAGGGTGTCCGATCACAGAACAAAAAAAACTTTCTGGATTTAACTTTGGGCTGAAAGTTGCTGAAATGAGACTGAGCTGAAATACTTCACCTGAAAACAAACAGGACAAGAATGATTCAGGGGCAGGTAGGTTGATATAGGTTCTGAGTAAAAAGCTTACATTTTATTTTGTTTTACACTCAGAAGAAACATTTTTACACTCAGGGGGCCACTTTGCTGGGAACGGCTTCTTGTTAACGCAAACAGTCAAACAGCAAATTATGTGACTGCAACTCAATTCATAAAGCATGCAGACATGGTTCATACACTGAACAAAATTATAAACCCGACAATTTTTTTTGCCCCCATTTATCATGAGCTGAACTCAAAGATCTAAGACTTGTTCTATGTACACAAAAGGCCTTTTTCTCTCAATTTCTTTTCACAAATGGATCTAAATTTGTGTTAGTGAGAACTTCTCCTTTGCCAAGATAATCCATCCACCTCACAGTGTGGCATATCAAGATGCTAATTAGACAGCATGATTATTGCACAGGTGTGCCTTAGGCTGACCACAATAAAAGGCCACTCTAAAATGTGCAGTTCCATCACACAGCACAATGCCACAGATGTCGCAAGTTTTGAGGAAGCGTGCAATTGGCATGTTGACTGCAGGAATGTCCATCAGAGCTGTTGCCCGTGAATTGAATGTTCATTTCTCAACCATAAGCCGTCTCCAAAGGTGTTTCAGAGAATTTGGCAGTACATCCAACCGGCCTCACAACCGCAGACCACGTGTAACCACACCATTGTTATGGTTACAGACCACATGTTCCCATAACAATGATGTGACAAGGCTATATAGCGACCATGTAATCACCAAAAATAGACAACCGAAGACTGGAAAAATGTTGCCTGATGGACCATGACTTCTGCTGCGACACGCAGAGGATTGGGTCGGAGTTTTGCGAACATGCCTGAATCCATGGATCCGTTCTGCCTTGGTTCAGTGGTACAGGCCAGTCGTGTAATGGCGGGGGGATGTTTACTTGGCACATATACTGACGCAGCTTAGACCTCTGGACCTCCTTAGGCCGTGACATTCAGTTTCATTGGTGGACCGAAGTTACCTCACAAACTCCTCAAAAGTCACTCCTATACACCTGTTGTGTGCACACAGATACAGAAATGCAATGATTGGCATGGAAACCTACACAAACACACAATGTTGACACACCACAAACACGCACACATGCTCTCACCCACCCACACACACACAAACACATACTTTTCCTTCCTTCGGCTGTCTGATGGATAAGATGCCTCTGCTAGGTTGCTTTCTTGACCTTGGGTGTGTGTGTGTGTTTTAAAGTTATCGCGTGGGTGTAGGAGAGACATTTGGCAGCAGCCCCAATAAGTAGACAAATTCCCTCCCTCAGGGTAAACAGCCGAGAGATACGGATCCTTCACACCAGCGAACAGCATGGCCCTCCATGAACCAGGAAGATGCTCCAGGCAGGGGGTGACCTCGGCACTGCCAATCAGGAATCCTAGTTACACACACACACATGCACACACAGACTAACACAACATTCAGCAGGGCCTGGCTCCGCCAGCCCTAACCTGACAAAGTCAGATGTTAGCTGACTAGAGGGCAGACTGACTTCCACAGCAGCTCGTTGAAAGAGGAAGAGAATAAATATCAACCCGAGGCGTCTTCCTCTTCTCTCTCACATTATTTTAAATAGAAATGTGACTGTTAAACCGCGCAACACAGCCTCGCTGTGGCATTACAATGCTGCAATACGATACAGCGCCGTGTGTGTAGCCTGAGAATTCAAGGCATCTCCTCAATTACACGGGTTCAAAACAGCATATATAATGGATAGCGCAGCCCTCTTCGGCAGAGAACAGTACACAGTACAGAGAAATGTAAAGCAGGATGTATAAACAAACAGAAGTACACTAGTCACACACACACACAAAAGAACACACGTACAAACAAAGTGTAATTATCTCTGGAGGGGAAGTCATCGAAAGTTGAGCACAGTATATCAGACAATACAGCATAATCTAAAACCCTTTTTACCGAATCATTGCACGTAATGAGAGCAGAAATGAGATCTGTATGTACTGCAAACTCTATGAGAAAGGGAGAGGGAGTAAAGGGGAGAACGAACAAGGGGAAATGAAGGAAAGAGAGGATGAGACAGAGAGAAATGTGAGGGGGCGCAGAATAAGTATTGCTTCCAAAGAATAATGCAAAGATAATGAGTAGAACTAGCAAAAGTCAGCGGGAAAAAAGGAGAACATGTGGAAGCTGTTGACCCGCTTCTGCCTTGTTCACCACCATCTGTAGTGTTTCAGGATGGCGGCTCTGTCCTTGGGCGTCACTGAGGGGAGTGGAGGCTGAGTGGAGCCGCCTACAGTGGCGCTGGACAGCCTGGTGACTTGTGCTCTCGGCTGGGTGCCTTTGGACCAGACGACACCCGCTTCTCCAAGGGAGCTGGCAGTCCTTCCGCCCGACCTTGGACATGCAGCGGTCGTCCAATCTCCATCTCTCTTTGTCTTTCAACCATCCATCTTACCCGGCCCTAGCCAAATGCCTCGACTGAAACCATAACCAAGGGGTTGCGGGAATTGTGTGAGAGTGAGGTACAGTCGTGCTTGATGGGAAAGCAGCAGCATTCACTCTCTGTTGACACCATTAATCAACAGGCTCTGCGAGACTGGATCCAGGAACCGGAGCAATCCAGCACTTTTTATATTGCGTTTTTATAGTGAGTGCTTACAGTAGGTTCAAAACTGTCCAGTGAAGCATTGAACTGGATCCAGTACATTTCAGAGGGGTGCTGAAATAGGATTAGGTCCCCTCTATACATTTCACAGTACTAATTATGATTTAAATGACAAAACAGATCCTGGGTCAGCATTCCATAGAGATGGTTGATCCGTGCAATCCTTCACACCCTGTATAAAGAAAAGCCAAACCGTAAAGAGCTTCTCTCTCTCTCCTTTTTTTATAATTCCACTTAGTGGGTATGAATGGCTTCCTATCGGAGCCAGTTGCAAGTCACTGCTCCCATTAATCAATTATATGCAGGGAGCTACTTAGCTCACTCTCCCTGTGCCTCTCTTTGGGCCTCTTTCTCACTCTTCCAGCCTTTTTCTTTCTCTCCCTTCTGCCTGTCTTTTTTTCTATGCCTCTGTCTCTGTGTGTGCACATTTGTCTCTGTCTTCATTTCCGTCTCTCTCTCTCCATCCATCCTCCTGTCTCACACGCCTGCCTCTCTCCCGCCCCCTCCACTCTCATCCTCACGCCGTCCCTCTGATTCCTCCAGGCATGGCTTCATGAGCTCTGCATCGCTGCACCACATCCAGCACATCAAAACATCCTGACCGTATAATTAAACCATGAAAAGCGGTGCACCCGGGTGTCTTTGGAGGGTGATTGAACGCTAACCCCAATTTAAGTGTTATGATACAAGGTGGTTCTTCGGTTTGAATGCTGGTTCATTTTGGGGTTTGCGAAAAGTAATATGCAAAACCAAACAGTGTCTGTTATACAATCAAATGAATATATGCCAATGGTTTATACATTAAATGAGAGGCTTTAAATAATATTTTTGTTAGCATTCTACCATAGTTTTTAAATGTTCTTTCAGACGGATTAGAAACACTGGAGTCAGACGGGAGGAAGCGGGAATGGAACCTCTGACTTGTGTGGTAGTAAGATGTTATTGGACATTCACTGAAAATGTTCTCACACAACCAAACCATAAAACAATAAAGAAGTTATTGTAACTAATTTGTTAATTTCATTTTAGGATATATTCAACCTAATATGTTGCTGTAACTATATTTTATTAGAACAACCAAAGATAAATAAAATTAATTCAGTGAACTTTTTTGAACTTATTTGTTAACCTCCTTGTCACGTGAGGATTTTAAATATACTTTGCTGCTTGAAAGTTGGTGAACCTGTTTTGGAACTCTATATATCTATCTATATATAGATAGTGTGTAACATGAAATATTTATCTATCAAAACCAGTCTGTTTGATGTTCACATAACAAGTTTATGGTTACCAATTCTAATGTATATGCTGGTTTACAGAAAATCATGTGTGTAGTAGAAAAAACTAATTAAAAACAAATTAATTCGGTTGCTAAAATAAGTGAACAGCAAGTTGGTAGGTAAGTAGAATCAGGTGGGTAAGAAATTGGGTACCTAATTAAATAATCAACAGAGGAATCTGTAGGAAAAATACATCAGGCCTTCAGTCAAGGAGCTAAAGATGGGACAAAAATGGGTCTTCCAACAAGACAATGACCCAAAGCATTATGTGACAAAAGATATGTGTTCTGGATTGGTCAAGTCAAAGTCCTCACCTAAATCCAAGCGAGATGCTTTGGCAGGACCTGAAGCGGGCAGTATATACCAGACATCCTTCAGACCTCACTTAACTGTCTGAGTTCTGTAAGGAGTGGGCAAAAATGTCAAAAGATGTCAGACTGATTAATGATTAATATAGGAGACATTCACTCCAAATTATCACTGCTAATGGAGGTGTCACAAGCTGGTGAATGAAGGGGTTCATAAATGTATGCACACACAGATGTTTTTGTTGAGTAAACCACTTTTATTGAATGTTTTTGTTTGTGTCCTTAATTTATAAGTTGTTTATAACTAATTGGAGATTAGATAAGAATTTTATGGTTTTATTTAACTATTTTATAGAAAAACTATGAACAGCCCTGTAGAGTTCACATACTGTCAAGAAGCACTGTTGTTAAGGTTTTATTTCCTTTAAGTTGGTGGTATCTCAGGGGTTTCTGGGGTTTCAAATAATTAAATTTTAACAGTGTCTGGGCTTCTGGTGGATGGTTTAAATGATTAACATGCTGCAGCTACCTCATACCAAAAGTCATGTGGCCCGCGATTTAACAAAGAGATTAATTTTGCAATCCCTGTTGTGGAAATGAAGGCAATGTTTTGTATTATGTACTTACAGATTAAGCGCTTTGAGTACAGAAGATGAACTATACTAATGCATTATTATTATTACTCATGAGACACTGAGGGAAATGGGATGTTTGTTAATTGCATACAAAAATTGGAGTGTTGGTGTGAGGGGATGCTATAGTGTCTGCCTGGGGAGCCCTTAGTTTTAATTGCCACACTCATGAGCAGAACGAGTGCTCTGGGACTAGATTTTGACACCTTTCAGTTAGAAGTCAAATGGCACAACAGCCACTAGAACAACTACTGCAATGACATATATTGCTTAAAAGTGAGTGGTTAGCCAGATTTCTACTCCAGGTATGTTCTCCAAGTACATTAGCAAACCAAGTTCTAGTGGCAAGCTTCCACATGTATCTCTCTCTGCTGCTTGTTTATAGTTACCATGGACAAGACTGGCTTAAAAAAATAGATATCCTGAACTACACCTTGTATAATCTTAGCTAGAATGCCAAGCTAGCTAGCTGTTATCTAGTTTGCGCCTACAGGCTAAACACAGGAAGCTCTGTCTGTTCTGAGACACAATCCTAGGACACATAGCTATACAAAGAGCATTCATTCGCTCAGTAATTGTCACAGTCAGGATTGGATAACAGTAATTCCAAATCAAACACTGTAGATAGATAGCTGTCATAGCTGCTAATGCTATCTAGAGTAAATACAATGATGCTGGAGGGAGGAATTTACCAATTTCTTATAAGCTGTCTTGGCTGTAATGGCATGAGGCCAGTCGAGATAGGCCTGGAGTTTTCCTAACCTTATAACCTGGGGCTAACCTACCTACAGTGTATAGCAATGGACTTGTGTCTGTTGACTCCATTGACTTGAATGACAAAACCCAGACACTTATACTGTACTTCCAAAGCCTTAGAAAGGGAAGTACACTTTCAAGTTTGGAGGTTATTATACGGTATGTCAAACAGACGTTGGAATCGCAAGGTGACATCTATCAAGACAATTGACTGGATGCCGTGTAATTACCACACATCACATGAAAGACACACCGTCACGGCTGTCACATGTACAAACAGTGATGCTCTCCTTTAAAGGATGGCTTATGTTTTACCACATTACATCAGGATATAGGGAGGCAGGTTGTCAAGTAGATATTTGAGTTTTGGGATTTGATTGAATCTTTTCTAAGTTACCTCAGAGGATGTCTGCCAATATAAAAGCCCATAATAACCGTGTAGGGAGTTTAAGAATTAGGACAATTTACTGCCACTTCGAAGCTGCAGTAATAATGATAACATCAAATGACAGCGTGTTGTTTACTGGAACAGTGGGAACGGAGGGGAAGCCAGGTGAAAACATTGGCAAAAAACTTAGTGAAGCGTCTCGTTACCCAGTAGCGTAAAAGCAAAACATTTAATAAACCTGTTTTTGGTGCAGAAATCCCTTTCTTTGGATTAAAACACAAACATACAAGGTAAAAACTACTGCAAGATCCAGTTTTATAGTAAAGCCCTGTGAAGAAATATACAGCTGGATTTAATAAAAAAATTTACAGACCAATCAAAGACAATACTCATAAGCGTGCATTGCAATGGATTTGGAATTATTTCTGCGCCACTATTTCGCAGTCTGTTCACAAAACCGGTCAAAAATGTGTTCACTTTACATCAGTGCGTCCGGTTTTAACCCAAAACCACGACCAAACGGTTAACATGCACCCAAGATAAAGGTGAAAACACAGGCCCTGTTCAAGGGGGTGACAGAGAACTAAGTGTCAACCGGTAGGTGTGGTAGCCGTTCCCTCCTCGCTGCACATTAGACAAAACACGACTGCCCAAGCGGAGCCATGTCTCTTTCACTTCCATCAGGTTGCAAGCCAGCCGGTGTAGATCAATACCACTGACTAGCAATTACCTCTCCATCCATCAGGCATCTCTAGCGGCCAAGGTCAACGATTCTGTCCCAAATAGACTCCTACACTGTACACTGCTAGTCTGTTGGCCGGGGCCCTAAACGTTAGGGCGCTATAAGGGCACCGTTTGGGAAGAAGGAGAGAGTTTTTGCGTCTCAGTGAGTGATGAACCGTGCTGGATCAGTGTGCGTGGGATGTGAAAGTGGAGGGGGGGGGTGACGTTATGGATCTGTAATAGTCCTCGTGGATGGATATGTGACATTGAAAGAAAACGGCGAGGCAACAGTATCTTTTGAAATTGCACAAATTTAGGTCCATGTGAAACCAGTCCGCTCAGCCTTACTGCCGTATTCATTTGAATCGCCAGAAATAATCAAGGCTAGCTGTGACTGACTAAAGCTTTATGACCCTCTTTTATTTCTAACCATTTCAGTGTACACAACAAAAATATATAGTATCATAAATCCTGCAGCGCCAGGACATGTCATCTGAATAACATTAATGACATTTTTGTGGTTTGGTAATACATTTTTCGCTAGGACAAAACTTTCCACATTTCTAGGCATTCTAAAACACTGAATGTACTACAATTTCCTGCTGTTCTGGAAATGTTCTTGCCACCACAGGGTGATCAAATTAAGATTTGGCATCTGTATAACAAGCCATGAAATGTGCATTGCAGCATTTTCATTATCTGCCCTCCCCACACCCCCACGCCTCCACGCCTCCTTCACTCGTGTTTGAGTACACTCTGGGCCTCAAGCAGAGTCTGTTTCATCCAGCGTGCTCCAGCAGAGCCCGGACGGTAAATACCCACCCCCCTTTCTCGTTCGATCTCTCTGTCTCTCTCTCTCATTCTCTCACTTCTTAAATCAGAGCAGAAATGTCGGTGGCTGGCGGGGCATCGTTGTCCTTCACCTCTCATTTGAAGTGCAAATGTAGAGAGGGAGAGAGAGGGGAAAAAGCCCATGAGAGATGGTCAAGAGACAGTCTCTTCACATGTGCATAGAGGGGAAGAGGTTCCACAGTGAGTTCCAGAGCTGCTAACGAGCTCTCCTCACACAGCGTCTGATCTGGTGTTGAGTCAAGAATGGACGCTATGAGCGACAAGATGTAACAGGGATGAAACGATGAAAACAAAATGATTAGGAGAGTATGACAGGGACAGGTGGTTTAGAAGACCAAGCCATTATGTTGCTCGGCCTGTTGACACCGGACCCAGAAACGTTCACACACATCTTAAACTCCTCCATGAACCTAGATACTGAATATAGCAAGAAGAAGCGTCCAGCAACTAATCTGTTCCATTTTTTGCACCACAGGCTGCATTAAATATTATTAGCCAGCACTGGAGTCAATAGTGACTGTTTTAGCTATATAATATTAATATTATATGATAGTATTAAATAGTATTATAGTTTTAAATATTATGAGCCAGCACTGGAGCCAGTAGTGAGTGTTTACGCTATATAATATTAATACTGTATAATAGTATTAAATATTATTATAGTACTAAATATTATGAGCCAGCACTGGAGTCAATAGTGACTGTTTCAGCTATATAATATAAATACTATTTAATAGTATTAAATATTATTATAGTATTAAATATTATGAACCAGCACTGGAGTCAGTAGTGACTGTTTTAGCTATATAATATTAATACTATATAATATTTTTAAATATTATTATAGTATTAAATATTATCAGCCAGCAATGGAGTCAATAGTGACTGTTTTAGCTATAAAATATTAATACTATATAATATTATTAAATATTATTATAGTATTAAATATTATGAGCCAGCACTGGAGTTAATAGTGACTGTTTCAGCTATATAATATTAATATTATATAATAGTAATAAATATGATTATAGTATTAAGTATTATGAGCCAGCACTGGAGTCAATAGTGACTGTTTTAGCTATATAATATTAATACTATATAATAGTATTCAATATTATTATAGTATAAAATATTATGAGCCAGCACTGGAGTCCCTCTCTATTGTTCCTTTGCTAAACTGTTAGCATGCTAATTGGACTGGTGGAATATCAGTGTAAACTTTGCAGTCCAAATGAGCACAAGCCTCTTAAGACCCAGAGGGATATGTGAGCTTGGCGTAGGCCAGCAGGGGTGTGGAGGGATCAAGGTTTGGTGTGAACATGGGCAGGGGACTCAGGAGGCGGTAAAATCTCAAGTGTTTTAGTGCTGTAAGAACCATGTACTATCAATCTGCGCCCAGAGCATAGTTGACTTCCAAAACAAACAACAAGCTTGGTACCTGTTACCATATTGTAGTTACAGATATATACATTTGATACGCTTCATTGGCTTTATTCTGGAACGTGTTTAATGTTATTTTGCTATGTGAAAAATGTATCAATTGACGTTAGCACATGTTCATCTGGCAAGCTTATTTTATCCATTAAAGTGATTTAATATGCTTTCTCAGCGGTTGTCATATATTAACCAACAGCGGAGATTAATTTATAGATATAGGCCTACGGCTGACTGAAACGTTAGCCAATAAGAGGCGATGAAACCAACATGGACGTCAGACCAATACGAACCTGTTTTAATTTGATGGCCGTTCGGCAGTGATCAGTCTATCCACACCTTACCTGTGTTTCCTCTGACCTCATTCTGTAAACCAGGCTTGTCAATGAATACAGCTGCTCTCGCCCAAGATCCTCCTGTCTCTCCCTAGATGCTGTTCATATCTAGGGCAGTTCTTTACAGAGAAAAATGTGCTCACGCGTAGACACATCCAGTCACATGTATATATATATATACACAGACACACAAATTCTCTAGTTTTTGTCTTACCCACTAATGTTCAGTGTGCCAGCTCAATGTGCCAGCGGTTACTGGCCAAAACTCATTTGAGCAGCTACCTTGGCTTCTGTCCCCACACACTCTCTCTCTTTCTCTCTATTTGAGTGTGTGTTTGTATGTGTGTGCGTACTTACCGAGCAGTATCCATTTAATTAAACAGGCCAATAAATCCTCTGTACCTCCTCTTACACTAATGAGGCGCTTCACACCTCCCTCCCTCTCGCTCTCTCTTTCTCTCCCTCTTTCTTTTCTTCCTCGCACCCTCTCTTTCTCACCTCTGCATAGCTTCTCACTGGAGCACAGGGATTCTGGGATTCCTCTGCTGCCTCGCTATGGCAACCGAGTTTTCCCTCAGTTACCTCTTTGTGGAAGCAGTTAGAAACAGCCAGGCTGGAACACTTGGTAACAACGATAATGGCCCAGATAACCGCACTCTCTCCAACTAACCCAAAAAATCACTACAACAATGTCCTCATGCAAAACTATGCATACACATCCAGATGGGGTGATGAATCAAAAATGATCGACATCAACCACATTTGGCAGATCATACTCATTAGTGTAAGTTTCCTATACAAAAATAATTGAAGTTTGAAATGAAATACCTCGATTGTTAATGGAAAAATGCATGGCTACGACAATCAAACTAGTAGTAGTACTCTAGTATCACTACATGTTAATAAAACAAATGACGTTACCCATATCAATGTAATAATTGTGTCATTCTATTTAAGCAATAAGGCACAAGGAGGTGTGGTATACGGGTAATATAACACAAGGCGGAATGCCAGGATACAGCATTTGCCATGGTATATAGGTAATATACCAATATACCATGGCTGTGATGCCTTGCTGTTATTATAAACTAATGGTCACGTTGTCAACTGTTTTTTAAGTACAATAAGGCATCCCTTCAGTTTGTGATATATTGCCAATATACCACGGTTAAGCGCTGTGTCTAAGCACTCTTAGCCGTGGTATGCTGGCCACATACCACACCCCCTTGTGCCTTATTACTTGCATATACAATGTCTTTCAGCCTATCAGAATTCAGGATTAAAACCACCATGTTTATAATTATCGTTAATGTACAGATGCAGGGAATTTAATGCGGCATGGAATTTTGTCCTTACTACCCAGCACTAGGACACAGTTGTGTCCAACAATGACCCAGGCCAGATATGGTATGCCCAACATCAGCTGGAATCCAGAGCAACCGGTTGACCAAACACTAGGGGAGGGAGATGGCTCCATTATGCATGGTCATATGACGGTCGTCAAGTCAGCCACTGTAACTGAAACCCTCCGTATCTAGGACAGGTCCTGCTAGACTGCATAACCCTGACTGAATGAATACACTGCCTTCCACACACACAAACGAACACACACATAAACACACACACACACGCACACTCACACACATACATACACAGTTCTTTGCCACAGACACTTAATATCCTCTGCTGCCACACTCTTTTTATTATACATTCATGATTGGACTGTTTCAATCATCCCCATCTTCTGTATCCTGTTCATATCAAAACATGAAACTACTCACACACACACACACACACACAGGCATGTACACACAAGTTTGCATTAAGCACATGCACACTTCTACACACACATCCACACACACACCACACTCTGTGTCTCTCTATAAGTTGTCCTGGGCATTGTTCCACCCTGGCCATGGTGATGACATTTTGGAACATGCCACCATTCACATGAGTAGGTCAGCTGTAAATCAACCAGACACTATATGGAGCCAACAATGACCTAGAAAATGTAACACCAGGGAAAACACACTGTAGCTTCTATGTGTGTGGGTGTGTGTGTGTGTGTTTCTATTTGTTCATGTGTGCGTGTATGTCTGGGATGGTTTTATGTCTTCACTGTATTCGGGAATTCATCCAACTTCTGTCTCCCATACATACAGTATACCACCAGGCTCATACAGTCCCATTGTCTTGTAAATAAGACAACCTCAGTTAAATGCTTTCTGTTTTAATGGATGAACGTCCCCTCACAGTAGATACAGCCTGTGTCTGTTCAGTCAAATACAACAGCACAATAAATACTGTGACTGAAACGCTTCACAGAGAGCGTTTCACTGTATGGTTGGGGAAAAAGATTACACAGAACTCTCTTCTCACTCAGGTTAACTCAAACTAGCTATGAAAACTGAAAACTGGTACAAGAACACCTAGCCATACAACAATAAGACAAACAGACACTAGGATTGTACAGAAAGAACAGCCACTGCCTTGAGAGAGTCTAAAGGAGACTGCAACACTAAATTACATTTCTAATAAATATTACTTTACAAAAGCTATTCCTTCTAGGGAGGGAGAAGGATGCGTATTAAATTACAAGCTTTGTGAATATTTCAAGAGCTCCTCATGGCATTTGCAGAGAAAGCCCCTCTCAATTATACAACAGAGAGACGAGCAGTCACATAAAAGAACACCATGTTATATATGCAGTCAGTTATACCAGTATTGTTATGTACTGAGCTTCGTACTGTCAGAAATATTTGTTTAATGATTGTGCTATGCCACCAAAATCCCAACGAAGAGAGGATGTCTTATCTATATATTCATCAGTAGGTCTAATAACTATGATAGATATTTCACTACTGGTGCTGTGTCTTCATTTGAGCCTGTTTGGAACAGAAAGAAAATAATCTTGGGGTAACAGGATATCTGAACTACTGCGTGGATATAATTTAAAACACTTTATTTCATATGGGCTGATTGATGTTTCATTGGACCCAATTATCCTGACAAAGAAAAAGGGAAACATTTTTGTCATATTTATCATAATCCCGTATATCTAATCCCATGGCATTGGCTGCTATACAGATCCAATATGAAATGTCTAAAAATCTGTCAATCAATAAAATGTATTGTAAATGTTAATGAAATTTAGGAAGAAACCTAGAGAGGACCCAGGCTCAGAGGGGTGACCAGTCCTCTTTTGGCTGTGCCAGGTAAACATATTGAGAGTCCAAATTGTAATAATTAATAAATGCATGTGGGCTGAGTCCAGAGTCTATTTAAACTTAGTCCAGGTTGGAAGCATGACCAGATGGACAAGGACAGGGACAACACAGGGGTGGGGGAGGTGACAGCACAGTGGCAGCTGAAATCATCAGGTATCGTCTTGATCTGCAACACAACCAGGAGGACTTTGGACAAGGACCGCAACGGGTCTTTCAAGCCAGGTACTCCTTAGGGGTGGGCCAGGACCTCATGTCCTCCTAAGTTTAAAATGGCAGGACACAGGGAAAATTTAGGAAATGCATTCCTTATATCTTCAAGGATTTATAGTGGAGAAGGAGAACTGACCATACTCCGCCAGCACAATAATATAGAAGCGTAAGAGCTTGGGGCTGAGACAGGGAGGTCCGGTGACACTGTGGCCCTATCTGGGGGAGGCCCCGGACAGGGCCCAACAGGCAGGAAATCAATCCACCCACATTGCCAAGCATCAACCAAAGAGACACCCACCAACCGCAACCACCCTGAATGAGGGCAGAGTATTGCCAGCATAGCACAGCCCAATTGCACAAGTGTGCAACAGAGAGACAACAACAAGCCAGTGACTCCGCCCCCGAATGGCATTGGATGGAAGGCATCCCAGTGGCGACCAGAGCCCATCTGGCAAGACAGCAATGGTGGACAGTATCAAGCCTTTCTGGTCACCTTCACGCCCCTGGGCCAGACTACACTTAATCATAGACCATGCTGTTGAGATGAGTCTTTAGTAGAAAGTTTGCACTGAGTTTGGATTTCTAACCTTAATTGGCAAATCATTCCACAGTAGTGGAGGTCTATGAGAGAAGGCCCTGCCTCCGGATGTTGGTTTAGAAATTCTAGGTACAATTAAAAGGCCTGTATCTTGCAATCTAAGGTTACTTGTAGGTATGTATGGCTGGATCATTTCAGTGAGATAAGTAGGAGGAAGTCCATGTATTGATTTATAGGTCAATAACAGGTAGCCAGTGTAAAGAGGCTAGTACTGGAGTAATGTGTTCAAATGTTTTTGTTCTAGTTAGGATTCTAGCAGGCTAATTGAAGTTTATTTATTTATTTGTCAGGGTAACCGGAAAGAAGAGCATTACAGTAATCTAATCTAGAAGTAAGCATGGATTCGTTTTTCAGCATCAGTTTTTGATAGAAAGTCTCTAATTTTTGCAATGTTTGGAAGATGAAAATAACAATTCTTGAGACACTTTTTATATGTTCATCAAAGGAGAGGTCAAGGTCAAGGGTAACGCTGAGGTTTTTTACAGTTTTTTGGGATACGACCATGCAGCCGTCGAGGTTCACAGTGAGATCTGCTAACAGCGCTCTTTGTTTCTTGGGTCCTAAAATGAGCATTTCTGTTTTTCTTGAGTTTAAAAGCAAGAAGTTCTCTGTCATCCACTTCCTAATATCTGAAATGCATGCTTCCAAAGTAGCTAATTTTAGGGCTTCTCCATGCTCCTTCGAAATATATAACTGTGTGTCATCAGCATAACAGTGAAAATTGACATTGTGATTCCAGATTACATCACCCAGAGGCAGCATATATAGTGAGAACAATAATGGGCCTAGAACCGAGCCTTGGGAAACACCTAAACATACCTTTGACTTGTCAGAGGATATGCCATCCACACTAATGAACTGATATCTTTCAGATAAAGAAGATTTAAACCAGGCTAGAACATGTCCACGTAGCCTAATGTGGGTTTCCAGTCTTTCTAAGAGAAGTGAGTGATCAATAGTGTCAAAAGCAGCACTAAGATCAAGAAGCAACAGGACGGATGCAGAACCTTTGTCTGAGGCCATTAGAAGGTCATTTGTTACCTTCACGAGTTCAGTCTCAGTACTATGAACTATGGACTGGAGCATTTCATAAATGTTATTTGTCTTCAGGAAGGCATTCAGTTGTTGGGAAACACAAAGATTTTTGAGAGGAACGGGAGGTTCGATATTGGCCAATAATTGTTTAATATGTCAGTATTCCCGCTATTTTTAGTGAGTTTGGTACACATCCAAAGGAAAGGGAGCAATTTATTATGTTCAACATTGGCTGACCTAGCACAGGAAATAGCTCCTTAAGTAATCTTGTTGAAATCGGGTCTAGCTGACAGTTTGTGGGTTTAGAACTCATTACAAATTTAGTGAATGTGGGATCAAAAAATTCAAGTGTCCCCATTGACACCTGGTCAGGGAGGTTCAGGACATTCTCAGGACAACTGAGATTTTGTGGACTATAACTATTTAAGGAGGAGTCAGTTATTTGTTTTCTAATGGTGATGATCTTTTCATCAAAGTAGTTCATGTATTCATCACAGAATCCCACAGTAGGGTTCTGAGTCATGACAAAACATTTCACAAATGTTTATTAAACACTCAGGCAGTTTGCATTTACTGCTGTTATGCGAAAAAGATCATTTAAATCTAAAACACAAATAAAAATACAGTGATCACATTTACATGATTTACTTCTGCTATCTGACCACTGTATCTGATCACCTTAACCAACCGTTTCCATGTAACCTCATAGGGGGTTTACCTAGACAACCTCAAACATCTGTAGATATGTATCACATCTTGCAAAAATAAAATAAAAATGTTTATGATGTCGCAAAATGGTAACTTGTGTAACTCCTCCTTGATGTCGTTTCAACGACAGCTGACTGTTTCCAGAAACATGGATGAATCATGGGTAATTACTCACTGACATTAAGCTGATACGGCAACGTTGCTTCCATAAACAGAGAGAGCCCCTGGCCTACTGTTGAATTACAACATGTTAACACAAGACAGCTTGTTTCTTCAGAAATGACGAGAATGGACCCATTACAGTGTCGCTCAGCCCCTAATGTACCACTCCTCCTCTCCTGTGCAGAGCTGTGATCAAACACTATTAGGTCTTTCCGATACTTTGAACGCTGTCTCCAGCCTGCTAACCGTGTCCAGTGTGCCCCTTAGGGAGTGTGCTATTGGTTCAATCAAAAAGTAATGGCAGATTATTTTGACATAGTAGTCGAACCTAAGTCTGCTTCAATGCGGTAAAAGCTTGGGTATCTTTATAGATTTAACCACGTTAGTACATAACAATGATCTTTGTTCACTGACGATCAATGAAGGAGAAAAGGGAACCATGTCTTCAGAATGCAGCTGGACTGGGCAGAATCTGGGAGAACTTCTGTGACTTTTAGTATTGGCTATTGCTGTTAAACACTGCCCCTTAGTGGTTGAAAAAGGGAAGACACTGAAGTGGAAACTGACCATAAGTCTATGTCAACATCTGCAAAGGTTTAAAAACCAGTGATAATCAGCGGTGTGGGAGCTGCCGTGACTCTGGCTAGAGCTCATAGCTAACACAGGTCTGTCCACTGTAAAGAGGGATACCACAGTGTTCAATTCAAACTATGTATGGGGTGGATCTTTTTCCAGCAGATCTAAACAACTCACTAAACATTTTCAATGTGAAAGAAAAATGATTATTGCAAAGAAATAAAAGTATGATTGCATATATTCAGGCCTAAATGATCAAGTCCAATACAGCACAACACTGAGCGAATATCTGTATTTTCAAGTAGTATGTTGACAGCAATATATTGCAGTCTATGAGCTTGTTAGGATAAATTTAAATATCAATCAAGCCGGTAAAAATCCGCTTTAGTATTAACACTGGGATAAAGTAATTTTTCATCGAGAGAATTGGACAAATGTTCATGAAAAAGCCTCCCCAGAATGGCTTCCCAAATGGTGTTGAGTTTCCGTGATCTTTCCAGTCGGAACTTACATTTGCTTGAATATCTGAAACTTGGTTTTGAATATTCTTATCCATCAAAGATACCAAACCAAACTGAATGAACTTGAGCAATTTTGTCAAGAACGATGGACACCTGTTGCACTAAGAGTTGGGTAAATGTATAAGATAATTATTTAAAGGGATTGACAGCTGTAATGGCTGCCAAGAATGCTTCCACCAAATACTACAAATACTGTAGGGTGTGAAGACAGCTAATTCATATATTTTTTAAGCACGATTTTATATGACATTGTTTCACTTTGAAAATGTGGAATACATTTTCTGTACGTGTGTACATGACATGCAAAAACTCAGACACCACAGACATGATTCTGACAAGACATGGTGAGTAAATGATGTTTTGTCAAAGAGATCTTGTATTAACAAAATTGCAGGCCAGAGACAAACAAGCAATCACTGTTTGATCATGTCGTTACATTTGGTGCATGTTATGAAATTTGGTACATAGTTCCTTTTTGGCGGGCCGCGTAAGCGGAGCCGGTTAAGAAGAGCGAATGACTCTTAGTGAGTGAGTGAGTGAGTGACTGATTGACTTGTTAAACAGCGTAGTGGTTAGAGAAGCGGACATGTAAACTACACTTCCTAAATTAATGTCTCCTCGCAGGTGATGCATAGTATGCATTATGAATGATTCCGTATAGATGAAAACTTTGCTGTTGCTGGTGGATTTTTGAAGTATGCATCCGTGCATGCGTTTTGGGTCAGGATAGACAATGGCATGGAATAGAAAAAAGTGAAAGAAAAAATTCATTTTTTTTGCCATGAAGGAAAAATATGTTCCTATGCCATGAAATTAAATAGCTTTGGCAGTTAGTAGATACCGGTCAAGCTTATTACTGGCTAATACACTGTTAAAACGGCCAGTGGCAAACGCAATACATAGACGCAATTTGTGGTGGAGGTAAACTTACTAAGAAATGTTCAGTTTAACTGTATCAATTTAATTCACCAATGGCCAATTAACTATTGAAACGGCCAGTGGCAAAAGAGGATTGGTTCAGGATAGAGACAAGAGGCTATACTGACACCCAGCAAAAGTACAGCTCCATGGTGTAGTGGTTCCTGACACAGCCTTTCATGTGGGTGACCCGGTTTCGAATCTTGAGATGGCAACACTTTTTATTTGCGGGCCGGCTAAACTAGGCTTGCCTGGTTTCTTGTTCTTACAAGGAACACATTTTCCATAAAAGATCTGCAATGGTGGATTGCCTTGTATGTAAAAATACATACGTAAAATGCCACATCCAATGAAAAATTGTTGCTCAACACAATATTTCTCAGATTAGGATCTAGAATAAAATGGCCACTATTGACCAACAAACATTCACATGGGCATAATAGGCAAAATACGATACGTGTAAGTGAGCTATAAAGGGCAAATTATTATAATTTTTTATCTATTTGCTGAAGTGAAACTTGGCCCACATTCTCAGGGAAATATGTCAATAACTCACACAACACCTCACATACCACTGGCATAAATTCAACAAAACTTGAAAAATTATGTGAATAACCCATCTTGTCACTGCTAAATAAAAAATGTTAGCCAAGAAAAGAAGTGCATCATTTGTATGTGACAACATGTTTACTGTTGCCTTGTCTAGTATTTCAAATGGATTTTGACTTGTGGCTATGTTTGCAAAAGACAGCGAAAGAGGGTAAGAAACAGCTAGTACACATACAACTACTACCATACCTGGTAGTAGTAGCTGTTCTCAGTCTCACACGTTCGCCAGCTGATACTGTGATTTCCCTGTGTAGTCTTGAGGAATCCCTCACAGCCTAAAGGAAAGAGGAAGAGTGTATTCAAATCTTTATTGATATGATTTGTGACTGTAGAATAAGATTATGATACTCTTTAAAGGAACATTGTTTATTAAAAACAATCTTTCCCAAAGAACAATATTATGATGCAAACCAATTAAAAACTATTTGTGACATTCATAATCTTTTTTATTATCTAAGGGACAACTTTAAAAAGCAAAAACAAATGCTTTCAAAAATGTCTCTTCCACTGCCACCTGTCAATAAAGCAGACTGTTTTTAGCCATGTATTTTCATCTACCGCTCTATAAAATGGATCTTCCTCTCTATAAAATGTATTATTTTAAAGGCCACCTTTCTGAAAAGAATAAACGTTAAAAAGCAAGTCATATTAGATGGGTCTAGTTATTCCACGGAAATCGAATGAAGGGACGTGTCCTTCTGCATGTGCATTTTCAGTACTTTCCTCTGACCTATCAATAATTCAACAGACCAGTCCACATACAGACAGTAAGCCAGCAGTAGCACGATGAGGCACAGATAGAGTGCATCAGTATGAATTAATGATAGACTGGCCAGTTTGGAGTGAGTCGCAAGAAGTGAACCGACCTGCTTTGTATGAGGCAGGCACGGAGGCTCGGCACGGCTTTCAGAGAGAATTAACTGTATAGCGGGCTGAACCATATAACTCGGGTTGTACCCAGACGGTTCCGCATTGTCAAACATTTCTCCTAGAACCACAACCAAACCACTATGTCCCGCATGGAATCAATGAATAGCAACACCAATAATTTACCAAACAAAATATGATTCATCCCTTTTTTCGGAGACATTTAAACCTGGCTGTCACACTGCGCATTTGGCATGATTATGAACATTCTGTACACTATAAGGATGAGGTACTGGTGATAAAAAGCATTTCTCCAGTTCTGGTTGGGCTCCAATATTTCTCACATCGCAATTCAAGAAATAGGCCAAATTGTCAACTAACCACATCTGTAAAATTCTTCTGAGTGAATTTCAGATACACACTTGGACAGCCTGGAAACAGGCTGTAGCTTCAATTGTTACCAAGCCGAAATACTTCTGTAGTTTCAGAAAATGCAAATTGAAAGGGGTGCATTGCTGAGTTGGTCAAGCTGAAGGTTAAAATTGGTTTTCGTTTAGAAATAAATAATCTGTCATGGTGATGGACTATATGTGCATGCTTCAGCTGGATTCAGTCTATCAGGCAGCTTTGTGTTTTATTACTGGTATCAACTTTCACACATCATCTTGCATATTCTTTAGTTGGCTAGAACTTATTGCTTCCAGAACAGCCAGACATATTAGGTTTGTATATTAGGCTGTCATGCAGAAACTTCCACCTATCTCACGTAAAAAATGTATGACAAAAACAGTGGTTATCATACGCTTTCAAGACTCGCTAATCCTAGAGATACGGTGGGCTGATTTGGCTTCTGACTACTAAGCCCTCCACTCCCGGAATGTCCTGCAAAATAATCTGAATTGTTACTCTGTATATTGTGATTGCTTTTCTTAATGTTTGTGAGTGTGTGTTTCATATAGGTGTTTGCGTGTTTCATTATAGCTGCAATAATGGGCTCAACTGCAAAATATATCAGTTTGATTCCCTGTATAAACAAAGGTAAAATAAAGAAATACTTTAAGTAAAATAGAACACTTTATACTATCGATGGGATTGGAGTATCACTGCAAAATGCTGTGGTAGCCATGCTGGTTGAGTGGGCCTTGAATTCTAAATAAATCAGTCTCAACAGCAAAGAACCCTCACACCATCACACACCTTCCTCCATGTTTCAAGATGACAACCATACATGTGGAGATCATGTGTTCACCTGCTCTACGTCTCACAAAGAAACAGCAGTTGGAACCAAAAATCTCCAATTTGGAGTCATCGGACCAAAGCACAGATTTCCACTGGTCTACAGTCCATTTCTCGTGTTTCTTTTCCAAATCAATTCACTTCTTCTTCTTGGCAGTAATTGGACCATAGAGGCTTGATTCACGCAGTCTCCTTAGAACAGTTGATGTTGAGAGGTGTCTGTTACTACTATTTAGGCTGCAATGAGGTGTAGTTTATTGATGATTTCTTAAGCTGGTAACTCTAATGAACTTATCCTCTGGAACAAATGAAACTCTGGGTATTCCTTTCCTGGGGCGGTCCTCAAGAGAGACAATTTTATCATAGCGCTTGATGGGTTTTGCAACTGCAAAAAATCTAAATAAAGAAACACCCTTGAATATGTCAAAAAGAAATACCTCTTGAATGAGTGTTTCCAAACTTTTCACTAGTACTATATATAAAAAATTGTAGTTACTAGCTCTTTAATTGTTGTGTGATGGTTTCTGGCTTGGGCAGATTAAATGTATATACATCATCTCATTATCCCAAAATCTTATTTGGCAATCTTTCTTTTCCAAATCCATAACCTGTGCTAATGCCAGCTGTGTTGTAACTTTAGCCTCTGGCTGGGCTGAAGACAGACAGACGGCATGCTCACTCGGGTCAATTCCAAACTCTAGATGAGTTGGCATTAGCATAGTTAATATGGCCCTGGCAACACACAGAATACAACAACCTCCTCTTGGCAATGCTTGTTCCCCATTCTTGTGTCCTGGTTGGCTGGTCCAATCAGGTTCACAGGGAGTCTGGACGGCCACATAGCGGTCAGTTAGAGGACAGTCAGTTAGAGGATTAGCTGGGAGGATAAGCTGGGAGAAACCAACCTGGAGCGTTGCTGTGAAAAGCAATGACAGTACACAAAAACAAACTAACTCTGAGAAAGATTGAGACTCAACCATGGGCTGGATGATGCTAACATCAGTTGAATGCACAACAGAGGCATTTTGTTAATATTAGGGCTTTCATTTTAACTGACACAATCTTCCTTGATAATTTCACAATCCATTTCCAACACAAACGCAAATTGGATTGGATTACCTTTTTTATTGACCATTTTATATTTTGGCTGAATATGTACTGTACATGTGACTGGATTCACCTCCATAGTTACTAGATGGTAACTATGCAGTTGGATTCACCCTCAGCACTCCCAGCCTCTCTGAACTGAGTAGGAGGGGAACTGCAAAAAGACACAGATGAATGATGCTACTCAGAAAGATACTCTGCCTTCACAGGTACACACACACACTACAAATGGAAAAAGTATATTTCCATTAAATATCCTGTTTAGCGTAATGACCAAAACCCTGATCCGTCAACCCTGATCCTAACCCTAAACTCTAACCATAACTTTTACCCCAAACGTAACCCATAAACCTTAAACCAAAAAGTTTCCTCACAGGAACTTTTCCTTGTTTAACTGTACTTTTCAGTCTTCACCAGGGTAGTAAAACGTGAACACAAACCCAAAACCCAAAGTAACACTGAATTCGGCCATTCCCCAGAACCTGACTTGGCTCCCTTTAAAGGCCTTCATTCTTACCTTTGATTGCCAGCACTCCATGACAGAAGCCCTTGAAGTTTATCATGCCCTGCTCATCAGGGTCCAAGCATCTGGCTAACTTCTTCACCTGTAGCACATGGAAAATGAAACAAAAAGGCTGAGCCCATTGTAACAGATGACATTCTAAACAAGCATTAGAATGTCAATCATATTGAGTTGCTAACAGCCGTGAGCGTGTATGTGTTGTCGACCTGTAGCGTGGCGCCTCCCACCACCGCCTGTTCTAACAGTCCCTCCCTGAGTCACAGCTGAGTCACTAGTGTTGTTGTCAACAGAGCCTCCTTTCCAGGCATGAGCACAGAGTACATTCACAAAGAACTAGTGCTGAGGTTCTTTAAAAAGCGCATTACCAACTTACGATATTATAATCATGGTTGCATTTAAAGGACTGAGGAGGATTCCTTGCGGGGTGGCTTGGAGCATAGACACGGGGCTACTCTCTTATACCACTGAATGATGCATTTATGTCCACTTATTAGATGCTGTCTGGAGCTCTTTTAAATTTGAAACTGCTACTTTCAGAATGGGGCTGCTGAAACGTGACATGAAACTGGAAAGACTTCTAATGACCTTGTAAATATCAGAAAGATGTTTGAATGTGTGTGTGTGTTTGGGTTTTTCGAAATGCAACACACACACACGCGCCTGGCCTTCTCCCATCTGTCCGAGCTCTGTTATAGCTGTGCGTCACTATCCCTTTCTGTCGAAGACAGCTGTCAGTTAAAACACACACCTTAATCAGTTCCGGCCCCAACGTCCTAGTAACGGTTGGCCCGGTAACTGGGTCAACAGGAAAGTGCTGAGAGAGGGGTGAAATTAATGCCATTGGATAATTTGGGCCATAATGGTGTTTTTAGTAGATTAAATTCATTTTTACTGGATTAAAAGTAGGAGTTCAGTTTTAGCCGTTACTGAACCTCTCCAATCCAGGAAGGTCAGTGGGACTGAGAGGGGGAGGACAGAAGTGGTGGATAAAGGCAGAGGATAGAGGGGCTGTTGAACAGGTGAACTGACAAAAAGTGATTTTACACCGAGATGGTTTTATTTAGATTATTATTATGACTATTATTTTGTTCACATTCATTTCTAACTGTTTTTGAGAAGAGACATTTTTTTTTGAATAAATTTACCTGAATTAAAAGTTGTGATTTCTCCCATATGTTGATGGCAAGATCAAGCTGAAAAACATTAATGATGTTTTCTCAAAGCCTTTTTCGCTCATGTTAAACAGGGGCAGTAAATAAGTGGATGGCACTGTACATTCATGCTAATACACCTTCCCACAGCACCTACTATTAATTGAACCCAGTAAGAAAACACATATGTTTCACCTCCTACCCACAACATCCATGTAGCCACAGTGATACATAATATCCCAGAGGAGCCAATCAACCATAATGTTCCATCCCTGTCACAGTGGCAAACCAGGAACTAACAGGTCAATAACAACCTCCAGCATTTACGGTTGGACATTACCTGTCCATATATTGTATTCCATATAACCTGGCTTTGTGTAACAGTAGACATATAGACTGTTTCTCCCCCATCCTTGGCATGGAACTAGGTAGTAGCCATTGGCCTCTTGGCCATCTGATTATAAACCTTCTCGGCCAATCGATCAGTTTTGTTGTTATTGTGCCAAGAGTATTTAATCTGAGATCATATGACACCTGAATTACGTGACTTCCGAAGGCAGTTTTCGCCCCACAGATTATTTGTGGTAAATACACTTTTTTCCCAGCATCCACTCTGTCATGCTCTGTGGAGATCAGTGACAGCCAATCCCAATTAAATATATATAACCCTAACCCATACTGCAAGACTTTGAAATGTGAAAATGTCCTTAGGGTGTTGATAATCACACATGTGAAAATGTCCTTAGGGTGTTGATAATAACGCAATCTATTGAAGTTCAACTGAAGTTGTAACAATGCCCCCTTCAATATTATGGGATAAAGATGCAACATGTCATACAAAATACAGCTCCGGAAAAACTTAAGAGACCACTGCACCTTTTTCTTTCCTTTCCAAAAAAGTTGAAAATGAAGTTTTGAGTGAGGAACAGAAGCATTCAATTCGCAGTGGTCTCTTAATTTTAACCCTTCTGTTCCTCATTCAAAACCTTCTTTGGAAAGGAAAGAAAAAGGTGCAGTGTTCTATTAAGTTTTTCCAGAGCTGTATATTACGATGTTCGAGGAGTGTTGGCAACAAGCACTCGGGCCAGTGATAGAACAAGGTACAGACAGGCCCAGACATGGCTTTCATTTTGACCTTCAACCACCCCTGCATTCAGGTAGAACAAATAATTCCACTTACTCTGGATTCCATTAAAGTAACATGATGATGATCTTGGTAGCAGCAAGTAATACATGCTTCTACCAAGATCTTTAGCCAGAAAAGCAATTAATTTATGTATATTACAAAATCTCTCAAAATGGCCGTTGGGAGCAACCCTTGGTAGATTGTACCAGGGCAACGTGAGTCACCTCCGTCAGCCTTAGCGGATTTATTCATCTGTACTCCGGGCTGGTTGAGCACTGTGATAAAATGTACAGCATCTTGGTGAAATCTGCATTAAAGGGACATGTCTAGATCTTTGACTCTCCTGAATATGCTGAAGATTTGCTGCAACGAGACAAGTTCATATTCGCAAGTAAAACAAAAGTATAGAAATATGTAAGTGTCCACTTCCTTAAAAAAAAGTGGTGCACTATAAGGAAGGGTGCAGGGATCATCTTTCTGTGGTCAGAAGTAGTGCACTATAAGGAATAGGGTTGGATTTAGGGCAATTCCTCTGCTGTGACTCAATCTTACTGGAAGAAGCTTGTTCATTTGAAAGGGAGAGTAATCTATTACCAACTTCATGTTCACAAAGACAGCAAGTCACTATTGAAATGGCTAATTAGCAGCCTGGGATTGTCCAGCAGTCCAGGCCACCGCCTCCAGTGCATATGCCTTGCTGTGGCATGGGGTGGCATACCATGGTGTAGCGTGACATACTATGACATGGGGTGGCATACCGTGGTGTAGCGTGACATACTATGACATGGGGTGGCATACCGTGGCGTAGGGTGACGTACTGTAGCATGGGGTGGCATACTGTGGCATAGGGTGACGTACTGTGACATGGGGTGGCATACCGTGGCGTAGGGTGACGTACTGTGGCATGGGGTGGCATACTGTGGCATAGGGTGACGTACTGTGGCATGGGGTGGCATACTGTGGCATAGGGTGACGTACTGTGACATGGGGTGGCATACCGTGGCGTAGGGTGACGTACTGTGGCATGGGGTGGCATACTGTGGCGTAGGGTGACGTACTGTGGCATGGGTTTGTATATATACAGTTGTGCTCAAAGCTTTGCATAACCTGGCAGAAATCGTGACATTTTGGCATTGAATTTTGAAAATATGACTGATGAAGCAAAAAAACTAAGGATCACTAAGGATAGTGATCATATGAAGCCATTTATTATCACATAGTTGTTTGGCTCCTTTTTAAATCATAACTATAACAGAAATCACCCAAATGGCCCTGATCAAAAGTTTACATACCACTGAATGTTAGGCCTTGTTACAGACACACATGGTGACACACACATGGTGAAAAAGGCAATTAAAGGTGAATTTCCCTGTGGCTTTTTAAATTGCAATTAGTGTCTGTGTATAAATAGTCAATGAGTTTCTTAGCTCTTACATTGTTGCACTGAGCAGGCTAGATACTGAGCCATGGGGTGCAAAAAACAGTCAAAAGACCTGCATAACAAGGTAATGGAACTTTATAAAGATGGAAAAGGATATAAAAAGATATTCAAAGCCTTGCAAATGCCAATCAATACTGTTCAATCACTTATTAAGAAGTGGAAAATTCGGGGATCACTGATACCAAGCCAAGGTCAGGTAGACCAAGAAAGATTTAAGCCAAAACTGCCAGAAAAATTTTCGGGATACAAAGAAAAACCCACAGGTAACCTAAGGAGAAATAAAGGTTGCTCTGGAAAAAGACAGTGTGGCTGTTTCAAGGAGCACAATAAAACGAAACAAAAATGACCTGCATGGTCAAGTTGCCAGCTAAAAGCCTGGTTACAATATGCCTGACAACACCTTGACACGCCTCACACCTTCTGGCAAGAGACCAAAATAGAGCTTTATGGTCACAACCATAAGCACTACGTTTGGAGACGGTTCAACACATTATTTCAAATTAACTGACATAAATATATCCCACTCTTCTAATGACATAGGACTTTGGCAGGTGCTGGTGTATGTGGGTATACAAAAATGGTCCAGCTAGAGTTGGGGGCCCCGTAAACTGGGCTTTGATTGGGGACACAAAATTAAACCAGTGTATAGCCCACTCACGATACCTAATTTTAGGATATAACAAGGATAATACTTTGGATACGTTGTGAATGTAACGTGGATTGAAAATCACCTCAAATTCTTTAAATAAATCGGCATGTCTGCCTTTGAGGTGCTTCACTAAGTTGGAAGTGTTTCCTCCTTCAGTCTGGAAAGTTTGAAGGCACCATTTGCATCGTGGTTTTGGTGAATGTATTACTCCCAGATCATCTGCTTCCAACGCACTTTTTTTCCTTTTGGACAATTTGAGGCGGAGCTGTGGCTGCACTTGCCGCCATCTGGCACGTTTTGGAGCCCCGGTGCGTACGGTACCCGTGGTACGGCACAAAAACGAGGACAGTCATGATTTCTGAACTTTGCCATCGACTTGGTACCGAAGTATCGGTTCTCATGACATCCCTATTGGGTGGGTGGGAGGAGCACAAAATATATCCAATATAAAATAAGGGGGACCTGGTGGAAAATGATTAGGAACCCCTTGTCTAGACCAGTGGTTCCCAACCAGGGGTACTAGGACCCCGGGGGGTACTTGGTCTCTCCACATGGGGTACTTGACAAAACTCATGACACCATAGGCTTACTGGTACAATGAACAGAAGGGGGTACATCAGGGGTATTTTGGGCAGAGAAAAATTTTGTTGGTATTAAAGTAACTGAAAAGGGTTGGGAACCATTGGTCTGGACTATACCAGTACTAAAAGTAGATCTGCCTGCCCTGTCAGTTCTTACAGAAACCCTAGTTAAGGAAATCACATCAATGCTACGATAAATGGTAGAAAGCTTGTTTTAATACAAATAATATTTTACTAAAGCATCCCTTCTCTCTATGATTTATAAACTGGTGCATTATGCAAAACATAATAAAGCTGCTGCACTTAAACACAGGCCTCTGGCTTAGTTTGTTAATTATTTCTCTACTCACTGCATCCAGGCTGTATCAGAGTCTCTCACACGAAAGTATCACACTCCTCCACTACCACACTCCTCCACAGGCAGGTCTTTTGTAACACCCAAGCAAATATTACTTAACAGGTTTAAAGACTTTGTTAAGCTTCAATTGAGCACTAAAAACCCGCGTCAGACACAATGAATCAAAAGATAAAAGCTATAAACAAACGCTGCTATTGGCTGTTACGATATGCCTTAACACTAAAAATAGGATTCTTCATCTTACCTCATCTCCTTGACCAAACTGTGAACCGAGGTCTATGAAATGCTCCAGGCGAATGTAACCATCCGAATCCTCGTCGAATACGTCGAACACTTCTTTGAGTTTTTTCAGGAACAGCAGAAGCCGCTCCGGTTTGGGAAGGGTACCATCCATCCGTAGTTTGTTGTTTTAGGGTTAAAAACACGACTTGAACAGCGATACTGCGAGCGCCATCAGCTGGAACTGCAGCTGCGCTGAGTGCCCTGGATTGTAGTGCGTGCTTGGCAACACAGTATCCGGATAGCGCGAGGACCACTGGATGCTGCGAGGTGGAAGAGAGATGGAGGCATGGGTTCTCAAACAGAGGTTGACATGGACACAGTTGCGCGGTCAGGAAAGCCCTGTTAGCATCATGCAGCTCATAGCACATCTAGTGTTTAGCTGAACGGATGGGAAGCAGGGTACTGCATTTCAACACCATGTCAAAAGTCTCCAAATTACATGGAGAAACGCAAAAACTAGCAACATTTTCGCCAATATCGTTAAAGTTAAAATCATAACGTTGCCCCTTGAACTATCATAGTGCATGCTGTATAACGTGCACGTCTACTAAAATCAAATGAATGTTATTATTGAGATTGTCTAATTAATATGTTGAGAGCAATAGTTGAAGGGGCTACTTTATGATTTTAACTTAAAATAAAGTGACCCTTTCATTAATCGACAAATCCTTTATGAGTAAATAATTTATGATTTACTCATTAAAATAATTAATCTATACACATTTTACATTTCTCATTGTGGTATTGGTAACGGTTAGCCAATAGACAATGTGGCTAAATGTTGACAAATGAAAGATCCTCAAGGTAATATTATCAAACACTTACTGTAGTGTATGGCGTTTCTAAAATTGGAGAAGTGATGTTTCTATGAACCACAGTAAGTAGGATCAAGCAAGGCAGTTGCTCTCCTTAGTCTGTTCTCACATGATGAACGAAGCCCCTAAGTGGAAAAAGTTAGGTACCACCTGTCCGTCTAGCCGTTGTAGCTTCATTCAAACCCATACAGACGTTTTGTTTTAGTGTTTACGGACCTTACATTCAAGAACTCCTCAGGTGTGCTCCAGATATTCCATATGTCCAACCTACAACTGTTTTAATAATTCTAAGGTAAATTTGTAAAGCAATTTCAAAAAGTATGTAAACCCCCTGGAAAGTACATATGGATATGTAATCAACACTTTTGACAGATAATTTAACAATGAAATGCCATTTCATAGCGTAGGAAAAAACACTGGCTTCAGTAGCCAGTGTTGCCCCCTTTTTTGCAGAAATAACTTAATGTGTTATTTTTCTTGTAAATGTCTCTTACATCAACTGGGAGACATTTTTGCCCACTTCGTCTTTACAGTACTGTTTCAATTATGTAATGTTCCATGGCTTTCTTGCATGCATGGGCTGGTCAGTCCCACCGCAACATTTCAATAGGATTGAGGTCTGGGCTTTTACTCAGCCATTCCATAACCCTCCATTTCTTCTTTTGAGCAATTTTGTAATATATTTGCTGGTGTGAATCATTTTTCTGTTACAAGATCCAAGTTTGATTCACTTTCAGCTTTTTGACAGACTCTCCTCAAGAATTATCTGGTACAATATGGAATTCAAGCTTGGCTTAAGGATGGCAAGTTGGCCAGGCCTTGAGGCAGTAAAGCAGCCCCAACCATAATGCCACCGCCTCCATGCTTTATGGTTGGTATATGGTTTTTGTGTTCCAATGCAGTGCTTTGTTTTCTCAAAAACATTCTCCCTGACAATAATTTCACCTTTGGCTCAACTGTCCAGAGCACTTTTTGATCTGTGCCCAGGTTTATTCAGTGGTCACCTATAGTGATTACATACCCCTCTTTTTGACACTCCTGTGGCTGCTGGTCTTCTGCTGTGATGAAGCTGGGCTGTAGCAATTAATTGGATACCACAGGTGGGACCATTCCAGAGTGGATGTGGCAGATTTCCGTGGCTGGATATAGAAGAGTATCATTGATAAAATGTAGCTATTGGGGAAGAGAGACATTCTTCCACTAGCCTACAAACAACTTGAAGTCTCTTCAACCAACCCACCACTTAATGGTTTCCTTGTTACAGAGTGAGGAGAGAGGATTTACAGTGAACATTAACAAAATGAGAAAACCAAGAAGTTTTAGAATTGAGAACTCTATAGACTCCCATCGATTGCAGTACTTGGTTTCACATTAAATAACTTTATTTCTTCAGGTTCTGTAAACCCAGTAAAATCCATAGGGAAGTTCCTGTTCAGTAACCAAAATGTGTCTCCCCCCCACCAGGTGTCTCCCATCCCCTCGTTATCCCTGCCTACTTAACCTGTCTTCTCTTTTTGTTCCAGTTGCCAGTTCGTCTTGTGTGATTCTTCCAAGTCGTTCCTGCAGTCTAATTCCTTGTGTTCCCAGTGCTCCGCGCCTAGGTTTTCCCGTGTACCAGACACCTGCTTGTCTACCTGCTCTACTCTCCTCCTCATCATCCACCTGTGCATTCGCCGAGACCACCTGTGTACCGAACCCCTGCCAACTCTATACTTGTTTGTTGACTCAAAAACCTAATTGGTAGTTCCTGCCTCCATGTCGTGCATTTGGGTCCACATCTTAGTTGTGACAAAATGTCAATTTCCATTAAACCGTTGTGGCCAAGTTAAGGCAACAATCCATGCTTAATTGGTATTATTTACCAGGCTACTATTTTCAAATACTAATACTACTTTTAGTTTTGCATGGTGAGGGTAATGATGTTATATTTATTATGGCTTCATTTTCAAATCATCCTAAAGTGTAAAACATTTATGAAGTAATGTACAAAATTGTTTAAAATGGTACCATTTGTGTGAACAGTGGATATGTGACCATGTAAAGAAATAACTCAAGCATGGATTACAGTCATACTGTCATATTGAATATAGTTATTAGATTGCTAAGTAAAACCAATCTGTAAATTCAAATAACTATCCCATTAATTCAATCCCCCACAAAAGTGTCCAAGTCAGCAGCAAACTGTGTGTTTTGGAAAATGTCCCGTAAAGTCTGTCAGCTTCTTGCTACCAGCTAATCAAATGACTGCCAAATGAGAGAATTTGAAACGGTACAGTCAAGTTAAAATAAAACATGACATGTAACTGAAACTCTGAAGCATGCAGGTCAGCTTAATATCACGCGTTTGCTCACACACACTGGTGCCATTTTAATGGCTTGGTTGAACATGATCAGTTATGACAAACATTCATTTGTAAATGTTCTAGAATTGTATTTTACAGTTTTATTGTAAAACATTTCATATAAAGGTTTTTGAGGCTCAAATCCTCAATTAAGATGTATAGACAATATTTTTTATTTTTGGAACATCTTACAACACACCGAACACAGCATTTTCAAATCTGCATTTGTGAATGAATCTGAAAAATGTATATTATATTGGAGATGATCAGGGTTGGCCAATTACATAAGCAAAATAAGCGTTCGCGTAGGGCCTCTGGCCAATAAGGTGCTTGCCTGATGACTTAAATAGAACTCTTTCACTGCAATATCTATTGTTAGCTACATACAGTATTTAAGTTTTACACTTGTTCTATTGCAGTGGTTTCAGTGACGTCAAAGTATGGGACATTGTACAAAACAAGCTCTGCAGAGATAGGAAAATCTAAAGAAATTGTAATCTCAATGGACAAAGATTAAGCCTAGTCCTAAACTTAATAATCAAACTCAAGGGAGATCTCACTCGAGCTTGACTTTTTTTTTGTTCTGGGCAAACCTTAATTTGTGTCTGTCAAACCGGCCCTCAGTGTCATCGTCAAAGTTGCTTTCGCGGTAGTATTCTGGCCCTGGTCCAGTCCATCCATTGCTGGGACCAACCAGATCTAGAAATCATCTCCAACGTACTCGGATCCAGACTACTTGACAAGTTATAACATCTGTGAGTGTGAAACAGCATTTGGCCGGAGCTGGGAGTTCACCAGGCAACAAGGGAGGCCCCAGTATTCTCTGAAACTCAGTCAGGGCCTCAACTTACTATTCAGAAGAAAAATAACAAATTACACTAGGGGCAGTCTTTGTTGTGCCATCATTTCAGTTCAGAGGAACTCTGTGGGGAAAAAAGCGAAATGGTTTGTCACAGATGGCTATATGCAAGGCTTGCCGGAAGATTCTGTTGGGATTTGTTACAATGAGACAGGATCGTAGATACAATGAGAAATGAGAAATTATTATAATAATTCAAATAAAGTAATGTGCCAACTGCACGTCTCAGAAACAAATGACGCCCCACTGTTTTTTTGTTTTTTTTTGGGGGGGGGGGTTACTATCCAAAAAAATCTAGCATTGGCCTTGAAGATGACACTCCAATGGTAAGACATTAGAGGACATTGGAAGTTAAATGAAATTGGTCCAGTCCGTTCTGAACACGTCTTACTTGCAGACAGAGCTCCTTCTAGTATTGCAGTCAGTTGGCTAAAAGAAGATGGCGTATCTTTCATTACCCCATCTGTGTCCCAAACGGCATTGTGTGCCCTATGTAGGACAGCATATTTGACCAGAGCCCTGTGGGCCTCAGTCAGAAGAAGTGCACTACATTAGGAATAGTGTGCCATTGGGGATACACTTTTCTATCATTACCATCTATTGCATAAACCTGTTTTTAGACGGCTCGTCGTCCCAATGATCTGAAAAATAAAACTGCACTGGCTGTCGTTCTCTCTCCATTGCAGAGAGATAGTGTCAAGTTCTTGGATAAGAATAAATAATGTCGCTATCATGTTTGACCCCCCGTGGGGCTACACTCTCCATCCCGTCTCTTCATCAACATGTCTCTTCGGCCCAGGCAGGCTTGGAGTCAGTATCTGTCATCCCCGGCAAGCAGGGGACATCTTAAGGACGTCCGGCTGATCATGGCAGAACCTCAAGATAAATCTTTCTCTGCAGGGTTCGCCGCTTTCCGTGCTCTTGTGGGAGGTGGCAGTATCCCCCCCAAACCTTGTACAGCTGGGTCATGTGATCGCAAGTGCACGCAGTAGCAAAATGTTTTACAACTGATCATGAAAACGAGCCTTGTAAATTAGACATCTTAAGCTTGCTCCAAATCGTCTCAGTAATTTTCTTTTGTTTGGTGAATAGCAAAAAACGGCTATGGTCAGTCTAGTCAAGGCATCATTTAACGCTAAACAGCCAATAACCCTGTGCAGTGCCTTTAGTTTCCTATTGCTTTTACTATGGTACAACACTGTGTTGTGTTGCCGTCTGCTTTTCTCTGTAGTTCATTAGGACCTGACAGGGATTGGGCCTCCATTCAGACCCGTGTCAGAGGAACATTCAAGAGTGGATGGGTCACTTGCCAGTCAAAACCACTCCAGTCAGACGTAAACACTTAACTATTTGGGAGGTTTGCTATGGTAATACAGGGTTCCTAATGAAAGCCTCCTTTAAAGTGTGGTTCAGTTATTTGAAGCCTGAAAGAGAAAAGTACTTAAAGGCCCAGGTTGCTCTTTTTGAAGTCCTCCTTTCTTCTTGAATGTCCTCAGTCGTGTTCCAGGGCGCGGTTAAATAAACGCGCGGCCAAGCTAGTCGATGAACTTGTGCGTGTCTCCGTGCATCCAGTGCTGCGGTGGCAAAGCTGCCTCGTTGAGATAACCGCAGTCCTCGCTACACTTGCAGGACTGGATGAACATGGCCGCCCTCTGGAAACGCTCCCCGTCCGGGCACACAAAGGTCACGGGGAGGGTGCGAGCGCGGCGCGGAGAACAGCAACGGCCGTCCGTACACAGCCCGCAGTAGTTAAGCCGGTAGACGCGGACACTCTGACACTCGCCGTACGACAAGTGCGCTGGCTCCGGGGATTTATAGGTCGATGAGCACTTCCTGCCTTTCTGCAGAGAGGGGAGAGAAGGAGAGCGATGAGGCCAGGGAAGCTAATCTGAGTGCCGCAGAATAAGTCGAATGCTTCGCGCTGCGCCGTTGAGACATTGCTAATGTTTTGAGCATTGTTCAATACGTTTCAGCGGTCTATGAACACGTGCGTGGTAGGCCTGGGCAACCCAGTCATCTTGAGCACATCGGTTATCATGACAAGTATGTTTCAGCTGTTTTGACACAAATAATATACATGCACACTAAAGTAAAAAAAAAAAAAAGAAAAAGAAAAGTACAGCCCACTGAAACTCATTCGTCTCACGCTCAGAGGTGGAGGACTTATTAGTCATAGCGGTTAGTCAGCTATAATCTCCCAGCCCACAGTGACTTGCGTCCCAAGTGCTCCTCTGTTCCCTACATGGTGCGTTACTTCTGACCCGAGGCCTGTGGACCGTGGCCAGATGAGCCCTAAGGACCCTGGTCAAAAGCAGTGTGCAGAATAGAGAGCAGGGAGCCATTCGGGACGAATCCACCGAGCCAGAGAAAGAGAAGGGGATTAATATAGACAAACATCATCTCCGTGGCTGAGTGCACAGGGCACAGACGCCCAGCCATGGACAGTTGCTTGGCAGGAATGCCGTGGGTGGGGTGGAGCAGACTATATTTAAAAAGGCGTCACAGCCAGTGTGAGTAAACCGACGCTAGCCTGTTCCCATCGGTGCGTGATCAGGAAACTGTCTAGGGGGTTGGGCCTTTGTTATCGATGTAAGCCCAGACCAGTAGATGAAAAGGAAGATGTTGTTATTGCCCGGCATAACGGTGAAATGTGGGGTCACGCACTCTTTTCTCTGGTAACTATGGGTACGCACGCACGCACGCCACACGCTCACGCTCTTCGGCGCGTCAGAGGCCCGACATGACACCCGCTATCGCCCGTCCCATCGTCCGAGGACGTCGCTTACCTTGGGCAAGGCGGCTAAGTCACCGCACGGCCGGAGGGTACAGAGACGCGTCTCTCTCTCCGTCTTACAACGGGCGTTGTCATTGGTGATGCGCGACGACACACCCATGCCGCAGCTTCGGGAACACTGGGACCAGTCCGTTGTCTGGATGACACATTTCTCCACCAGATACTTAGTCACTAGGAAGGGAGGATGGAAAGATGAGTGTGTTGGACAGAGGAGAACACCCCAGAGGGGGGGGGGGATAACATGACCAGCACCGTTGATTCAAGTGGTAATGGCACCCGAAGAGAACTAGAGCCAGCACTGCGTATGTTCCTTACCAGGCAGATGCTTGTAGCCTTGCTCGTTCGCCCAGATGTGTCCTCTCTCCGGCAATTGGTTTGCCCAGCCATGTCCCCTCTCCGGCAGCTCATTGCCCACGGTGTTATCTGGCCGAAGCTTGGCCTGCGAGGGCTTCTGAAGGTGTTTGGTGGCCGGCGGGCGCCTGGTTCCTCTATGGCAGTCCACGGTGAAGCAGCACTCGCCCGGCGCCCTGACCAGCCGCGGGTATGGGCAGGTGGGAGTGGCGAGGGGCAGCCTGTTGTCGCAGAGGGGGGCACAGCCGATGGCACCGTCAATGCAGGTGCACTGGTGTTTACAGCCGGCGCGGAAACCCTCGCCGTTTTGGTAGATCCTCCCATTGTACTCGCATGTACGACCCTCCTTCCTGGCTGTGAAAAGTGATGGGAAGAATCCTTTTAGCACAGTGTAATACAGTGCAGTTCAGTACAATCCAATTTAACTTCATAATTTCCCAATGGGTGAGCTTGACTGGCACAAAGACCACTTTGTGGTGTTCACACATTCAGGCATTATAAAACCATCAGTAGGGCTGAACTGTTTACTACAGAATATGTAATATGCTATCATGTGAAGAGGGTCAGGAGGGTTTGGATACCACCCATGTCTCTTGAGAGTCCAAAGTCAAAGTACAAGAACCTTCACTGACAATCCCAAATATGAACGAAGAGGCCATACTCGGATTACACCAGCTGAAAGGCTCTTTACGCAATCCCCCCTTGACGACCAGTAAACACACGCATGGAAGGTCTGGTGGAACAAAGAATGCCCTGAGAATCTCCAGGCTTAACTTGTTTAATCTACCAACCACAGTGTCCCACAACATCTAACCCAATTAATTGCAGTTTCTTGACTTGACTTACAGTATATTAAAAAAAAATGTTTAGGCATTGTGCTGTTGTTGCTAGATAATAGGCAAAGATTATTGGGAAGTAGCTGCCCTGGAAACAAATTCAATAAAATGAAATGATGGCAAATCCCATCAAGGCCATACACTTTAATGTAACAGGCTTATATGCACTGTACACCATAGCCTGAGGTTGACGTAACTCTTGGTAAGGAAAACACTGATCTAGTGGGAGAGGTCAGAGGTCAAAGAAAGGGCAGAGGAAGGATGTCTTGTGGGTAAGGATCTAGAAAAGTCTCTCTGTCTCCATATCACAAGCACAGAGAAGCCTCTATTCTTAGTCTATGAAGGACTGGAATCCAGGCATGACGGAGATAGAACAAGTTCCATTTTGGTCTTTGAGATTAAGCTTCTCTCAAGGAATCTACTACACATGCAAATGGTCCTATCTGCTCCCACTGGGATACAATATGATAAAAGTAAAGTTCAACAATTTTTAAATGGGGCCGCATTAAGATTTCTTTGTGCTAGTAGCTGATCCCAGCCAAAAGTGTGGTTAACAATCCCGACCAACAGGAGTTGACAAGGTTTATTTATTCTTGTTATAGATTGATTGCGCACAAAGCATTGTGTATAAACATGTTACCTAAACACTCAAAAATCGACTTGTCTTGATACATTAGAATCTTATTTTGGATGATGTTTTCACACTAAAAACATAAAAATGTGGGCCCCCTAGTGGCACAGTGATCTAATTAACTGTATTTCATCCATAGTAAAATACTGATCAGGGCCGGCTCCAGGCATAAATGGCATAAGCGGCCGTTTAGGGCCCCCGACCGCTAGGGGGCCCCATCTGCTAGGAGCCCTCAAACGATAGAGGAGAGGGGGCCCCAAAAGAAAATGTTTGCTTAGGGCCCTCAGAAGGCTTGAGCTGGCACTGATTCTGATGTATCACTGCTAAGTCCTAAATGATCCCTTTCTCCTCAGCCCAAAGAGATACAACCTTAATAAGCAAAATAGAATCCTTATAAGGAGGCACATTATTTTTAGTATGTGCAATAACTTAAGTGTGAATAGACGTGCCTAAAAGAGTGAATAGGTGTCCCAAAAGCCGATGATTTTATTCATCCCCTTGTTGCTCTCTGAAAGTCACCTTTGGCATTTTCTCAGCAAAACATGAAAGGCAGTTTTGAACACTTTTAAACCATATTTTGTCTATAATTTAAGGCAGTGTATATAAACGTGATGCACATAAGACAAAACCAGTGCTTGTTTATGTTTTTGTATTTTTTTTTGTATGATATTTGTTATGATTAGTAAAACTTTACTTGAGACCCCGGATTGCATATGCAGCTACACGTCAAATCCTTCCACACCACACTTCCCACTCGATCCAAGTCTTACCTCTGCATATGCCCTCGACCAGGGTCACATCGTTGCCGTAGTTACATTCAAGCCCCTTATGGTGGTCGCATGGCAGTGTGGGACTGCAGTCCTGGTTGAGCTGGGCGGCACACACCTTGCAGCAGCCGCAGCCGTCCGGCACCGCACTCACACCGGGGGGGCACCTGACGGGCAACGCTGGGCACTCGCACACTGCTGGGCACCTGGCACCCACCTGGAAGAAAAGGGAGGAGGGCTGTTTAGGTTCAACAAAGCACTGAAAGAATGTTGACAAACTTCAAGATAAATACATTATGGGTGTCAAGGACCAGCGAAAAAGCTATTACGAATTGAATTATAGGACTCGTCATTTCGTCATTTCGCTCAAAAACAGGTTAACATAATAGGTTAACATGATTATTGTGTCCCGTTTAGGATGGTTTTGAATTATGAGTCCAGTTCACAATCAACGTGTTATATTAGCTTCACCACATAATGCATTCTGTTTGGAGATATCATCGCTTCTCATTCACCCCTATAGATGTCTTGTCTGTCTCAATAACTGTTTAAATAGTATGTTCTGACCCCTTGTCTCAACTTGTGTTTTGAGGCAGTCACGGTATATCACAGTCCCATTCCAACTTTTTGCAGAATAAACATTATTGGTAAATGCCTTATCCTCAGACAGTGCGTCAAAAATATTTGACAAGCACAAACATGCCTATCAAATATTAGATAATTAAAGGCTGGGCAGGTAGGCAAAAACAAACTTGTTAGCGATTCACATTAGGCTACAGGGTCTTTTATTTCCTTGTAATTGTACTGTAATCACAGATTAACAATTAAGTGTAATTACTCAACAGCACATATGGGTTTGGTTTACTTGTAAATAGTTACTTACTTATTTAACTATGAACTAGTACTACGACTATGATAAGCCTACGACTCAAAACACGGTTACTCCAGTAGTAGTTACCCAGTAGCAATATAACACACAGGGTTACCACACGTCTCTCGGTTACAGTTTGAAAATACAGCATCACGTAACTCATAAAAAAAAGATTTGTCACCCTTTTAACTTAAAATATAAATTATTTCTGTATAATGTTACAAATTCACAACGGTAAGAAAGTACCATGATCAGTGCACGACAGAGCTGAAATTGTGCTGCCGCTCTGTCGGGTGTTGCAGCTCTGTCAAATTATTATGGACTTACCTGGTTTGTGAATGCCATTGTCAACAAAACAAACATAATACGTTTTTCCATAATTATAGACAATGTAGTATCTCTCATATTGTTTTTAGTCCTCTTGCTGTTTTGAACTTCTAAAACCAATTCAGTTATAGATTTGAGTTGCAAGATTCCGTTAAATGAATTGAAGAAATCGTTTTTTTTTTTGTTTGGTTCCTTCCTCTATATCATCACTGTGTTACTCCACTCTCAATCATTCAGCATAGGACCTACGGTACTCTAATTTATATCAACCTCGTGAGCGCTTTAGAAACCCCGCCCATTCCCATGTGCCCACCCAATTATCATTCGGGCAGCGGGCCAGACATTCCAAATGGGTGGAGTTAGGGAGAGGGCTAGAAATTGATTGGGGGGCGTGCTCAAGGATGAATACCGTCATTCATAAAAAGTAGTCAGTGTTTATTTTATTGGCCTGGACTAAAATGTAACCGGTGCTTTTAAGTCACATTTACTGAAATTCCACCTTTGTGGCCACCGCTCTGTTAACACCAAGGTAAATATATCCAGCTGGCTAGAGTGTGGTGCAGACGCTGTCACCCAGGACAGTAATACTTATAGCAACACCACCTCAGGAAAGGTGAGGCACTCCTGTTTGGATACCAGTGTGCCAGTACAGAAAGTTAATCTTGTCAAGGGTGTAATTCAAACAGTAAGTTGAAGTAATGATATGGGTATTACATTCTTCCAGGAAGGTGAACATGGACCTGTCTACTGATGTGAGGTTTAATGAAACCTTGCCCATTTTGTGGACTACACAGATGTGTTTCATTATTTCCTATGCTCTATCTATGCTCAATAAAGAAAGGATACTGTCTGGGCCTTGATTGTTTACAGCTACCCCCCATGTCTGTCTAACTTTCCGTCTTGAATTCAGGTGGTCTGTGCTGACACAGCCATCAGGACAGACCAGTGTGTACTGTAAAACTAATGGTTAAACCTGTTTATTACTAAAAGCCCACAAGTCCATTGTGCCCATTCTCCCCAGACTTCCACTTTATACTACATTCCCATTTTTTCCCATCCGACCATCAAGGCTTCTATTTCCTGTGGGTTCTCCCTCGTCCTCTCAATTCCTGCCACACCTGGAACACACAGACCCTCTTTGATGAAAGAATGCATGAAATACGATAGGGAGAGTTTGCAGGTAAGAAGTACAGTCTTTTCAGCCTTAAGACCCGAACACCTATAGACTATAGGCACATAGCAGTATAGCTTGATAAAACTGGTTTGCAGCAATTACTCCTCAATGGAGAGCTTTATAGCCCAGACAAGGTTGGAAACATTGCCGGTGAACCAGAATGGTTTCAGTTTTGACATCTGTGCAATGGTTATTTATCTGAAATGTGATCTAACTAAAGTTGTTTGAAATGCTATTTTGTTAGCAAAAAGAAAAGTTATAGCTATAAAGGAATTGGGAACTCCTCTGAGCCTGGTTCCTCTCTAGGTGTTGTCCTTCAAATAACTGATTTAGTAGTGATTCTCAGGAAAAGTCCAGTCCTGACCAACAGTTCCAGAAACTCTGCTGTAGGGTTTGGAAGCTGATTGACTCACAAATGGCACCCAATTCCCTAAATAGAGGCCTTATTTGGACAAGATCCCTATAGCCTCAAAGCAAAAACTCAACTCAAAACTATGAAGCTAATTGGTTGCTTTTTGGTAAACAGTTACCGCAGTCAGTCTGCCTTTTGCCAGCAGTAATGTCCAGCAGAAACAGAAGTCATGGCCCATCTATTTTAATCAAGTAGTACTGAACTGTGTGAGACATTTCTGACTGGCCACCACAGGTTTTTTTGCCACATCACTGAACTGGATAACAGAGACTAGGACGGACAGATCTTTTTTTTTTCAGAGACTCAAAGTACCGGCCCAAGTCCAAGGTTATTTCTAGTCTGGTGTTTTTTGAGGGCACTGTCAAAAGCCTAATAATGACTAAAAGCAAGTTGCTTTGGATAGGAGCACCCACTAAATGACTAAATGTAAAATATCAATGCACAAAGGGAAAAGGTTCTTAGAGTATCCTACTCTGAAACTGTGGGGAAACACTTCAAGGAAAAAGGGTATTGTAAAGAACTATTTGCAAGAATCATAAATGAGCTTTGTGTATCCCCTGGGTAACTGACTGCCCTTAGAAACACCATATCACTTGTCAATCCTGGTTGTGTATTAGGCTGTTACAATGGCACCCTATGGGCCCAGATCAGGGGAGGGGCACTATTTATAGAAGATAGGGAACCATCAGGAGCAAAAAGCAGAAGAGACAAACATGGTGTTTCTAAGCACGGTCACTCAGAGGGAACATCTGGCAGGATATATGATACATAGATAAATAATCCAGGAGAGAATGAGCAAGAGCGGCTAAGAAAGAACGAGAGGCAAAGGGGAAAGCAACAGACGAAAAAGGGCTGAGAGAAAGTGAGAGGGCTTTCCTGAAAGGGTGGAGGGGCGGCGTAAAGGGGAGAAGTCGAGAAAGAGGACAGGTGTTCTGTGGTCACAGTTTGTTTTTTTAGGGAGGGGGAACAGAGCTCCGGCTACGCCCATACATGTGGTGGTACTGACAATAAGGTATTTCACACAAAAACAAGCTCCAGGGTGAGGTTTCCTGTAGGTACAGATCAAGGAGCAGCGTCTCCTCACCAAATCCTAACCAAAACCATTAGTAAAGAAACAAAAATGTACTTTACCCGCCACACGCAAAACCCCAGCACTATGGACCTGGTCTTAATGCGCAGCATATGTTTTGCATTTAGGATTATGGATTACAAATTTGTTATACAGTACATATTAATATACAGGTAGGCCTACATACTAAGTTATAAATGAGCTAAATAGTGTTTAGAAATGTTATCCTACTGGAATTATGCAACTCACAGTTTTAAGTGGCAAGGCGATTTATTACCCTGAAATAGAAAAGTTTAACTTATGTAAGAAAACAAATAGAAGGGAGGAGTGAGAAGAGTGAAAAAGGGGAACGGAATCTGGAGTTCCAAGCAGCGACTCCGTAACTCTAATCCATGTCGACTGTACAGTGGAAGATGCCTCCAACCTCCCATCAAAACGATCAGCCACAATTCTTTAAATGTTCAATAAGTTTCAGGACAGGACCCCTCCTACCTTGTAACACCACCCCAAGAGAGCACAAACAGTACCTAAATGATATCCGTTAAGGTGATGATTTGAACCCAATAGAAACCCCTCCTACACAAACCACCAAGATGTTTGAGAACATGGCCCTAGAAGGACTGATAGAAGGGGTCAAAAATATCTGTACTGATAAGTGAAGCTTTCAAATCCTTTTATTATCTAACCCTAACCCTAAGTAAGCATGAGCATCAGAGGTCAAGAAGACCAACAGCTAAGAAGGCCTCTTGGAAACTATTTAAGTCTTCAACTAACATTATTCACGATCCACATAGCAGCACAAAAATACATCTGGTATTCAGGAATTATGGTCAAACTGGAGAACAAAAAGATTGTTCTACTGAGAAAAATACAGTCCAGACTGAAATAAGCACACATCTGCTGTAGGCTGCCCCAACACACTTTTAATGGATAGGCATTAGGCTTATCGGTATGTATTGATTATGGACTTTCAAAATTAAGGATTGTTATTTAAATAAAATGCTGTTATCATAATTAAAATCTCCTGTACCACTTTCATCAGATTCCATTTATGTCCATAAGTTATATGGTCACCGTTTTCTCTCGATTATTTCTCTAATAACTTAACCTCTGATAAATGAGCGCTATCCCTGGTTACTAACAAAACATTTGCAGCATCTGTGAAGTTCTATGCAAAGTGTGTGTATATGGCCAGACGGCATTAGAGCTATTGAACCAAGGAGTGATGCTCTGGCATCAGATGACCTGACCTCTACATTCACCCCACCTCGAACCAGATGAGATGGTTTACATTGAGCTGGACCTCAGGAGAAGCAGCCAACAAGCACTCAGCATAGGTGGGAACTCCTTCAAGACTGCTGGAACAACATTCCATGTGACTACCTCATGAAACTGGTTGAGCGAACAGTTTGCAATGATGACAAAAATAAATGGTGGCCACTGTGAAGTATTTTCATTTGTATAACCTGTTTGGTTACTGCATGATTCCATATTATTTCATAGTTCTGATGTCTTAATATCACAACAATGCAAAAAATTGTAAAATAAACACCCTTGAATAAGTAGGGGGCCCCCAAACTTGACAGGCACTGTATGTTGATAGATTTCGATCATAATGCCATTCACTTCTGATAATTGTAATCTCATTCTATTGTATATCAAAGACGTAATATTTTAGTGTATGATTCATGTGAAAAGCATCAAGGTAAGTAATATCTTCAAAATTCAAAAGTTTTCCTGAAAATCCAAGTAAATAAGGGAATCATCCAACTGGGATTACATAACAGCCAAAACAAAACAGTCAAATAACATTGTATAAAAAAAGTTTTAATTTCAATTATTCCATCAATCCAAAAAAACAAACAAAAAAAAAAAATACTAAAAAACAACCACCAATAACAAAGACAAGAAATTAAAACTGCGGCCCGTAGGAGGATACAATAAAATAAGAGGATGGTAACGATGTGGGAAAGGTAATTAAAATAAACGGGCAGAATGTGTTTAATTCTCCCTCTGAAACAGACACCAGGACAGAAGGGCACACAAGAGTCGTTGTCCACTGGTCAGGGGGCGGTCTTCATCTGGACTGCTCAACTGAAGACCACACAAAGACAAGACATTAGTTCCACAGCGTCAAAGTGCAGGATGGGCGCAGAAATCAAATACATTAGGAAATAATCTACAAATGCATATACTGAACCATACTAGAGCTACTACATGCTTATCAATGTAAAACTCTGTAACACTCAGCTGCCCTAAAAGGTCTGAAACATTTGTTCTGGGTTAAAAAAATAAAAGTACTGAAATTACAGCCAAAGCCCATGAGCGGAGTTCTGCAGAAACACATGAAAGCCGAGAGAATGCCATGGTGAGCACTTACTATAGGTGGAGATGTCTATCTCCTCTGGGAGCTCGGCAACATTGACTTCGAAGCGGTCCTGCACGTCGTTCAGGGTCTTGGCGTCAGTCTCGTCGGACACAAAGGTCACGGCCAGACCTTTCGTCCCGAACCTGCCGGCGCGGGCCACTCTGTGAAGGTAGGTGTCGGAGTCCTCTGGCATGTCGTAGTTGAAGACAATGTTGACACGCTCGATATCCATCCCTCGGCCAAACAGGTTGGTGGCCACCAGGATACGCCTCTGGAAATCCTTGAACTGCTGGTATCGTGAAAGCCTGTGGGGAGGGGAATCTATAGTTAGAGCATAACAGGCATCTTAATACACCCTGTTAAATACACTTAAAATGGCAGCCAGATTTTAGAGGACCATGTCCACAACTTGTTTCCAAATCATGTCCATTTGGGAAGTTATCAAGCTACATCTTTTAATAAGCACGTCAATAAAAGCGGTTGCTCTTGGATAAACCCACCGTTCTTCCTGGGCCATGCCCCTGTGGATGGCGATGGCAGGGAAGTTCTGCTCCACCAGCAGCTGGGAGAGAGCCACACAGCGCTGCACTGACTTCACAAAGATCACCACCTGCAATACAGTGCAACAGTCAGACACTGAGGACAAACACAGGGCACCGACCCCAGGACCCGGGGATGCGCAGCTGTCCACTATCAGGGCGTTGACGACCCCACTGGGTGCAAAACCACTGATCTGGGTTAACGTCATTCTGGCTTTCACCACATCAGATACGCAACTCCCAGATCCACCGATTAATGTCAAATCGCTCTGAACTGAAAGACGGCAGCCATGCCTACCTGGTTGAACTCGAGCACGTCGAGCAGGTCGAAAAGCTTGCGGTTTTTCTCGCTGTCCTTCAGCTTGCAGTAGTACTGCTGCAGGCCGTGCAGGGTCAGCTTGGTTTCATCATCCACAAACACCTCCATGGGCTGGGGGGGTGAACATTAAGGAAAAAACGAATGTGTTACAGTGTGGAAATTGCTCTTAGGCACAGTTTCCTAACCAAGTGAATTTGAACAGGTGTACGGAAAAATACTGGCTTGGTGAAGGGGGGGGGGGGGTTAGGGGTCACTCTGCCCCTCTGATATGGCCACGTAACAGACAGCCACAAGTGGGCAAAGCTTAGAGGGATTACGCGGGACGACGTTTACATAAAACCAACAGAGGACTATAAAAATACAAAGCCAAATGAGCGCAAATGAGGAAGATTGGATGATCTAGGGGTGTGAAACCACTACTAGTTCCAGAAAAAGCAGCAGGTCATTTCAACACCTCATAACCAAGAACACTAAAAAGAAAAGACAATGTAATATTATAGATACAGGAAAGGTGCATTTCCAATAGGAAATCCCAACACCAGGGGGTCAGTGTTTCATGTAAAAACATTGTGTTAATGCGTTTCAACCAGGAATGTCCCGGGTTGAGAAGAATCAGTGAGCCTTCAGGGTAAATCTCTACTGGAAACGCACCATCAGAGCAGCAGGATTGGGAGCTAAATGGAACCGAGTTAAAGGACCTTAATGACCAGACCCAACTGGTTGTCCGTGTACATCACCCCGGCGTCTACTCACATCCTGCATGAACTTGCGGCAGACGGGGCGGATCTCCTTGCTTAGTGTGGCGCTGAACATCATGCACTGCTTCTCGTGGGGCGTCAGCCTGAAGATGTCCTGGACGTCACGCCTCATGTCTAGGGGGGAAAACACCACGTCAGATTCACGACACCGTCGGCCCGTTACCTACAGAGTTTCCACGGCCTACACCTCAGAAGACGGGTGCCGTTATCCACCAGATCCACAGTCATCGTCTGAGGCACAGTTTACGGCCAGGCCACGAAATGTTTACAGGGCGTTTAACAAACGGCACAGGACGTTTGAAGTAACAGGACCACCGGGCACTGCAATCTCCCTTGCCATCGTCAATAAACGACTCCCATCTCAACACATGGCCAAAGCTCGCTCACCGAGCTGCTCGAGCATCTTGTCGCACTCGTCCAGGACGAAGTGTTTGACGTTCTTCAGGTTGAGGGACTTGTTGCGGATGAGGGCCAGGGTGCGCCCAGGCGTCCCCACCACGATGTGAGGGCAGTTCTTCTTCAGCACCTCCTCGTCCTTCTTGATGGCCAGGCCCCCGAAGAACACGGCGGCCTTGACAGTGGGCATGTACTTGGAGAAGCGCTCGTACTCCTTGCTGATCTGGAAGGCCAACTCACGCGTGTGGCACATCACCAGGACTGACACCTGGAAGTCAAAGGTATGTTTAGACAAGCCAATAGGAAGCATATATCCCAATACAGGGGAGGCAAGTCACCGATGCATTTTTCTTTAGACCTTTGAGCCATTTAATGGCCAAATCCACAGGCTGTTTTACTGTACAGGTACATTTCCTTCCAAATCACTCACCTGACCATCCACAGGCTCAATCTGCTGCAGAGTGGCTAGCACAAACACAGCAGTCTTCCCCATACCGGACTTGGCCTGGCACAGGATATCCATGCCCAGGATAGCCTGTGGGATGCACTCGTGTTGGACTGAGACAGAAACACTAGTGTTAGAAAGGGTTAGAACATGTACAATTCATAGGGTGCATTACAATTGGTACCTTATTCCCTAAACAGCACCCTCTGTTTGGCCCCAACACACCATGGGAAATAGGACGCCACGTGACAAATAAAGCCAGGCAAGGAAGAGCCTTTTGTGGCGAGGCCTTACCTTCAGAGGGGTGTTCAAAGCCACAGTCGACAATGGCACGGAGCAGCTCTGGTTTGAGCAGGAAGTCTCGGAAGCCGGAGCTGTGAATGGACACGTAGGACCCCTTCACCTCCTTCTTGCCTGCCGGAGTGGCACTCTCTGAAACCACTTGTGGCTCGTCATCCTCTTCGTAGTCCAACAGCTCGTTGTCAACATCATTTTCTGCCATGCTAGAGAAGGGGCAGTTGGGTAAGTTGAACAGACACATCTAGGTGGAGGGGAAACGTGTACTTACAACAGCAAATGCCAATAGCGTGGCTATACAGGTAACGTGCCGATAAAGAAGGCAGGTTAGCGTAAACAGAGGGTGAGGTAGCCCTTCAAAACTTGCCGTATGGTAACGTTCCATTGTAGGGCATTGCATAAGCAAGGTCCATGATATTTGCACCCAGAGAGCAGCTGTACCCATTTATGAAATGCGACCTGCCCTTTTCGTACGATCGTGGTAGGAGCGTAGTTTGAATCACAGAGCAGCGTAAGCATTCTAACAGATTGATGAGACCGCCTTACTACAAGTCAATACATGGATCCATGTTGTTTGTTATTGCTCACACTGGTCTGTTTCTTACCTCCTTGTCTGACTAACGAGCATCATACATGGCACTGCAGACAGTAAGTGGAACTTTTGATGCAATACGTTGTTGACCACTGCTCTGTGATGTAAACAATACTCTCTTAAGTGTTGTCTGTGTTGTTTTAACAGGTGAGGACTGATATGCGTCGTAGCCTTCACTGACAGAAAACCGTAATTTCCTGGAGCAAGATAGGCAAAACCGTGATAATAGGCGTGTGTGCGTGAATGAGGCTACTGGAGCTTCCAGTGGATTTGCATATGGTCAGTACTAAAGGGCCACGGAGTAACCTTTGCAGTAATGCTTAAATCTAATGGCTCTTGGCGGGGTAGATGTGCTGTGGTCTAGACCTGGTCCTTTACACTGGTACTGACTGTCGTGCATGCCACGCGGTGGTAACATAAGTTAGATTAAAATTCTAACTGTAAAATTGTTCACCGTCCAGTAAACTATTTTCAATAAGAAATCTCTACAATTGCCATTTAATTCCCTTAAGTGAATGCTAATGGACCACCATCGACCAGCGTGTAGGCATACCGAAATAGCATAATCGGTGGCTAACTACTTAGCTGGCCTTGCTAGATGATGGTTGCTAGTAGGCCGCACGGCTTCCTACCGCCAACGCTGATTGGCATAAAACGGCAAGACGGCTACATTTTTAAAATTTAATGAAACAAACGAGATATTACGAATCACTGGACCAGAGACCACACAGTTAAAGTACAGTATTACTAAATTATAAGTTAGTTACACGATTCGACCGAGTAGACCTGCTGGACAGGAGGGTGCCATTTCTCCGCACAAACAATGGGAGCCTCCTCTCATTCAAACTAAAGCCATTTTCGTAACTAGCAATCTTGCTAACTAGCTTCCATTCTACACGAGTAACTAATGTCGGTTCGAAATGCTTTTGGTATCTATACCAAAAGAACACTGGTTCGTGGTTAGAATAAATAATTTCCTACCCGAAACAGAGGTTCTATCTTACAACTAAAATGCAGGTCTCTGAACCCAAGTGCGACACACTGCATGCTATGCTAGTGACGTTAGCGAACTGACATGACCATACTACTAGCTACTTTAGCTAGCTAGGCTACACAAATGTTTTGCGATTGAAAAACCACAGAAATACTCGAACATTGCTGGCATTAAATAACGTTGAGTTTGGGGGAAGAAAAAAAAGAACTGTATAGTTTTACCACCGATGCAGAAGGTTATTCAATATAGTGCAATTTTATGTAAAATAAATTCTACTTACTTTTACGGTGTTAACTCAAGTCGACTTCGAGGATCACTGCTAAGTTCATATGGGCAGTCCTTATGTTCTATCATCCGGAAAGACAGCGCGCTTGAATTCATGCCTACCATTGGCCAGATTTAGAGCCAATCTCCCCAAAGTGTTCTGAAAACGAACTATCATTGGACTGTTGAAAAGCCAATCTAATAAATTATCCAAGTGAAGGTGATGTTTCTGTTCAACCAGTTGACCTGGTACAGGTTATGTTTTGAACTAACTTAAGTACACATAAATAACTCGACTATTACAATATTGTACGGACAATATTATAGCTACGTATGTCTCTTTTTACCTTATACGTAATTTCTTAATTTACAAACAAGCAAAACTCGGCAGATGTGATCAATTGACAATTTTTTACTAGCTGTAAATACGCCGATCTTGGACAGGCATTTGGGTTTAAAAATGTATTCATTAATGTATATTTTTTTCTAATAGATGTGTCGGTCACAAAACGAAATCCATTAGCAATTTGTCCCATTTGCACAAAATGTATGTCCAAAATGTATGTGTGCAGCTTGACAATAGCTCCAGAAGCATACATACATACATACATACATGAATCATGGCTATTCTAGTTAATGCCAGCAGAGGTCAACATTGAGCAATTAAAAAAGTAACTAAATGGCTTTTTAAAATTTATTTTCGGTTTTAAAATATATTTTAAAAGTGTTTCAGTGTTTTAGAAGTGTTAGGATTATTGAAAGTATTAAAAGTATTGGAGTTTTTTTTAAGTATTAGTAGTAGCCTATAATAAGTGATATAAACTAGCATAAACATTATTAGTTCTGAAGGGTTTTTAAATAATTTAAGTTTTAGAAGTGGAATAAGTAATACAAGTATTGCAGGTTTGGAGATATAAATAGTATTACAGTGGCCTGTAATACTAAATTCTCAAATTTTATTGAATGTGCAAACGCCACATTATTGACATTTAGTTTTGTTTGATGTATTATTTAAAAAAAATAACACTCACAATATGGCATTGCTTTTATGTTGGGAAATGTATGTAAGATTTTTTTTTACTGAAATATTTCGCTTGCTTAAGTATTTAACCCCATGTGCCATAATGAAACTGCCATAATGAGGACACAGTTGCTTTCACATTTTCTAGATAAAAGACAATTTTGAAGGAATATTGTTCAGGCTGTGAATCTGAAAAAACCTGAATATCAAAGAGCATTCTACAGAAGTTAGAGATGGATTAATGAAAATGCATAGATTCTGAGTTTTTAGTTGAAAACCATTGCTGATAGGGTTACTAAAGTCACTGAATCTTTATTTAAAATGTATATAATAATTTACTAAATAATATATAAATAATTATGTAATTCAGTTCTGACTTAAGGTTTGAAGGGCTTAGAAGTAATATTACATTTAGGTACAATGTAGCCTAAATATTTTTCTGTCTGGTTGGACAAAAAAACAACAACACAAAAGGTAACCTCCATCCTCCCCCAAAAAAGCCAGCCGAGGAGCCAAACCACACACACATCCCACCCTAATTTAAATAAATACAACTTGTATCTTTTTAGATTTTTGTAAATGATTTCTGTAACAGGTTCATGCATCAAATTGTATCATCAATACTAGGATTTCTGTGTCATTATAGGAAGCATTACAACAACAACCTCGCCAAACTGCAACGGACTTAACAAGAAGAACATTTCAACATTTCCCAGATTGTGTCTTTTTAGGGAGTAGCACATTTATAAAACAGTGCGCTGACAATGACACCTGCAAGCTCTGCCTCGCCGCAGAATAAAGAATAGACACGATTGGTGAATTGCGGTGTCTTTACAATGGGTACCTTAATTAAGGCAATCCATTGGTTTTACACATGCCAATCATATCAATGCTGTAATCTGATTGGTGTCCACCCCACCTCATGGCAAATGATGTAGAAGTGCTGAAGCACGCTATTCTGATTAAGATTTATATTAATGATTGATGCAAGTGTTTACATTTCCTGTTAAGGTTGACTATTATAATTGTAATGTCTGACTTATTTAAATGATTACATAGTTGCAGAGGATATAGTTATCTCGCGGTCTGGTAGGCGTCGCCTACTGCTCTCCTTGAGGAATCTCAAACAACACCGACAGCTGCGCGAGTTCGCATTTTTTTTATTACAACAGCAGCACGAGCGAAGGTTCTAAGGTTTCATTTCGTTATGTTTTTATCATAAAGACCGCTGTAGTTGACGTTTTAAAGGGTTGTTTTATCATCAGCTTCTTGGCGCCCGGGGTTGGAATGACATATGAGCTACGAGCAAAAGCCGCTTCGATTATGGGAACATTCAGGTGGGCATTTCTCGTTTATTTATTTATCAATAATGTTATTATGTACTGTTGTTGTTGTTGAAATAATTTCATCTGTCACAAATGTAGTAGTTATTATGCATGTGGATAAAAAAAAGCGAAATGACTTAACGTTTTTGATTCAAAACAAAACACATTTTCCTACATTAAGGAAGCATTAATTATCTTGATTATAGCCTTCTCTGCGACAGCAGTGCTAAAACCGCTCCATTTCTCTCGTCAAATTAAATGCTTATTGTCGGAGAGAGAATAGGCCCTTCAAATTGACAAGAACGGTACGCGAACAAAAAAAAGAGGTAAAATATGCAACAACCCATCATCTTTCTGCGCCTAATATTTTATCGACATAATAGGATACTGGCTGTCCGTCTGCGCGGCCTCAATTTCAGAATGTTACACAATTGTAACGATGTTATAGCCGTCATCTTGTCACACAGCTCTGCAAAACGTAGCCGTGCTGTCATTTTTATTTGTGACAGATGCTGGACCTGAAGTATCATCTGCAGCTCGAAAGCCTGTTGTGTAGCAGTAGCGATCGTCAACCGAATTGTATAGCTGACAACAGGGCAAAGTGCCATCACACAAACACAAACAGGTATTGCATGTTCAGCTCGTTCTTCGTTTAAGGTACAACGCAAGCGGCGTGTCCTTCGTATGTTCCGGCCTGCTACGTCCATACATTGGCCAGGAGAAATTCATCAGACGTTTTTTGTGTTTTGTCAAAAAAACTAAATGTCTCTATATTGTCTCTTTAAATGACAAATTACATTTCCGTTAGATTATTGTACTCGCGTTGTGGCTTTTCTTTCAACATTAATATGATTTGGAGAAACCGTTATAACGGAAGCATTATTATTTTGGGGCTATTCAAATGCGAACAACTCTTTCCAGTCCTCTGTATTCAGTCTCCCTTCACCTTTCACAGCGGAAATATTGTATACTATTATTAACTCCAGAATATATGCACCACTTAATGAACTGGCTGGTTAAATTTCCACTACACAGTGTGTGATGAAATGAATGCATTAAGCCTGATCTTCGGTTAATGGTTACCGACTTGTTTCACTCTAACAAAGACAAAATGTTGCTCTGGAGGGGGTACAGCTGAAGTTCCACAAGTCTTCTGGAGTTTACCCTGTGGATAGGGCAAGTAACCCAGGTAAAGAACAACCGAATAAAGCGAGATACTTGCTCTCAAAACACTTGTCTGATCTTCACACATCTGATGACCTTGTTTTGAACACGAATGCCATCCCCGATTACCACCCCACACAGGACGCTTTAAGGTAATATCTCAACTCAGTGGAAGTGACACTCAAGGCTGTGTGAAACTCATTGCTTTCCACCTGCTTTGGCCTTGAGAGTCCATACGGATGTGAACTGAGAATGGTAAGCTAGTGGGCCTGTATGATGTTGTTAGGATAACCAGTCTCTTAGACAGGCTTGGCCGATGGCGTCCTGCTGCCGTACACATTCCCCACTAATAGAGCCGTAGCATTAGGGGAGGGGGATGTAATCTGTACTGCGTCTGTCCGCCTGTCTATCCAAATCGCTGCAAAGGTCTGTCGCAGCCACCAGACCTAACACAAGGAGTCGCTTGGGCGCTCAGTGATGAGGCAGCACTGTCCCCATGTGCGCTGCCCTATGATAGACCCCAAGGGGTTGGGCTGTATGCCTTAACCAAGATCCAAACCCACAGCCGCAATGATGTAGCTGTACTATGATGGTTACTAAGAGGGTCAGAAGTGTATGACTTAGACCACTGCTCCACCTGGGGGCTCTATTTACCTGTTTGCCTGGATCGCTGTGAAGTTCAGTCCGTCCGCCCATCTGTGTTTTTACAATGTGCTGTCCCCTGTCTGTCTGTGTCTGCCCGTCACTCTGACTCCCTCACCGTGGTTGGTTGTGGCATCCAGCGAAGGCGGGCACTGTCCTAAAAGCTACACTCCCTTATCCTGCTATGCTGCTGACACTGAGATACTGAAAACAACTCTGTGACCTGGCAAACCAAGTGGAGAAACGACCCTAGCCTACCATTCTGCTACTTCTGCAAGCACCTTTCCTGCCTCTGGTCGCTCATGTAATTTGAATGGCACTTTTCATTACAGTACAGATGAAAGTGGCCAGTACATGGTAACAGAATGGAAACTACTTAGTTACTCATAAAGCAAATCATCAGTTGCCCAGATAAAGGCTGCTACAGATTAGCATAACTGTGTTGTTCAGGTGTATGACTCATCATGTACTAGAGTGCAGTTAGCAATAGAAGCATTAGCAATAGAAGAAACACATAGTAACAGGGATCCCATATATACATGACCTAAAATGTCCTAGTCCGGTGAATTGGACCATACCCTTTGTTATAATGAGCAAGTTCAGGTGGCCATTTCACCTGAACTGTGGTTTTGGTTGCACTTGTTTTGTAAGATCACTGGTGTCTAGCTCAGGAATGATTCGCATCAGTTAACTGTGTTCCTGGACACTCTGGGAGTATGATTAACGCCACTGCTCTATGAGCTGTGGCTGAAACCAACCCGACCTGTTCAGACCCCTAAGGAAGGTTTCATATGGTTTCATATGGACTGAATGAGCACAATAAACTGGTAAAGTAAAGTGCCAAAGTCTATTGTTGCAAAGTGAAACAGGCGTGTCAGTCACGATAATTGGGCTTGGATGTTTCTGCTTGACGCTGTCACGTTTTGAGCAGTGAACCAGAGAGGCCCATTGTTTCATCTGCTGTGTAAAAGTCTGGTGAACCTATCCCTTGATCTTGCCCTTGCGTTTTCTCTGTGTTTATTTCCTGTGCCCTGGCCTGTTCAGGGGTGTCCAGGGTAAATCTGGTGTACAGTGCGTAATCCCCTTGAGATTAACGCAGGAGTATATGTGATCCATATAATCTGTCATGGCACATCTTTACTGTTGCATCAAACAGAGGGTTAGTCGGGCCAAGCGTCTTTCCCGAGCTATGTAATTCCATTGGAGAATACAGAATATCATTAGTCACATAGAATCGCTTTGCAGTTCCTTTGGAGGGAGGCTGTGAAAATGTCTATTTAGACCATTTCCACTGGCATTAATGGAAACCATTATCAGGAGTGCGCCTGTAGCTATATTAGGAATTCAGGAAGCAGTTCTTGTTGTTAATGCGATTACGTTTAGGGAACTTGGGTAGTCTGAGGGGGACCTGCTGGAAGACGCGTCAGGCTCATTAACCTAAATGTATTCGGCCTGCATTCAAGCTTACTGTCAGAAAAACACTCATTTGATTCATCTAGATTCAGAAAAACAGAAGTTGTGCGCGTTCCCAATAGCCTGTGTTACTCTTCCTTCTGTCAAGGAAGGTGACCTGGAGTGATATCTGTCATTGCCGTTACCAAAACAGGGAATGGATACAATGGCCCTATAGACGTCGGAAGAGCACAGGGCTCATAAGAAAAAAAACAGACGGAAAAGAACTGAGCCCTGCAGGGGACAGTGGTACCTTTGGGGGCCCAACGTTGGAACTAGCGCACGAGGGAGCTTCAGTGTGAGCCCTGGTGTGTGTGTGTGTGTGACATGTTCCCTATTCCCTAAACAGCGCACTGTAAAGGTAAGAAGGCTGTAAACATTAATAGGGAATGAGGTGCCCTTTGGAATGCAGCCGCGTGTCCACGGACAGACACACACCGAGTTGTAAATGAGATGTGGCAACAGTGAGGTCAGGGCGGCCGGGCGGGAGGAAGGACTCGGGATTAGCGTGGCGGATGCCCTTAATGTCGAACATTGCCTGAGGTCGGACCGGCAGAACGCAGACGAAGGCGTGGCGGGGGGCGGTGTTGGGGGTTGAGGCGGTTACGATTTGGATTTGGAGGTGGGGTTCGTGCAGTGAGGGTGTGTGGGGCGGAGGGGGGGTACAATTGCTCTGTCTGTTGCTGTTGACATCATGAGCAGGGTTAGGAAGCGCCGTGGCGCGCACACAATGGGACAATTGTGCACGCAGATAGCTGTTTACATGCACACGTGTAGGCACAACGCACACACACACACACACGCACACACGAGTGCAGACACAACAGGGCTCACATTGAAGATGGGTCATGTGCTGGGTACAGCCTTGGTCCCCAGGGCTATCTCTTTTTAGCCATAGCCATGGTCCCTGTGCGAAAAACAGGTTCTCCGGTCGATATGAGTCAGTGGAGCTCTTGGATGACCCTGTACCTCTTCCAGACATGGTAAATGAGAGGGCGGAGGCATTCAGCTGTTTTTTGTTGCCTTTTTTGTCTTGTTTTCCTTTGCTTTGTCCTACTGTTACCCTTCGTGAGATATACGCTACTGATAGCAAGGGCAAACAGCAAATAGTTCCACACACTATTCTGGCCTCGTGTGACTCAGGGATGTTGGACCAAGGCCTGGCTTCAATGAGAATGCTGCACAACCCCCCCAGGGGAAGCACGGTCGGAGAGGGAAGGACTCGAGGCTTTTTAGGTCAAGTTGTTTTATATTTTCATGTATTCTAGGAGTCTCCGCCGCCCCATACCCTCCCCGCCCCCCCATATTTCTGTCAGTGATGCCACATTTAAATAACCAAAGGAATGTCAAGGTTTAAGATTCAGTGTTTATAACATCTCCATAGGTGCAGATTACATTTCTTTCTTGCGGTCAGTGCGTTGTTTTGGTGAAATTAACCCGCCGTGTCGTTTCACGCGACGAGGTTCTGAGGGTCACACATTTACCCAAGCAGCTCTTCTTCTTCTGATGCGATTGGTTTAGTGTGCTGGTTGACTGCTCTTTTGATTGGCTACATGAATGGTGTCCTTGTCCGTCCCTCCAGATGCAGTTTACTTTGCTCAGCCTGTTTCCATGTCTTCTTTTTCTTCTTCTTGTTTTTCTGCCACCCGCACCGTGCTCGTCGGGCTTCAGTAAACCACAACGGTGCGACTGCGGCCGATGCTCAAACAGCCCCAGTACAGCCTCAGTGCACGGTACAGCCCAGCTGTAGTACCAGCTAGGTATGCATCCGTATAGTCCCTGGTCAAAATGAGTACAGTAGATGATATGGAACCGAAAGCTTTCTACCCCATAATCTGGGCTAAGGACAGAGCCTGTGTGCGTGCGTCGTGGTGCTGTTCAGCATTCAGGCAGTGAGGTTAGCAGGCGTGTTCGCCTTTCTCGCTCCCGTCTGCAGACGTGAACATGTCTTACATTCTGGCAGGCAGGATTAGTGTCCGTTGGTCACATTCATTCTGAACCTCGCTCTGCCCGCCTCCGTGTTCAGTCTCACCCAGTGATGGCGCTGAACATAGGATGACCGGAATGGTAACGCCATGAAAGTCCAGTCAAAGGATTGTGGGCAGCAGTGCTTAATTGTTCTATAAAATCAGTTTCCATAGGCAGCATAAGAAAAGAGAGGGAATCCAGTGAGCGTAGGCTGATTGTTGTGATCCATGTGGCTTTTCTTGTAATTGTATTTCTGTATTGCCGGCTGGCTGCTCTAGGAAGAGGCGATGAGAGTTACTGTGGTTAAACAGTAGCAGCTGGACCTCTGCTTCTGAGTCATCCGTGGACTAATGGTTCTTCCTTTCTAGTGGTTCTCTGATTAGTAGTGTGCAGTGCAGTCTGTTCTTGGCTTCACTAGATGAGAGGAGAGAGGACTGTGCGAGCACAATGCCCTGCCCAAAAGACCTCACACAGACCAATAGAATGTAGCACATTGTAGGCCACACACACACAAAAATACGCACAGGTTAATATTTATTCCACATATGGGTTGAACCGCAGAGTGAAGGAAATGCAGCTAACAAGTGCTCAGCATATGTGGGAACTCTTCAAGACTATTGGAAAAGCATTCCAGGGGACTACCTTATGAAGCTGGTTGAGAGAATACCAAGATAACCCAAAGCTGTCAAAAAGGGCAATGGGTGGCTACTTTGAAGAATCTTAAATAAGTGTATTTTGATTTGTTTAACATTTGTTATGGTTTATTTAATATTTTTGATGTATTCACTGTTATTCTACTATGTGGAAAATAGTTAAAAAAAATATAAATACTCTTGAATGAGTAGGTGTGTCAAAACGTTTGACTGGTACTGTATTTAAATTGTCAAAGGATTTGCATGACAAAACAAACAATTAGGTAAAGTTGAACTTACTCTGGCAAGCTTCCCAGAATTATTTTCTTTGTGTGACATGGCCTGTCTTTCTCAACACATTCTTTTCAGGTCGCTAATTTCATAATTAATTATGGCTCCAATCCAGGCACCTTTAATGTACAGTCCGTCCCCATTTCTTTGTTATTCACAGCACAATGCCTCCAGTTAATGTGCATCCTTTGTTGAGTGATTGAATGGCAAACGACAGCATTGAACTCCCTGATGATGGCCTCTGTGAAGACCGTGTGTCCCCCTAACACATGATGATATCACGATCCATTACGTCCTTACAATTCTGTCGGGCTATGAGGGCGATCGAATGGTGAGGTGAACGTTGAGGCACATCCTCTGAAATGTGTGGTTACGTCATCCAGGGTGACTCGCATCAGGAGCTGGAGAGCTGTCCCGTGACTCACTGGGGATTGACTTTGTTCAATTCACTTCGATGTCTGCGATTCACGTCAACGTTTAGTGTATCGATCATTCAGTTACACCTAATCAGCTAATTTTTTTTTAATGCATTTTTTTGCCTGTGGATTTGACGATGTCATTTGGTGCAGGTCTCTGTGTTTCAGTCAATTTATCAGCCTCATTTGCATAACCGTAACAATGTCAGTCATTACGTCAAACGAAACCAGTCAGAGGTTGAACTGTAAAACATTGCCTCCGGAGACCCCGCCCCCTTAACTCGTGATGTCGTCTCTAAATACAAGGTTTGAGGAGTCCTGATCCCATTGGCCCCAGGCTCTGGTGCGGCCCTATCAGGTGACCCTACAAAGGGGAGACAGGCGAGGGGACTCGGTCACAGCCTCCCCCTGCCACGGAGCGCACCCCACTGCGCCTCAACCGCCGCCTCCATGTCCACCCCCAGCGGCAGCCCGGAGAGGGAGGGCTCCACGGATGGAGCTAGCCAGCTGGATTGCCCCCCATCCTCACCGCCCGGCATGGACCACTCCATGGGCAGCCCCCTGCTCAGCCCAGACTCGTCTTGCCAGGACGCTGTGCTCTCGGCCACCGCCACGTCTCCCGCCGACTCGGAGAGCCTGAGTCCCGACGAGCTGGAGCTCCTGGCCAAGCTGGAGGAGCAGAACAGGTGAGGAGGCACGCAGTGTAAAAACATGACTGTAGGGGGATCGGTATTGTGCGGCTGCATTCAAGATCGCGTGGCACACATTTGCCAGAGTGTTTTAATATAGGGGGTGATCCTCTTGTAAAGTATCAGGTACTTTCCAACTGAATAACAGGCCATTGCAATGAGGCTTCCAGCTCAGCAGGGGGCAGCAGAGGTTAGCCTCTTTCTGCTGTGGGTAGCTCAAGAGCATTATGTCCAAAGAGCAACCTTGTAAGTTGTCTACGGTCACATGACATATGCATGCTTTGGTTTTCTTTTCCTGCACTGATTAAAAATAATAGCATTTTAGCATTTGTGGCACAAATCCCATCCAAGTCCCGATACTGCTATTATTATTTTTGCGTACCTTGTCAAAATAGTCTAAATGTATCTGAAATGTATAGTGAAGCTCAACAAAGGACTATAATATCAGGATTGTGTTGAATATTCAAGTCATGGCACCGTTATGGCCTTTGCTAAATTCCTGTCAACACTTGTCCATTGACTTTTTATCAGTGGGCCAGGTGCATAAGACTCCCTTTAACACTGATTTACAATAACCAGATAAATCTAGTAACTTACACAGGATGAAGACGTGAACAGCTCTAAACTCACTCAACTGACCTTCAGCTGACCTTTGACCTCTCGACACCCCTCCCCCTCAGACTTCTGGAGGCGGACTCCAAGTCGATGCGCTCGATGAGCGGCTCGCGGCGGAACAGCGGCTCGTCGCTGGTGTCCAGCTCCTCGGCGTCGTCCAACCTGTCCCACCTGGAGGAGGACACCTGGATCCTGTGGGGGCGGATCGTCAACGAGTGGGACGAGTGGAGGCGCAAGAAGGACAAGCTCCTCAAGGTCAGGGTGAATGGATGGTTGGGGGCTGGGTGGAGGAATGGGAGGAGATGGATGAGAGGGAAGATGGATGGAGATGGGAGAGGCCGAAGGGGGTGTGAAGATGGATGAGGTGGAGGGGACATTAGAAGGAAGGGGAGAAAAGGGATTGATGAGAGAGCGAGCAGATGGATCTAGGGGAGAAGGCGAGAGGATTAAAGAGGGGAGCGAGAGAGAGGGGGAGACTGCAGGACTGATTAGGGAGGGAGAACGTGTGAGGGCAGACACACGAGGCGAAAGTGCAGATGGAGAGACAATACAAGAGTGATTCAGAGAATGAACCGACAGAGCCTTGGCGGATGCATGCATTAAACTGAGATTAGGATCAGTAATCTAAGGTTGCTCTCTCCAGGAGTTGATCAGGAAGGGCATCCCGCATCACTTCCGGGCCATCGTCTGGCAGCTGCTGGGCAACGCCACAGACATGCCGGTGAAGAACCAGTACTCCGAGCTGCTTAAGATGTCCTCGCCCTGCGAGAAGCTCATCCGCCGGGACATAGCCCGAACCTATCCCGAACACGAGTTCTTCAAGGGCCAGGACAGCCTGGGGCAAGAGGTGCTCTTCAATGTCATGAAGGTGACGGCGCGACCCTTTGACCGCGACCTGTGGTCGTTTCTTGCACCTTGGTTTCTTTGGGTTTTGCGCGGACAAACAGGGTGGATGTGTTGTGTTTGCAGGCGTATTCTCTGGTGGACCGGGAGGTGGGATACTGCCAGGGTAGTGCCTTCATCGTGGGCTTGCTGCTCATGCAGGTAAATGTCACTGGAGACCTCTGGTCGTTCCCCATTCACGTTCTCATTCTGGCTTGTGCTAAATACCATCCAGAACTTCTTTCCTGTTTTGCCATTTATAACCGTGTGAATGAGTCACCTCAGATAAAGCCCCTGGTTGGTGTGAACCGTCAAGACAACCACTAACACACACGCGCACACGTGTGACCCTGTCTCTCCTGTGGCCCTGTAGATGCCAGAGGAGGAGGCATTCTGCGTGTTTGTGCGTCTGATGCAGGAGTATCGTCTGAGGGAGCTCTTCAAACCCACCATGGCCGAGCTGGGCCTCTGTATCTACCAGTTTGAATATCTGCTGCAGGTAACGAACCTCATTATGCCCCGCTGGGCAACCTGCTCTAGGCTGAAGAAAATGTTGTTATGCATCCTGAATTGCCTGATATTGGTAGCTATTTATAAAGACTTATAGAAAAAAGTTGATAACAAATCAGATCTGGACACTTCACTGCAGGAGGATTTTTCAATTGATTTGTTTTTCCAGACATTTTATGGTTTATTGGACAGAAAAGGGGTGAAAGGGGCGTTTTTGCTGAAAGAGCTGAGGACTGGGTTCAAATCCCCACTGCAGCTGTATATGTGCACCAGAAACAGCGGGTCAGACTGCTGGTCCTGCCCGGGCCACACATTCCAGGGTTATTTAGATAGTGGGTTTCCAGTTGTCTTGTAACAGAAGAGTGTTTTTAGAAACTGTGTTGAACATATATTTAGACCAAACCTTTAAGGCAGTTTCACTGGTGGGTATACCTCGTCTGAACTCGTTCCTGGGTCTTTATGATTTGTCTCTATTTTCTGAATAGGAAATGCTTTCAAAATAAACCTAACTGGTTCTGTAATTTTGCCAATCCAATAAGGTGTGGTGAGCAAAAGCGTTTCTTTAAATCTCAGTTTATTTTTTAAAAGGGATAGCGGGAATAACTCAACGAATGTGTGTGGCTGTCTGTATTTTACTACAACTACATATGCACAAGGGACTCTAGTGCAAACGCACTGGGGAATACAATGCCATTTGGATTCAGACCCTGTCGAATAAACCGAAACCTTCCGGGCCTGGGAGATTCTTCGGACTGAAATGATATGTTTGCTCAAACCTGTCTAGTTGACCCAGTTATATACACAGGCTGAGTTATGATTGTCTGAAAAAAGTACATTTGCCTTTAAATTCCGTCCTGGGAATCCCTGCATTAGCCTGGAGGAATCGACGGTCATGCAGTTTATGTTGCTATGCCTTTCGTCCTCCTTTTTACTGCCTCGCAGCGAGTGTACATGGCTGTTAATATTATGTCTATGGTTAAACCTGTTGAGCTGAATGTACCCATAATGCACTAGCCGCTAGGATAACTGCCTTTGCTATGGTGGCTACACTTCTATGAAATTTATGAAAATAGGAGCAAATTGCTTCTATTTCTTGCAAGTAGTCAACTTGTCTAGATCGGGTGTTGACTTGAATGTCGTCCAACGTCCGTCATTCCCGAGTGTTGATCGTTTTGACTCTCGGAGTCCGGCCACATCCCACTGGAGTTAGAGAATAAGCAAAAGTCATGTCATGACAGAGTTGACCACTAAGGGGCAGCAAATCGATTCATACGGAATGTGTTGGGTTAAATCCTTAACATTTACTTGTCAATCATTCCACTTTAAAACTGCTGGATTTTTGTAGTTTAACTAATCTTAACCATCTTAGTTTGCCTCCCTCATTTACCTTTTTCCTGACCACTACAGGAACAGCTGCCGGAGCTGAACGTCCACTTCCGCTCTCAAAGTTTCCACACGTCCATGTACGCTTCCTCCTGGTTCCTCACACTCTTCCTCACCTTCCTCCCCATGCCGGTCGCCACGCGCATCTTCGACATCTTCATGTATGAGGTAAGGCATCGCCGCCAGTGTCTTTAATGTGAGTGTGAGTAAATGTTTGGGTGAACATACGGTACCCTTTCAAAATAAATGAATGGCGCATGCGTTATTTGCTTAATATATTTCTACCTTTATTTACACATTGTTCTCATTAAGATGAAAGCTTGTTCACAAGAGAGACCTGTCTTTAAACCATCTGCAATTATGTCAGCATTGAAGTGGAAACTTGGTTTGCCTCACCTCAGGGCTTGGAGATCATATTCCGTGTAGGCATGGCCATCCTTCAGTACAACCAGACAGACCTCATCCAGTTGGACATGGAGGGCATGTCCCAGGTAACACCTACCGTCTGCTCAGAAGTACTGCACACTACTGGCAATATGCAAATGATTTCCATTTGGGAGATAAGCAATGCAAAACGGTGTCATTAACCATTGTTTGTTATGGAAGCGTGTGAAGCGTTTTTACTCCAATTATCAAGTGATGTCAACATCACGTATTTTCAAAGGTGTGTTAACATAATCTATTCTTTTTAATTGTGTACCTCCAGGACAGGGTCACGTTTTGACTGTTTCTACGGGCCACATTTTCTGTTTTGTTTTCTCACTGTATTATTTCAGTGCGTTAAGCTGAAGCCGTGTCTCTGTCGTCCCTCACAGCACTTCCAGAAGGTGATCCCCCACCAGTTTGACAGCTGCCCAGACAAGCTGATCCTGAGGGCATACCAGGTCAAATACAACCCCAAAAGAATGAAGAAGTACGCTCCGCTTCTGACTCCTTATTCTATAAAATAGCAATATTGGTTTAGGGGTTGCAGTGTAGTTTCAGTTTTGTGGGAACAGAAAAACATAAAAATGCGGTATCTTTCTCCACCACAACAGGTTGGAGAAGGAGTACACCACGATCAAGAACAAAGAGATGGAAGAGCAGATAGAGATCAAGGTGAGTGTCCGCTTCAACTTCTGTGAGAATCAACAACTGATCAATAGTATTTTTGAATAAGACTTCTAGAGTAACTGATTCCCTTTTCTCTATCTCCCTGTATTAAATAACTCCCACAGCGGTTACGCACAGAAAACAGGCTTCTGAAGCAGAGGATTGAGACACTGGAGAAGGTTAGAGTTTTGGCTTCGAGTTTATTTGGCACTCAAGTGAATAAGCTTCATGAATAAAACAAAAAAAGTCTGCATAGCTAAATGATGGCCGGGAGAATATCATACTTATTGTACAAAGGAGTTCATCCAAGTTTTGAGGGCCCTTGGCTGAATGCGAAAGGACGAAATCTGTTGATGTTCTGTGTGTGTGAGTGGTTGATTTGAAATGAATGGGCCTTATTCTATACCGGAGCCACCGAATCTGTCTTACCCAAGTACTTCTTTCTCCCTGGCTCCTATTTTTCTCAGAGTGATGCATCTGTGGTTCAGTTCCTACTGTTCTATTTATGTCCTTATCTCACACAATCCCACTACCCCTCTGACATGTTTTTTCCCCTCACTTTTCTCGACATCAGCTTTTTCTTCGCTGTAACTTTTCTGAGACTCTTTCCCCCTGTTTTCTCGAACGTTGTTTCTCATCCCTATCTCTATTTCTCTCTGTTCTTCTCTTCCTGCTCCTCCTCCTGCTCCTCCTCCTGCTCCTCTTCCTCTCCTTCCCCGGTGTTGTAGGAAAGTGCTGCTCTAGCAGATCGGCTGATACAGGTACAGTACCGGGAGACCTCCTCTCTCACATCTCCCTCCTTGCCTTCCTTCTGCCTCTCTTTCCCATTAAGAGGGACCACTCTGTGCCTGACTTTTGCATGTGCGAATGTTTGCCAGTCAGACTTGTGTGCCCGGTGACCACCTGACTCTGTGTCCACAGCAGGAGTTCGAAAACTGGCCTATCGCCCCGTATGTGGCATTTGGAAGCAGAAAGCTTTAGGCCCTTTGACATTTATTAGGATAAAAGGATGTCTTTGTAGGGTAAATACGATGTAATGAGATAGAACCCAGAAGAGATGAATTCTACTTTGCTGACTCCTAATATCTAACCTCAGTTGGAAAATAGTGGTCATGCTAATCCCTAATCCCCCCCCCCCCACCCCCCAAAACGTCAAAACAACACTGTTAAACAATCCCTGGCAGTGACACAGCCCTCTCTGGCAGCTGACCCGGTGTCATAACTGTTCCAGGGTCAGGTGACGCGGGCGCAGGAAGCCGAGGAGAACTACGTGATCAAGCGGGAGCTGGCGGTGGTGCGGCAGCAGTTCAGCACAACCAACCAGAACCTGGAGAAAGCCCAGGACACCATCAGAGAGCTGGAGCAAGAGAAGGTAAGAGCAGAGTCTCATTGAGGGTGTGGCTTCAGGAGGGGAGAGGAGCAGAGTCTCATTTAGGTTGAGGCTTCAGGAGGGGAGAGGAGCAGAGTCTCATTTAGGTTGAGGTTTTAGGAGGGGAGAGGAGCAGAGTCACATTTAGGTTGAGGCTTTAGGAGGGGAGAGGAGCAGTCTCATTTAGGGTGAGTCTTTAGGAGGGGAGAGGAGCAGAGTCACATTTAGGTTGAGGCTTTAGGAGGGGAGAGGAGCAGAGTCTCATTGAGGGTGTGGCTTCAGGAGGGGAGAGGAGCAGAGTCTCATTGAGGGTGTGGCTTCAGGAGGGGAGAGGAGCAGAGTCTCATTTAGGTTGAGGCTTTAGGAGGGGAGAGGAGCAGAGTCTTGAACGGTTCACCTGTCTTACACTTTCACAAAGATGTTATGAATAAAATTAGAAAATTAATTTCTATTTCAATGGATTAGCAAGTATCAAAGTTCCAAATTAAACCCTTTTTGTAACGCTTATGGAAAAATATGCAAGCGCTATGTTTTATAGTCAGTGGTTGTTTTTGTTTTTTTCTCGTTTGGGAATGTGTCCCTAGTTCTGACAGCCTTCTTATAATGTAACAGCTTAAATGAAGTCACATTTGACATTTAAAAAATTCACTGGATGTTCTAAATTGATGATATAGTGACTGAGCAGTCATTTAGTGAAGAGAACAAAGTGTCTGATGTTGGTGAGAACGGTAAAATTGTCAAAATGAACACTGTGTTTAGAGTGAATGACCTACTATGACACTGTGTGTTGTTGACAAGACGCTGTTTGCATTGTAGTTAAGTGTCAAAATATGGATTATTGGTGTTGATACACTTTAAAGGTAAGAATCGTATGGTATCATTACACTACAGACTGTTACACTACAGAGTGTTATGAAGGGAGAGTCATTATTTTACATAAACATTTAGAAGAGTTAAAGGACAAGCCCTACAACATTTTTTACTATCCAGACATATTTTCATACGCTAAACTAGATATTTCTATAAAGAATATATTTAGCTACACAAAGTCAAATACTGTACAGTATGCTAACATTTTATTTATCCTACTCAAATATTGAATTTTTTAATTACTACTGCAATCCATGCTGGACTGTTCTATTCACTGGGACAAGACATAGTCAAAAAAAAAAAGCGTTCATATCACTTTCACTTTGTTTTCAGGCATTTTTATTTTTTGAATCAGTCGCAGTTTTCCACGCTTGAACTGAGGGCAGCACCTGTCAAAGTCAGACTTTTTTTCAATTCACACAGTATTCCCGCAAACTTGAGTAGCATCAGTGTCGGTATGTTTGGCATCCGTGAGTTCAGGTTTAAATTAATTGCCGTCTGTCACTGTGAATAGGTGTTTTTAAAGCTCTTTGATTGTAGTGGACTCAGGGCGTGCTTTCTTGATTTCTCTTCATGGGTCATATCTGGAAACTTCAAATACAATCAGAGTAACCCTTGTTGCTCATTTACAGTAATTGATGTGCATGTGAGTCCCAACATCTCATATTCCAGGTTTGTTTTTGCATGGTGGTTGATGTCATTATGTTGTATTATCATTGCTTTCAATGGCCAGTAGCACAACATTTAGTTTTTTCTATTCACCACCTATTATATGCTAAGATGTTGACCTGTGTTTGAGGCCTATAGTGTTATAGCACTGTATTTCCCCTGGGATGGTTTTGTGTTATATGTCATTTGTATAAGTTATCTATTGGATATAACACCTGCTGTGTTATCGCACACCCTTATGGCTCAGACCAAACCACACCAAGTTTCTAAGCTTTGTGGAACCTTTACTCTCTAATGTCATCTAATGTTATCATTTACTCCTACAGCTCCGGAAAAAATTAAGAGACCACTGCACCTTTTTCTTCCCTTTCCAAAAAAGTCGGAAAGGAAGGTTTTGAGTGAGGAACAGAAGGGTTAAAATTAAGAGACCACTGCAAATTGAACGCTTCTGTTCCTCACTCAAAACTTTCCTTTTCAACTTTTTTGGAAAGGATATTATTATAATTTTTTTCAGAGCTGTATGTTAAAAAAGACAAGATTCCAGGGGCTGTAGTGACTTTTTCAAATGACTGTATATGTACAAAGACAAGCTCTGATGAGGTGGACTGTAGCGTGACTCCGCAACATTTACTCTGATTTGTTGTAGGCAGAGCCAGAGCACATCAGAGTAGAATCATACATTAGTTGTTGAGCGCTCTTTCCAAGCCAAGAGTGGTTACACTTTTTAGATCAGTGCAAAGCTGCTCTCGCTGCACATTTAAAAAAAAAATCTGGCTAGTCAACAAGTTAAGTAGCACATTTTGAGGTTAAGTATTGGTCAAAAAGACAATTGCGTACCCTTTATTACCAGTCCATTTTTGTACCTACAAATTGTACCAGCAAATGACTTGCACACGTTTTCAATGCAGCCCCCCCCCCAGGATGAAATGGTACACGTGTTCTTTCTTTTGTTTCAATTCACTCTGTACCATTTCTGATAGTCGAAGGGGGCTCTTCTGTCCCCATAAAGACCAAAATTGTACCTTTGAGGGAACATTCTTCAAAAGTGTACCTATAAGTACATATATAACTATCTTGTTTCCACTTTTGAGTATGTGTATGTATATTAGTATTAATTAGTATTAGGTCACCACAATTCTGTACTAATTCTGTACAGAAATTGAATTACCTAAATGATTAACCCCATAGATTCAGTATGTGGTAGCACAGCTAACTGACACAGTAACTACAATCAAGCACTTCCTATAGCCATGGATGAGCTTTCTGCATGTCTGTAGTGACAATTTGGCCCAGTTCCTCTGTGCCAACTGCTCCAATTTCTTTATGGAATAGGCTAAGATTTAGTATTTTTTTTTTTTTCCTAATGTTTATGATTTTTAATGCAAACCAAAAAAATACTTCTGGATTCCAAAAGATTCTTGAATTGTAATTATTTTCTAGAATAAATAGTGCTTTGTTTGAATGAATAAGCTAGGGTACCAATACTTTTGAACATGAGAATGTATATTAGTGTAAATAAAATAATAGCTGGAACTGCTCAAATAAAGTAAGGGAACCTTTTGCTAGGCCTATATATGTGCCACAATTGCCATATTGTCTTTAATAGTCTGTGTGTACAGCCTCAGTGTTCATAAGACCGGAAATTTGCTCAGTTCCTCCTGAATTGGTGTATGTGTTTGTGTGTGTGGAACTCTTCAGACAGGGCCGACTCTAGCCTTTTGGGGGCCCTATGCAAAGTTTTATATGGTGCCCCCTCCCCTAGCAGTCCCTAGCCATTGGGGCCTCCTAGTGGTTGGGGGCCCTAAGTGACTACTCATGTTTCTTAGGCCTAGAACTGGCCCTGTCTACAGGGTTCTCTTGTGTGACTGCCTTAGGGCACACTGTATCATTTATGCTAAGTACCTCTCTTTGTATCTTAATGTTCTCACCGTAGTTATGTCTGTTCAAACACATCTCTGAGACGCGTACCGTTGAATCAGTTTGGAATGACAGTCAGCAACCTCAGCAAAAAGCACAAGATGAAAATGTTTTTGTAGTACCAATGTTTCTACAGACATTGGTTTCATAGTTTCTTACACTTACACTTAACATTGTCACACACACACAGACACACACAAATACCCACGCACCAGTCACTCGTATTACACTCATTCACCACATGAAGAACAGGGTGTGAGAATTCACAACATTGTGTCCTTGAATATGTATCATTGTAATCCTCCTCTTCTTCCTCATTCAACACACAATGAAACAGGTCTTGTTTTATTACAATGACCTTCTGAAAGTGTGTGAGTGTGTGTTTGTCTTTGTAGCACTGGTATTAAATCTGATTGGTCAAACGACTGGTTGGTGGAGAAAAGAGCAGATTATGGGCTGCCTGCGTTAAATCAGCACAACATTTGAGTTTGTATTCAAACGCACCTTTGAGACGAGTACCGATGTGCTAAAACCTTCGGACGTTGGATTCACAGCTTATTTTGACACTCTATCTCACACACACACACGCGTACAGAAGCACACCAGTCATTCATATGACACTTGTTCACTTGTGAAGAACATGGTGTGACTTTTTACACGCTTTGCCATAGTTAACTCGACTTTATAATACTTATTCTTGGCGTCCTCCTCCTCGTTCAACACACTGAGTGGAAAGGTTTTCAATGTATTTCAATTCTCTGCACTTCTGACTGTGTGTGTGTGTGTGTGTGTGATAGGCAGTCTAGAGAAACACACAGTTCTCTTTTGTGACGTCACCTGGTAAACATTTAGGCTTAGACTGACTAGAATTGGACCCATGGAGGGAATCTGCTACACAGTAGGTGTGTGTGTGGTGTTTCAGTGTGACTTTAAGAGTGTGAAGTGAGATCAGAGTTGTTGTTTTTTCTGCCCTCAGATGACAGAGCTGGGAATATTGCTAATGCAGAGATCACACAGCCCACCTGTTTCACATTGAAACTGAGTCGGGTGGGGACTCGCATTCACACCTACTTTTATACTGGACTTAGTCTTCATCTGTCTGAACTCTGTCTCCATATCTCCCTATCTTTGACTTTACACCCCCCCTCCCCCCCCCCGGGTGCACCCACCACCCCCCAAGCCAACCACATCCCTTTGCTGCATCCAACCGCAGCCATCCCAACCATGGTCTAGTGGAGCTGCACTGCACTTCTCCTTTTAGCACATCACTCACAGATCGACCACAGTGACAGATGAACATCCATCTGGTTCATACACTGATACACTCCCTCAGTGGTGCCCATATCCAAAGTGTCAGTTGGTTATTGGTCCATATATTGAGCCACCAAGCGGTCTGTGATTGGTCTGCATGTTGTCCTTCAGTACACAGAGCAGTTTGTGACCAGTCTGCAGACACAACTGGAGCAGTCCCGAATGCAGGAGGCGGAGCTACTGGGGGCCCTCAAAGAGATGCAGGACAAAGTCCTGGATCTGGAGAAGGTGAGAGTGTGTGTGTGTGTGTGTGTGTGTGTGTGCGTGCGCGCGGGCACATATGCGCACGTGTGTGTGCGTGCATTGCACTTCATGTCTCAATCAATTCAATTCAACTTTATTAGCATGACAGTTATTACAACCATATTGCCAAAGTTAGAAGTACAGTAAGAAGGAGTCTACACGGTAGCAGCCCCATTTAAGGTCACATCAAGAACAACAATAACAAGCATTGTCAGAAATATTCAGCAATAACAAAATGCTCAGAGTGAACAATAGGTACAAATAAACAAATAACAGTCATATAAACACTATGAGCAGAAATGACCGTCATCATCCGAAAGACCTAGCAACAGCTAAATTGTTGAGGTGAACAGTAACAATAAAGTGAGAATACATAAATAATGAATAAAATGTAACAGTTCACGGCAGGTCACAGGTTATCCCTTATTTTGTGGCACTCTCTGAGGAAGCGTCCAGCTAGGGGGGCTGTGTGTCCCTCCCCCAGGAGCACCTGCATCGTTTCCTCATTGGACAGCATGGTGAATGATGGCACTAGTGTTTCAAATGTATTAAAGAAATGCTGTCTGGTTCCTCTGTGTTCCAGAGGAGCAGCTGTCTGCCTGATGAGAACAATGTGGCCCAGCTGCAGGATGAGCTGAAGCTGGTGAAGCTGAGGGAGCTGGAGACACTGCAGTCCTTCAGGGAGTTGCAGGACACCGTGACCGAGCTCAACCAGCGTTGGCAGGTAGGCAGCGCACCACACGTGGTGACCTCCAGAAAGCATATGGACAGTGAGGGATTCGAAAAAGATTCGGGCAAGTGAGACGAAACAATGTCTATGGGTTTAAAGTACCCACTGTCATCTTTAAGTTGAGGGTGTTTCCGTGCATATTGGATGAACCAGTTAGAAATGTAGACATTTCAAAAGGCTGGAATACAGAGGCAAAAAAAAACCCTGATTTGTGCCGATTCCCACATATTTTTGGAGTTGCTCTGTGACACTGATGCAGTAGGCGGTCTGAAAGCTGCAGAAGCGAGAGCTTGGTGGAGTCAAGCAGAAGGCCGGTGGTTAGCATCAGGTCACCGGTCCGTCACCTGGTGACGACCCCGGTAAATCAACAACACGACGGGGGTTGTCGCAAGACCAAGGAGACACACGGCAAGCGCCTGCTCAAGGTCAGCGCAAAGGCGGAGCCGGTGGCGATGACCGCCTCGCATAGCCCCGGGGGAACGCTGCTGTAACGCATCGCTGTTACTCTCTCCCCAGCACCATATGTCAAAAGGTGGTGGCGGAAGTCACTGGAAGGAATCCCCTAAGAAGAACGCCCTGAACGAGCTGCAGGACAAGCTGATGGGCACGCGTCTGAAGGAGGCCCAGGCCCAAGCTGAGCTCAGGGAGGTCAAACTCAAAGCCTTACAGCTGGATAGCCAGGTCAGTGAAGTGCCATGGGAAATACTGTAGCCTGTTGCCAGATCTGGGTACGATGACCGTAATGTTGGCAAGATTGCCCAAACAGATATGGCACCAAGCTGGGTAAATACTGGCAGGGGTTGTCAATCTGGCCAGTCACGAGTTCCTAGTAGCTCGCAGCTAAACTGCATAATTTGTATCTATTTTTACGCTGGTGGTTGGGAAACCCCCACGCACCAAGGGCCCCACCCCGCATAGCAAGAAATTGTCTAGTCCTATATAAAAAATAAAAAAGCAAAAAACATTGAGGGTGAAAAAACTCCTCACGTTGAGAACCCCGAGGATCGAGAGCCAGGTAAAGGAAGCCTGTGAAGTACAGAACTGATCTTCATCCCCCTTCCAGTCTAAATGGGGGCTAAATAGTGTAAAATTCCCTGAATCTGTCAACAATGGCCTATTTTACATGCAATCAGCCATTACGCTGCTTGAACATGCAGAATTCAAAATTGACATTAGACCTGAGTAAAAGAAAATATGCAAGCAGTGCTCAAAAGCGCAGCAATGAAATGTTATCTAAAGAAGCTCGCGCAAAACACCCAAAGATGAGTTCCTTATTTAGACAAGCCAGGGAGGGGCAGCTATCATCAGCACCTCCACAGACGAAACACTGCCGCAGCTAGCAGCAGCACGTCCTCACCAGCAACCAGCCTTCCCAGTGCGACATCTCTGCCTGGGTCCAGCAGTAATCAGAGCCTTGCTGCTCCTAACTGCCCCCCCAATTATTTCTCTCTTTTCTGTTACTGAATATGTATAGTTAAAGGGAGACAGCCATCAGTCTATTAATGTAGGAGGCAGTGGAAAAAGCTACTAGATGGAGATGCATTTTGAGGGGTTTGGTGGAGGGGCCTCGAGCTCCGACCTTACAGGGGGGCCTCTGTATATTCTGGGCCTACAGAGGTAGCCTACAAATTGAAATTCTGAAAATTATTTCAGACCAACTCCAATGTGAGAATATCACATACATGGATTCAGTATCTTGATGAACATAGTTCATTATGAATTATTGCAATTTGATAATAAACTGTAATCCAGAAGTATTACAACTGAGAAAACAATTTTGTGAAATGTTAAACAGAATTTAGATTTTTTTTTTGTGCCCCCTTCAAAGTGAATGTTAACTTGGCATCAAATCTCACAAAATGTTGTTTATGTATCATCTTAATCACCCATCAGGGTATAGAGCCCAATAATGGCCAATAACTATACCATTATTTTAATTTATTTTGTACCTTGATTGCCTCTTCAGACAATTGGGTGTAGTAGTACTTTATCCTCATTAATATGTATAACACTTTGATGTCACATACACTCTAATACCATCAAGTCGTCTTGTTGACGCCTTAACATGCCATGCTCACAGCTAACACTACGTGTTCACACCTTTAACCTAAAGCTAACTGCTACATGCGAGTAAATGCTTTTGATTCAATGTGTATGTGTTAGTGACAAAGAGGGTGCTTAATATTGTATTTGAGTTAGTAAACCACAACAAAATATTTTCTTCCTCCCTTCCCTCTCTGCTTTGCTCCGTCATAGTTAACGTGTGAACGTTTCTGCCAAACTCCTGCATTTTCGGGAAGTTTATAAAGACACAATTGCTGTAGGCTTTATGCCAACAGTGACAAGATGACAACTTAATTTTCAGCATAATGCTGAAGCAAGATCATTTGCATTGGGAGGATAATTCATACAGCAAAACAATTTAATTATTGAGCAAAACCGATCTACGTAGATAGGTACATGTGGAGGAGTAGCATTTTTCTAAATAGCAATTAATGTTCATGATTAAATTAATTTTATTTATTTAGTTTTAAAGTTGTAACAAAGTGCTTTTACAGACACCCAGCATGAAACCCCGAAGAGCAATGTTGGGGTTTATTGCGATTATTATACGTATGTAAGTACTGAAATAACAGATTTTTAAGAGGATTGCAAAATTAGGTTATAGTCCCCTTTAAGGTATTTATTAAACCTTATTTTTACCAGGTACAGTGGATATAAAAAGTCTACACACCCCTGGTTAAAATTCCAGGTTCTTGTGAGTAAAATAATGAGACAAAGATAAATCATGTCAGAGCTTTTTCCACCTTTAATGTGACCTATAATGTGAACAATTGAATTGAAAAACAAACTGAAATCTTTGAGAATAAAAAAAAAAATCACAATAACTTGCATGCATAAGTGTGCTCACCCTTAAACTAATACTTTGTTGAAGCACCTTTTGATTTTATTATTTTTTTTTTCGGTAGGAGTCTATTAGCATGGCACATCTTTACATAGCTATATTTGCCCACTCTTCTTTGCAAAATCACTCCAAATCTGTCAGATTGCAAGGACATCTCCTGTTCACAGCCCTCTTCAGATTAACCCACAGATGTTCAATTGGATTCAGGTCTGGGCTCTAGCTGGGCCATTCCAAAACGTTTTTGGAATTCTTCTGGTGAAGCCATGCTTTTGTGGATTTGAATGTGTACTCTGGGTCGTTGTCATGCTGAAAGGTTAACTTCCTCTTCATCTTCAGCTTTCTAACAGACGCCTGAAGGTTTTGTGCCAAAATTGCCTGGTATTTGGAACTTTTCATAATTCCCTCCATCCTGACTAAGGCCCCAACGCATGATGCTGCCACCACAAATGCTTCACTGTGGGTATGGTGTTCTTTGGGTAATGTGGAGTGTTGTTTTTGCGCCAGACATTATTTATTTATGGGCAAAAAGTTCAACCTTGGTTTCATCAGACCATAACACATTTTCCCACGTGCTTTTGGGGGACTTGATGTTTGTTTTTGCAAACTTTGGCCGGGCTTGGATGTTTTTCTTGGTAAGAAAAGTCATCCGTCTTGCCACCCTACCTCATAGCCCATTCATATGAAGAACACATGAGAATGTTGTCACATGTAGCACACAGCCAGTTCCTGCCAGAGATTCCTGCAGTTTCTTTAATGTTCCTGACCAGTTTTCTTCTCATCTTTTCATCAATTTTGGAGGGACGTCCAGTTCTTGGTAATGTCTCTGTTGTGCCATATTTTCTCCATTTGATGATGACTGTCTTCACTGTATTCCATGGTATATCTAATGTTTTGGAAAAGATTTTGTACCCTTCTCCTGACTGATATCTTTCAACAATGAGATCCCTTTGATGCTTTGGAAGCTCTCTGCGGACCATGGCTTTTGCTCTGAGATACAACTAAGAAAATGTCAGGAAAATCCTACTAGAACAGCTGAACATTATTTGTGATTAATCACAGTCCCTTTAAATGATGGCAGGTGTGTAATGACTTCTATCTAACATGAGTTTGAATGTGACTGGTTAATTCTGAACACAGCCATATCCCCAGTTTCTAAGAGGGTGTGCACACTTATGCAACCAGGTTATTGTATGGTTTTTATTTTTCATTTTTCCCCCTCAAAGATTTCAGTTTGTTTTTCAATTGAATTGTTCACATTATCAGTCACATTAAAAGTGGAAAAAGGTCTGACATGATTTATCTTTGTGTCGTTCTTTTACATCACAAGAACCTGGCAGGGGTGTGTAGACTTTCTATATTCACTGTACATTCACAAAATATTTAGTGCAATGCATTCTGTTGTACTAGGTGAAAGTTGCAGGGGTGATGACCAGAGAATAATGTGTGTAATTGAATGCAATGAAAATAAAACAATTCACTTTTTTCAAAGTAGCTTTTGTAACCAAAAAGGTTGGAGACCCCCAGTTTTAAGAGGCATTTCACTCATACGTGAAATATTATCTAGAAATTGCATGTTCTACTACCGAAATCTTGTCAAAACAAGCTTAGGTAAATGCCACAAACAAATAATGTAACGTTGTGACATAATTGAAGATGACTGAAATATAGAAGTGATATTATGTATCGTACCTCTATTTTGGTGCATCAGTTTCCACTGTACCTAGCTCACATTCAGTTTCCCTTACTGTTAGTTTCCCATTCTTTTTTTTTTCCACTTGATGAGTATGATTCTTCAATGTCATTCTCACAGTGAAATTAACAGCTCCAAATACAAACACACACACCCACCTACACACACACACGGACAAACGTGCCATGCTCCGTGAACCTGATCGGAACTAGACAAACGTGTGAGTAACTCTGCTTTTCTACAAACTAAAAAGCTGAGTCACTAGGTAATTTAAGCGGAAAAACCACGTTTGCATAAGTCAGGAGCCTTCTGACGGTGTGTGTGTGTGTGTGTGTGTGTGTGTGTGTGTGTGTGTGTGTGTGTGTGTGTGTGTGTGTGTGTGTGTGTGCCCCCCTCCCCTCCCGTCAGAATCAGATCCAGAGCAAGCTGATTGGGCGCCACGAGGTGGAGGGTGCCAGCCTGCAGGAGAGGCTGCAACAGCTGGCTGTCCAGAACAAAGGGCTCCAGGCCCAGCTCACCGAGATGAAGAGGAAACAGGCCGAGCTCCACTGCAAGGTGGGTGGTCGACAGTCTTGCCTGTGGCACTGACGAGTGTGGTGCGAGGTGAGAGGAGCGGGTGACGGTAGATGGGGGAGCAAAGTGGAATATGTGAACCGGCTGGTGACATGTGAACCGAACTGACTGATGGGCGAATGTGTGCTCCGTGTGGAGCTACATGTGACTGACTAACGTTTCTGTATGACTAGATGGCCTGGTGAGTGGCTCTGCGAAGGGGCTGAGTCCTCTTCCTGTGCCCCCCCCCCCCCCCCCCCCACCCGTGTCCTTCTCTTCTGATCCGCCCCGCTCCCTTTCCCCTCTCTGTAGAATAAAGAGGAGGTGATGGCGGTTCGCCTCAGGGAGGCTGACAGCATGGCTGCCATGGCCGAGCTCCGACAGAAGATAGCCGAGCTGGAGATTCAGGTGTGTCTGTTGCGTGTGATTGCCTTGACCTCCACTAGTTCTCATTTCATCCAGACCAGAATCACCCAGCCCTTGGGCATCTAGGGTAGAGGACTTATCCAACCAATCCAAACCAGTCGGACACTATTTGTGAAGGTTACAGTATTAAATGTACTTTCAATTAAGAATAGAATACGAGGCTAAAAGCAACTTTTATGCTGGTTGTAGAAATCAATTACATTAGTTTGAAACCAAAAATCAGCCCACAGGGTCTTGAATCAGTGAAGACCTCTAATGTATGTAGGGTGTGTGTGATCTTGAGTTTAAGTGTGTTTTTCTCATGCAACTATTCCTGTCCTACAGAAGGAGGAAGGTCTGATCCAGGGCCAGCTGAACCACTCTGATTCCAGGCAGTACATCACACAGCTCCGAGATCAGATCGCAGAGCTCAAGAACGAGGTCACACACGCAGTGAAAAAAACACAACCGTTTCAACTACTGAAACCCACCTACATCTGAATCACATCCCCTCACACTTTTGTTTTTCTCTGAAAAGATTGATGTTGGTTGCCACACAAATCATGACCTTATAGAATCACAAGCAACAGCCCCTGGGCTTTTCTTGGGACCGGGTGTTGCAGGTATCCCTCATATGACATTCACAACCACAGTACAGCTGTCGCCTCTTCAAAACCCCAGACCTTAGAGAGACAGACAGATTGATTGAACATTTGTGGGAACTGAAAAGCCCTTTTTAATCACGTCTTTAAATGAACACACGCAGACAGCTGAACTGCTCCACGCTTGCTCATTCGGAGAGAGGCTGAGCGTGAGAAACATTTGCGCTGTTCATCTGTTCATTAGTTCTTAGAGTGCATACGATGCTACAGGTTACATTCGTCATAAGGAGCTTTTCCGTGAGGGGTACCGGAATAGTCTAAATCAACAAGTGGTAATTTTCCGGACGAAGAACGAAAAATAATTTGTTCAGGACAACAACAAGCCGGCTTAAGCTTACAGCTTTTGTTATGGATTTGAAGAGTCAACCGGTTTCCTGTATTTGCCCTGTAAATCTGAATATATATATTTTTTACAGACTCGCAAAGCTAGAATCGGACCGGTACAGTTCATGTGACTGAGCTCTGCCGTGTGGAGAGAGAGAGAGAGATCGAGAGAGAGAGAGGAAGAAGGGGTGGGCGAGTGTCTAGTAGTCATAGCGTTCCAAATGGTTAACCACACAACCTCCCCCTCTTCCTAACTAAGTACAAATCTCAGAAGTTTGGGTACAGGCACTGAGTCAGTGTGGTACCTGCAGTCAAACACAGACGCTCATGCGAATCCATACAGTACAGACACCTGCTGACGCATTTGGAGATCGAGGCTGTGGCTTTTTGCTAGTCACGCAGTAGACCCACTACAACCAGTCCATGTAGCGTTCAGCATTAAAACACAGTTTATCTTAACCAGTAACCCCTAACCTTTAAGGCGTAAGACTGACCTTAAGACTGACACCGTTTCAGGGTTCCCAAACCTGTTTTGGCCTCTGACCCGTGTTTTTCTCTCAACGTTAAGGCAGAATATGTGACATCAGCATTTTGTCAGCGTTTTCTTCATTGGATTTATGGCAATCTGTTTTTTATGTTAGAGCTCCGACTGAAAACAACACAAAGCTGCTGTTTAATCCATCCAACTTTCATGACTGCCGGAGGTAGTTAGGATATTTGGTCCTAACAAGGTTACTAAAACAACACGTGCACACACACACACACACACACAACTAACGGTAAGGTGGTGAGGGCCGCACCAGATTTTTGCAACGAAAAATGTTGGTACATTGGCGGCTAAAAACCACAGATTTTCTGTAAACCTTCATGAACAAGCCATATCGACCTATTTACTGAATAGCGAGTACACACAAAACATGATGTACCCTTTACCACAGTCTAAACATCCTACAAGGTAATTTTAGAAATGGGTCGCTTTGTGGCCAGCCTTTTTTTTCTCTGCAATAACCTAGATTAAGGGTATGAACGGCAATTACGATTTCTGAGGTAAATATTTCAATTCTCTTCTCACTACTTTAGATAAGGCAGCTCCGCGGGCAGCGCTCCAAGTTTGCCCCTAGCTCCCGGGACGGAGGCGGCGGCTACCCAGACCTCTGCCTGGCCAGCCCCTCATCGGCCGGGGGTGACTACCTGAGCTCGGACGAGGACCTGCTCCCCAGCCCCATCCCTCCTAATGCCATGTACCCCGCCCTGCCCCACCCCTCGGCCAGACTGGACAGTGAGGGCAGCACCGACAGCGAAGCCGAGGTCCATCCGGACCTCCCCCACCCGGACGCCCACTGTGGCCCCGCGCAGCAGCTCTACACCAGCATGGTGTGTGCTGATGCTCTGGACAACTGAGCCTCGGAGGTGCCTGGAGGTCCCAGGTCCCGACCCAGCTTACTGATGTTTCAGCGGAGATACTGAACGGTGACATGGAACAGAGGTCCTGTCGCTCCTTCTCCTTTGTGCTGGTGCCATGGTTACCTTTCTCTTTTCATCGTCTTGATTTGTGTCTCTCTCTTGTCTGTCTCTCTTTCTCTCTCGTCTGTCTCTCTCTCGCCTGTCTCTCTCTTTTGTCTCCGTCTCCCTGATTTTTCTCTCTCCCATCTCCTTTATCACTGACTTGATTCGTGTCGCTCTGTCTCCCCCTCTGTCTCCCCCTCTGTCTCCCTCTCTGTCTCCCTCTCTGTCTCTCGTCTCTTCACTGTCTTGATTCATATCCCTCTGTCTCTCCCTCTTTCTGTCTCTCCCTCTTTCTGTCTCTCATCTCCTTTAATCATTGTCTTGATTCATAACCCTCTGTCTCTCTCTCTCTTCATCTATTCACCTTCATGATTTCTTTTACCTCACCTGTCCTGTGCTTGCTCACTGGGCAGCAAGTACGTCTCCAACACAGAGAGCCAAGAGAAGAGGGACTGACATTTAGCAAAACAAAATTGCGTTCACTGTTCCATACTTACCCCAGAGCAGAGACAATGGGTAGGACAGCGCTTTGATGAAACGATTCCCTTCCAGATTGAAAGAGACATCGACATGGGATTGTTGAAACGGTTACATTTCATGGATTGATGGATGTGTAGACTGATGGGAGGAGGACTCTTTGGTCCCCGCACATCCTGTTCTGTCCCATGATGCTGTGAAATAGTCTTCATCTCTTCTGGCTTCATTCTTCTTCTTTCCTCATATTCAGAACACAGCCTGTCCGGGTCAGTTTGCCGACTGATGAATCTCGCTGTCTTTCTTCCTTTTCTCTCTTTCTCTCGCTCTCTCGCTCTCTCTCCTTACATCATTAAGAGAAGACCCCCTGGTCACCCGCACTGCCTATTAAAAGTGAAGAAACCTCCCACTGTAACCTCACAATAGACTTTGACACAAACAGGAGGTGGACTGATGGAGGGAAGGAGGCGAGGAGAGAGGCGGGAAGAGGAGTACAGCGTGGTACACATGAATATCGTATGTTACTAGATGAGATGAATAGATCAATATTAACAATTTACCTTCCTTAAACTATGTATGTTGTGTGTGTCTCAATGCCTTGCTAATTTAAGAACAAGGCAAGCGAATTACGATGGCTAATGTAAAAATATCCATCACTACCTTTGGAGAAGAAAGAGATCTCAACGTTGCCAAATCTTTGTTTCCCCCCACCCCCGTCTATTATTTATATGTTCTTATTTATTTTGATACTTTTTATTTTTTATATATCTATACAAATATAAATATATAGAGACTGCGGCCAAACTTTATATATACGTTGAGTTTCCTCAGTCCTTTGTGCCAACTTGAATCCTGTGGTGGCGGTGTCAACGAACGAGGTCCATGACAATGCCCGTCTGAGAGACATAACAAATGTGCTGCTATGATTTAACTTTTTCACCCCATCTTCATTCATGTTTTTTTTCCTATATGTGTAGGTATATCTCAAAATGCAGTATCCCTTTACCCTACTAAGAATCCGTTTGAGTGCATAACTATAGGAAGTAAATCAATGAAAGTATAATTTATTAGGAGATTGTCTCTACCTATGGCTTGTGAAAGACAAATGAACTTTGCCTTTTATGAACGTTTTGAAATGTCATAAGGCATTTATAAACCCTTAGATCAGACATTAGCCCCCAAGAGCGCGATGTGGGACAGCCAATCATTGATTTGTTCTACTCCTGTGGGTAGAATTTGGATTAGAATTTGTAACAAGCTGTGAGCTAACTTGCACCTAACTGTATGTTACACAAGTCTTGTTGTCTGAGACTGTGATTGACGTGAAGAGTTTCTGAGGCTTATTGATTGATAATATCTATGATCTACTAGGTAAGGATGGGATGTCCATGAATATAATAGTCTCTCAAGTTGGACAAGCAGGGGCATCCATCTGTGTTTTTGCTGTACTGCTGTTCTCAGTCATGATACTGAAATACGATATCAATACCTCTCCTTCCAGAACATCAATCTGTGACATTACTTCTTCTTTCGACTGCCTGTTCGCAAAAGGATTTAGAGATTGTATGTAAGGAGGTATTTAGAGGTATCTAACGCTCCTAAGGGACCCCCAGACATTTCACGATTTTGTTGCTGCCCTGAACAGGCGCACCCTATACACTAATCAAAGACTATCCGACTTGTCAGGTGCGCTAGATCTGGACTAGATTAAATACATTTGAACGGCTGGCGTTCCCGCAAGAGACGGCTGAATACTGGCTTAGTTTATACCCCACTAGCTAACTCATTGACTGCGGTATAGCCTCTGTATTGTCTGGCATATATAACGAACGTTTGGTTAGCTTTAGCCTAGCCTTAGCAGAGTCGTTAGGAGCGAAGAGATACATGCATTGTTTTGTTTCCAAAGCATACGTGTGTGTTTACAGCGGCGTTGATCGTGGGAATCAGGTGTGGTGGCTTTCCCAAATGTGATTCTTAGCTAACTCTGTTGAACTTCACATACTGCATGTGATACTGTTTACTATCATGACAGCAAAACGTATGGTAAGTCACTGAATGACACAATAGGACAGTGTCAGTGCAAAAGTACAATGTTTCACTTGATTTGCAGACTTTGAGGAAATTAGTCGTAATACATTGAACAGGATTTTGTATGAACATAGAAACGCCTATATTCCCAGTAGAGGATTTTACACATAGACTCTAGATCTATGCTCGGCTTAAAGTATTCGACGATGTCCAGGATGCAATGAGTGGTCAGTGAAACAAGTCAAGACCCTTTCTCATATCAGTGTTAGTCTGGACTTAGGGAGTCTTGGTGTGTATTGAGATACTGTTTGATGCCTATGCAGCCCAGAATTGTATCATGCTCTCCATTTTATTTTGTTTCAATCGTGCCATGTAGTAAAAGGTTTGGTTTGTATCTGTTTTTTGCCACACAGCGATGATCAGATAAAATGGATGAAGGGTTAACCTGTCACAAATGGGCAAGGAAATAGGGAAGCAGAGCAAGCTCCATCATGTAACCTAGCTATCTTAAGAGGATGTGGATTTATTTCGCTGTAGTATTACAAATAACCACCTTCTGTAGAAGTCCAAAACCAGTGCAGCATCTGAAATCACTGTGGTCTGTCGTAACATCCTGGTCTTACCTAAACAGCCAGAGGGAGTTAGGATGTTGTGCGCTGATCTGTGTGTTCAGTCTCAGTCAAATATTGTCACATTACACAGTATTGAGGCCAGTTAACTAGAGCCATTCTAACATATAACCGAGATTTAGGTCAATTCCATTTAAATTAAAGCCAAATGGCACAATGACTGATTGCACACAAATTGACCAAACTACAACTGTTAAGACTGTGACAAAACATTTTATTTGTATTTTTTATGAATCATTATAAACGTTATTTGTATCATTTTGATTATGCCTAACATGTTGGGGAAGGGAATGGTTACTTGTTTAAATCTCATATAGTGCCATAAATATAAGTAGGTTTATAGACAGTAAATCCATTATAACACTGTATGGACTGTATATTGAATGCAATTTTCACAATTCAGGATTTTCAATCTGATTTAAGGTGTGGTGTCTGAAAGTGAAATTCACCAAAACAAAGGTTACTTTTGAGCTAGGACTGAAGTACACACAAAAAGTTTACGATTCTTTTTAAAATGACAATATTAGAATGGAACCAGGAATGCTTACAATGTATTGTACATGCCATTGTTTTGTCCGGGAATATAAAAAAACACAGAGAATCCCCTAAAAGATTGTGACCTAATGCCTATCCTGGGTAGTGTTCATTAGGGCATGCAATGGAAAACCTTTTCAAAACGTTTTGAACATCTATAAAGTGTGTGCTTCGTATTGGACAAATCTCTGAGGCCCCTTCTTATTTCAGTGTGTATTCTTATGTTTGCTGCCTAATAAACACCTGGTTTAGGTCTTTACATATAACGGCAGTTTGGGATCCACTTTACGCCCTCCAACATTGCCCACTTTCTCTTGCAATTCTACCAATGTGTTGTCAAGTATATTAATAACAGTAATAAAGACGATATTAATGACATTTCAGGGTTTTTTCCTTGATGAAGAATGATACAAGGTTAACAGTGACTGCACTGATTCTCATACGCCGTATCAAGCCAGTATGGGGTTTCTGTTGTGTTGTAGATGAAGTGCTCCTCATTCTTTCATCATAACCCTCCAACGAACCTGTAATCCCGCTGTTCGGACTTTCCAAAGCACTTACACTTGAAGTGTCATTTGGGTTACTGGCTAACTTCTGTTTGATCTTTCCGTCTCCCCCATGACCACTTCTGTCTCAATGATTATGCTGCAGTATGTCGACACTGTCTAAAGAGTTTGCACCACATTTACGCGTTACTTAAGTGGCCTGCCTTCCTCGGCCACATTCTCGTAACATGGCTTTCTCCAGTCTTACTCCTGCACCGAAGCAACCTTCCTGTTCTGTGATCGTAGGAACCGTTCAAACACCAAAACAAAGGAGACTGATATTATGCCAACAAAGCAAGGAAACGTGGTCAACTGAAAGCGAAAGCGGAGACGGCCTCGAAATTGTTTCCGTATCAGAGCAACTTGATGCGAGTGTGTTTCTCAGTCAGTAGTGTGACAGTAGCGTGTGTTTTTCAGTCAGTAGTGTGACAGTAGCGGCTGATGCTTAGCAGCGGAGCCGGGTCTTTCTGAAGGAAGCTCTGCGGTCGAGGTGGCTGCTGGTGCCAAGCGAGGAACAGCTATGAAGGCTCTTTCTCAGCGGGCTTCAACTGAATCGATCGCTACAGAAAGGCACATCACTACATCTCACTTGTTCAATACACCCTAGAGCTTACACTTGATCATATAGATTTATTTTTACGGTGACGATATATATAGATTACTGATTTGAGCTTTGTGTTCAGTTTTTCTTTACTTTTTCAGGGATTCAGGGAAATACACATTTTGGCGTATCAACATAAAATATAATATTTTGGTTTATTATATATATTTGTTCAGCCTGCTTGCTTGATGTGAAATATGAACTTTTGGATACCCTTCAATATGTTGGTAAGTAAATATTTAACCCATTTTTTGTGGTGAAAATGTCACAAATTTCTAGCTATGAGGGTCTAAATTCACTAATTCACTTAGAATTGTTTTTTGGGCCACTATTTCAAATAAATAACTAAAGATTCTTTAGATGTATTAAAGATGAATGCTTTGTGTCTTATGTTCTAACTTTATACAATCATTTATGACTGCGCTACTGTAAGTTAAGCTCTGAATAAGTGTATATGTTTAATTAAATGTACAGACCCACCATTTTGCAATATTGTAATATTTGCTTTGTTGTCACCTCAACAGGCTACTTAACTGTAGTAAACACCTTCAAGAGGGGTAGCTATTTGATGAGATTTGGAATTCATCTTTTGTTGGGTGAGTTTTTCAGCACTGCATTTACTGTACCATTTTTATCCAGCTGATACATTCAATCAATAAGTATCTTCAATGGTTTATCTTCATTAAACACAGTGGAGAGTTCTGTATCTTATTAAGTGATCCATCGCCCAAAATAACATAACAGTTCCACGTAATACCATTTACAAATTAACACATACATTAGACCTCATGAGGTCTTCAGACCAGTATTGATTCAGCACGGACATTTTTTGAGAGTCTTTGCTATTTCTGGGAGCCTGGTATTTTACTAATTCAGGTCTTTAATACAGTATTAAAGACCCGAATTGTGAAAAGGTTGTGAAAACACAGGAGAGAGAGTATTATTCAAAGGAATGTGATGGGTCACAGGGTGTATCCTTTCAATACACAACTGTCAGCTGTTATGAACAGCATTTTTGGTAAAACTAGAAATCTCTTGACTTTCCCATTCAATGGGACCAAGAAACGAGAAGTTGTCACTGCTATCTCACAGTTTCAAAAGATTATTAGAAAATATGTTGCAACAATTTACATGGAATGGTTCATTTCAAATTTCCCCTTGCAAAGTAACAATGATAGCCAATGCATTTAATTATTCAATCCAATTCACATAATAATCATTAGACTAATAAAAATGTGTTGCACTTCAATAGTGCATTTCATGTTATCTTAAAGTGCTATAAGAACCACAAAAAAAAATCAACACTACAAAAACAACTTTAAAACCCTTATCGGAAAAACACTGCAACGGGTAAGACAGAAATGGCGGTCTATAGCTGATTGGTTGAGCAGCCTAGTCATGTGTGGTATTGTGTTGATCTGGTACCACTTGGTTATGCACCTGAGTAACTGGATAACACATTGAGGATATGTTAAAGACACGTTGAGGACAAGTTTTTTGGCGTTTTTCAGTTGTTACATGCACGTCTACCTCTGGAACCGCATTGCTGCTATCCCTGCATTTCAGTTGCACATACTACCTTACACCTCCAACTTGCTTGATTGCGCAGTCATAATTCCCACTTGCACATACATATACTTAATACTTAGAAATATTCTGCCCTCCCCTATTTGCTTTCATTGCTCATTTAGAATGGCCATTTGCACTGTATTTGCCTTCATTGCACATTTATATATTCCACTTGTAACGTAGACTATACTTAATATTTGTATACTATATTTTAATACTTTTATTTGCACTTCTGGTTAGATGCTAACTGCATTTCGTTGTACCGAACTCATGCTGTTCAATGACAATACAATTGAATCTAAAGTTAAAGACACATTGTGGTCTAGGAAGCATGGCCTGGGAATACAAGTCACTATAGAGCTTGTCAGGCAGACGTTAAGGCACATTGTGAATGATGAATATATGTGTTTCTAGAATGCAAAGTGTTAGATTGTTTTGTGTTTATGTGGGCGTTAATAAGGGTTTCATCGACCTCCTTTTTTGATCAAAATTCATTCAGATATACAGGTCCCGGAAAAATTTTTATAGACCACTACACCTTTTTCTTTCCTTTCCAAAAAAGTTGAAATGAACGTTTTGAGTGAGGAACAGAAGCGTTCAATTTGCAGTGGTCTAATAATTTTAACCCTTCTGTTCCTCACTCAAAACCTGGAAAGGAAAGAAAAAGGTGCAGTAGTCACTTTGTGTTTTCAGGAGCTGTATGTCAGTCAGATATATATATTTTTTTACTTGCTAGTAGACCCTGTGATGTCCTAGAGAGGGTGTGAAGAACTTCAGCAGACTGGGTTGGACTGGGTTAGACTGGGTTAGACTGGGTTAGACTGGGTTAGACAGGATTAGACAGGGTTAGACAGGATTAGACAGGGTTCGTTGGATTAAGGGTTGTCGTTTGGGGTCAGACCTCCAGCAGGTCAAGGAAGCATGGGTACTTCCTGTGTTGTACTGCTGCGTTGCTGTCTCCTATCGCTTGACTATCTGAGACCAGAGCAACTCTCTCTACGTGACACTCTGTCCGAAACTTAACCATGGCTCTTCCCTTCCTGGTTAAATAGGAAGTATTCAATCCTCCTGAGTAGTGATGGTCTGAGCCCCGTGTCAAGGTGTCTAGTGATCGCCACACTATAGCGACAGACCCTCTCAAGGCGTTGCTATCGTGGTCCGTCTGGGTCGGTTACTTTTCGGGTTATCACCTTGACTTCTCATACACAGTGTATCCCAGGGCTTAGTGGTTGGAGCTGGTCTTGAACTGTGCGACAATCCAACAGGAATATCCTCAGTTTCCATGTGATCTAATTCAGTATCCCAGTTCAGCAAAGACTATGAAACACTTCATTGATAAGGCACTGTTTGTTGTTAGTCAAGGCTCTGCTGCCCCCTGCTGTATGTTGGTTGATATCACTACTACTGTGATATTACAATTCTCTCATACCAGTTCCATATTGCAGGGTATTCGACCTCCACTTCCATTAGATTGACTCTATACAACCTTCTGGATCCCTCCTTGACCTGCAAACATGCCTCGTTCGTTCCTGGTGAGGAGAGGGGAGTCCCATCTTCTGCGCCCCACAGCTGGTAGCTTATGCCCTGGTACCACCCCGGTGCCGGACGGGCCCCTACAGCCTGAAGAGGTCCAGATGGGAACCGCCCATAGACAGGCTTCACCAAAGAGCGCTTTGTCTTTTGTGTCACACCATGAGGCTTACTCACCTCAGCCGTGTCCATCTCCAGTCCTCCACCCAGCCTCATACAATCCCCCTAACCTCTACCCCAACAATCCCTGTTCTTCAGGTGGGTGTTGAAAGAGAGGCTCATCCAGTAAATAATAAAACCGTATTATACAGTATTCATTGTTCCAGTAGGAGTTAAGACTGACTTTGCAATTGGTTTGCGCTTAGAATGGGACAGTGATAATTGTTGAAATGGGATGGGACGAGAATGGGACGATTTAATGGACCGCCATGTTTTCTCCTTTATCCTAAGACGATGGAACTGTTGGCCACCTCCCCACCCCTACCAAGCTGAACCTCCTCAGCCGTGGGGAAGATGAGTCCTCCTCCCAGTCTCCTCAGGCCTGGCCCTCCCGGACCCAAGCGTCTCCCAGGGGACTGCCAGAGCTAGGATGCTTCCTGCTGCATACCCGCCTCCAAGGAGAGACTAGACACAGGGACTGTCCCCAGATCAGTGACCACAGCCTCAGGGCCCCTGGAAATGAATGTTCGTTGTGTGGAAAGGTCAGTGGATGATCCCAAGTCAGTTGTTATTCTATCCCAATATGTTGCTAATAAGAACCGATCTGTAATTGAGTTACTTGTATATAGAGAACCAACAGAGGTATGACTGCATGAAAGTTTATTAGTAAACAACAACCCCCCCCCCCCCCCCCCCCCCCCCCCCATCAAAACGTTTGACATTCGTGGAAACGTACAGTTACATTTGCGTTGCCATGGTAAGTGAACAATTCTGACTCATTGGAACACCCCTGGAAACGTGTTGTCGGGTTAGATGTTGTTAAATGTATTGCACCCTCTCTTCGAAATAAAGCACCACGTTTCTTTCTTTTCAGAGTTTCTCTTCCATCTCCGGTCTGGAGTCCCACGTCCGCAGGTCCCATGGTGGCAGACGTAAGCAGTCGTCCTCCACACACGCCAGAACCAACAATCAGCCCTATGGCTATATGCCGGACGTGGGTTTGAGCTACAGGGTCAAGGTAATAAAGAATCCATGTTAAAGGCTCATTGCCTGGTATAGTACAGACTCTTGTATTGCTAATAAAGGGTTTCAAATAAATGTTTAACTGGTCATTGAATTGGAATCGACCGCAACCCTGGTTCAAGGTCCATAATGTGAATACAATTTGATGTCGCTTATTATCTCCAGGGATCTGTATTAAGGTTTTGATGCCATCCATGAGAGAACATAACACGGTATACCTCCTTCATTAGTATTTATATTGGAAAGGATTATCAACATGGTGCTTTGAATCCTGAAAGGTGATTGGCCGATAGGCCTGATATAAGACACCATAATAATGGATGACATTACATTACGTTTTACTGCTCTAATTGTGTTGGTAAGGCATCTCGAGGGTTTGTGGTGTACAGTCAGTATACGAATTAATTGTGCCTAGTTACAGCTCATAGCCATGGTATATTGGCCATATATCCCACCCACTAAGGACGTATTGCTTAATTATTCTGCATATGTGAATGCTGCGTTGTTGTGTGTCACAGGAGCGGACGTTTGGCTGTAAAGTTTGTGGGAAGGTGTTCAAGCGCTCCTCTACCTTGTCCACCCACCTGCTCATCCACTCGGACACGCGGCCCTACCCCTGTCAGTACTGTGGCAAGAGGTTTCACCAGAAGTCGGACATGAAGAAACACACCTTCATTCACACAGGTCCATGACTAAACTTGTGCTGACCATTTCGATGAACTCTAGTTGTTTATCTTGCAAAACCACTTCTTTAAAAACCCTCTACACGAATTGCTGCAGATCTGTTTCCCCCTAGTGGTCTCTTAATCTTTTCGTATTTTAAGAACTGCAATATGGGCAGATCAACTCTGGTCCTCTCTTTCGGTGTTTCTCGATACATATTCTTTTTGGAGATCTCTTTACAATGGCCGCGCAGGGTTTCATCTCAACTATTCAGAATATGGTTAATGGTTCAGAGGAGGGTGTGTGAAGAGAGATGAGGGAAGGAAGAGGCAGTGGAGTGGAGGAGGTGTGTGGGTGAGGACTCCTCATCTGCCACCACAGCCTTCACTGCGCATGCAGCGTTTTATCTACATGGAGATAAAAATCATTTTCACTGATATCTTCTCAGCTATTTAGAGGTTTTTCGACATGCACTCACCCTAACAAGCAAGCCGGACATGTTTAAAACTAGATGTGTCACATGGGTGGGTTGCATCTTGCTCTGTTAGTGGCATATGGGAGTCCAAAACAAGTGACACTCTGGCAACTCTTGACTTTTGAATTCCTGTTTGCCCGTCAGACTTGAACAAACACTGAGTGTTTGGCACATCCTGTCTTAAATAGCACTGACTGCTGATATCAGCAAACTTGAGTTAAAATGTACTTACTGTGGGGTGTTTCAGAAAGCAGGGTTAACATACTCTGAGTTGAAACCACAACTTTGGGTTGACTGACTCTGAGCTGTCAAACTCAGAGTTGACGGTTTCAGAATAGGTGGTAACAATTAGTTCAGTCAACTCTGAGTTAAGTTAACCCTGAGCACGTGCACGAGGAGAGAAAAAGCCCTCATCAATGCAAATGCAGATATTGTGATTCATCATGGCAACAGGAGAAAAAGATCTCAGACCCTGTACTTCTCCCCAGTGGAGTTAGATATATTAATGAAGGCACATGCAGAATATGAGTATATATTTAAGTAAAAAGCCATACAGTATCAGCAGCAAAAGAACACTACAGTGGGAGAAAATTGCTGACCGAGACAATGCATGAGTATTAACTGGAAAAAACAGTCACATCTCGAGTGTTCTACTCATAAAACGTATTTAATGTGTGTCTGGGGGTGTAATATCAAGTTATGTCTCTCAAACGCACCGAATAACACTCATTCCGAGCAGTGACATTCTTGTGACATGGCACACATCTGCATAGTAAGAATTAAGAAATATATAAAGCAAAAATATAGCAATAATATACATTAAAATGTAAACTAGTAATTTTAAAGAGAGTAGGATGGGAAATATGCCGAGTTTCACTGACCCAACAGGCACAAAACATATTTGGCAGCAACTGAAGATGAAATGAAAAAAATATACTTAGAACAGGAAGAATATAATATCAGTACAAACAGTTGTGATGCTTTTTAGCCTCCCCTACCTAATTAAACACTTTTCAGTGGCTACATTCAACATATATTTCAGTAGTAAGTGAAAATGTCTAAGCAAAAAAATAAGTACAGTTCTCAAAAAAGTACAATTTCTTGTTGGCCTACCTGCACATTGATGCTGTGGAAAGACTTCCTGTTCACATAATTTACTGAAGGAGCCGTGATAGCAGTATGAGTGCCATCTATGAAGCCAATCACCCTTGGAAACGCTAAAATATTAACTGATTAGTGCAGTCTCAAATCTTCATACTAAATAAAATGATTACTGCTTAGACTAATACCTGCAATTCTGTGGAATTCTTTTTTGAGGGGTCTTGTGGGTCTGTGACTTCTGTACACTACAAAAGTGTACAGAACTTTCAGTGCAAGAGTCACATCTCTGACAGCCCAAAAGAGCCTTGGATGCTCTATGCCTATGCAAAGCGTCATCGATGTTATACAAATAACTGCAAAACAAAGATTTTTTTTTCCGAACTGAGTCCATGATGTATCATAGGAAAGATATGAGGGCTGTGAATATTGTTCAGATAAATGTTCAATTGTGCAGAAAAAAAGTAATGCTCAAACAGATAATCATTACGGAATGATAAAACAAGCGTGGTTTAATCACCCTCTCCCGATGGAAATGTATGCAGAGTATTTGTGCTACAAGTGGCTGTTTGAGAAAACGACACGCCCTATCTGACACGTTCAGATGGCAGGTTTCGGTTAAAGAGTAGGGCAAAACTCTTTGAAACCGTAAACCCAGAGTTTCAATCAACTGACTCTAGGTTCACTAAACCTGCTTTCTGAAATACTCCCATAATGACTACGCAAAGTGATCTCACAATTTCACCCTTGGTCTGTCTGACAGGCCTAGAATATAGGCTTAGAATGTAAGTCACTGTGTGCTTACTGACACAATACATTTTTTGTTAAAAGATTATTCAGAAGAGATTTTTTGTTCAGCAATTTTGCAATATTTTTCCAGAAACCAGCCCGTCTCTGACAATGGGTGGTCACAGCGTGCCCTTTTCCCTCCTGTCGTAGGTGAGAAGCCCCATGTATGCCAGGTGTGTGGCAAGGCCTTCAGCCAGAGCTCCAACCTCATCACCCACAGCCGTCAGCACAGTGGCAACCAGCCCTACCACTGCCCCCGCTGCCGTTACGGCTTCCAGCGCAAACTGGACCTGAGGCAGCACCAGGAGAATCACTGCACATAGGCCTTCTGGCAGCAACCCTGCTACCAGCTGGCCTGAGTTCAGCGTTTCCACCGCCAGGAGAATCACTGTCCAGAGAGACCCTCACATGGTCACAGCTGGCACCCAGCATTTTTTTTCCCCCTTTTCATTTTAAAGATGCACCACTCAGCAAGCTGAACAGAAGGGTTAGATGATCCACTTAAAATTCAGACAAACATTCAGTAAAAAAAAAGTTTTTTACAAATGTATTTTGCTTAGATATTTGACAGTTAAGTTAATAACCTAGAACACATTAGCCCTGTGGTAACCTCACGAGCGGACAGTGATAATTTCCTGTAAGAAATTCTGCATCAGACTAGAACATCTTAAACTTTATATCCACCAGGAAATGCAATTTCTTGAAGTCTACCAGCATTCTTTGTAACTATTTTTTAAATCATCACTTCATGTCTTGTAAATATTGTATTTATTATATAAACATAAATCCTAAATACTTAACGTTTCTATCATTTATTAACCTTAGCCTTCTTTGGGCCTTGAAATGCTTACAGAAGTAAACCTTGACATTGTGCTTCCGGAGGACATCACAGAGATGGCGTCCACAGAGGGGACACCAAAGTGTTCCTTTGATTTGTCAGACAACAGATCATCCACACAACTAATATCTTTCTGGGGGATAAAGTCAAAACCAGGCAATAACGTGCACATGTAGACCAATATGGGTTTCCAGGCTCTTCAAAAGCAGGGAATGATCATTGGAGTCGTAGGCATCACAGAACGGACGGAGAGCCTTGGTTGGACACCATTAAAAGGTCATTTACCACCTTCACAAGTGCAGTCTCAGTACTGTGATGGGGTTTAAAAACCACATTGTTTCATAAATATGTCTTTTGATAAATCATAAATAATATTTTAGAGGAACTTGAGGTTCAATATTGGTTCCAATATTTAATTTATCCAGATCAGTTTGGCTTTCTTAAAATAGGCTTTATAATGGCAACTTTTACAGTGTTTGGTACACAAATGGGCCAACAAGTAGAAGTAGTTCATTGGAATAGGGTCCAGTTTGAATCTGGTAGTTTTAGTGCTCATTACTATTTTAATATTGAGCAATACAGGATTTAAAACTTGTGTCCCCATTGATCTGTATCTTGCAATTGTGTGCATCTTAGGGCAACTACATTTTGGCAAACTATGCTTGATTAGGAAGAAGTCAAATTTGTTTTCTAATGATCTTGGCCTTTTTGTCAAAGCTCATGAATTTATCACGGCTTAAGTGAGAGACAACTTGTCTTGTGGACTGCAGCTTTTTAGTTTAGTTCACTTCACATACACATGAGTACAGTTCGCAATAACATTTTTGTAAATACAATAAGTATTCCTAAAAACCTATGGGCCAAATAGGATGTCTACAATAATCAATAATTGAATAAAAGTTGTCCACAGTCAATTTCCACAGAGTCCAGGACAAAATACTCAGATGTAGTGGTGGACCAAAAAGCATCCAATCCGATGTCGCCACTCGTATTCAAAAAAGCCAGCCAGAGTGAGTAATCCAGTCCGTGTCACCGTCACACTATTTCTTGCCTCCGTTCCGGGATTTCATCCTTATCATCCTTCAGCAACTACAAACTAACAATGCGGAGGAAGCGAGGTTCGCTCGCCCGCCCACGGAATCCTCAGGCACAGACATACTTAAGAGGATCGGCCACAGTACAATACTCAACTTAATTCAACGGTTTTACTTCCCTTTGGGAGGGGGGAAGACAGGCCCATCAACAGCAGTGTTTCCAGGTGTGGTCGGCCGGTCCCACGTTACTGCTCCAGAGACTCCTTTGGTCCGTGTTCCTGCGCACCACATCTCGTCCGGTAGGCACCTCTCTCAACGCGCTTCCTAACCCTCCCTACAGCAGGTGTAATCATCACATTTATACCATGAAAGGACGCGCTTTGGCCAATCGCCGTTGTGTCAGTTAAGGGGGCAACTGTCCGACACGTGTCCGTGCCCTCATCATGAAAATTAGTACAAGGCAGTAACGATACACACCAGAAAATGCACACGGACAACACACAAATCAAAACTCCACACACATGCATTTAAAGGAAACTCATTAAAACGATACGCCTGGAATATACTATTTGCCACCCGTTGACAGATGCCAGGGATCTAATTTCTTGTCGCATATTTGTTCCATTTTGAGAGGTGCGACGCGTCTGGAAAAACTGTTAGATTCACAATGTCCATTCCACGGGACATAACTAAATCCAAAGAATGAAGGTGGTCCCAAAACCCACGGAATATTTTGGAGAGGATCTCTTGACTTCTCCATGTGAAGCTGCCAAAAACTAGAATTATACCTGCTGGTTCAATAAGAATTCAGCTGACTAACTGAGAAACGCTTTATATTGCCCAGGGAGCCTGTAAATAGTAGATATGGGAAGGAATTGAGTAGGCTGCATAGCTTTCATGACTAAATCCTCAAAAGACCGAAATGATTAACAGTATCTTTTAACTTTCTTTGTTGTCCAGTTCTAGATATTTCTATCTAGTATGTGGATAATGCAGATTGTGAGTGAGTGAACAATGTGTTTACAATGTTATTGAGCTGGAATGTTTAGTCCAGGACTAAGCTTGATCTGTATCCACAAAAGTGCCCCTTAAACATTCTGTAAGAGTGAACCAAGGTGATATTTACTTTCTGAATGTGGTAAAATCGCTCAGAGATGTAAAAGAAACAATTAAACCCTAGATTAAATTAAATCCTAGAAACAATTAAATCCTATATAAATAATATTATTTCACCTGATCTGCACAAAATGTTTGTCCGGACCAGTGATATGGGTCACTACTGCTTACTCTGGAAGAGGCTAAAATTATAGATTTACATAAGGAAGGAATGGACCACCGACCAATTTCTGTTCTTAATGTAACCCATTTTTAGAAAGGGTTAATATAAACTGTTATGGGCATAAGTATATGTAAAGATAAAATCTCCATTAAGAGGTGAGATATGCCAGGTACCATCATTTTAACCTATTAGAAAGGGTCAGGGTGGTGGTCCCCCCTCATTTTCAGAGGTTAATCAAGAAGGTTCTGGGGTTATCACCATTTTATGGTGCAGGCATTCCAAAAAAGAAACAGTTTTAAAAAATACAAAAACTTATTCGATTGAATCCGGTAGTGAAAATGTCAAGTATATCTCAGTATTCAGTGGTGTTCTTTAAATCTTCTGTGCCCAAATAAAAAAAAAAGATTGTGGGTGAGTCCAGGGGCGACTGGTCATTAGGGGCACAGCCCCACCTGTTGTCAACAGAAAGAACTGCAATGCCTATAATTTATTATCTATGAATATAGCATCTTCCTAAATTGAATATAATTTGTGTTAGGATTTTATTTCATGTTCATTGGTCCCTGCCTTGCTGCTTCAGACTGCGTTCTGCCGAATCTTGTTGGCAGTAGTAGGCCATAGGCTAAGCGTGAATGTGGGGCTAGCCCCTCTCTCACAATGCAATGTACATTGTACGTGTGAAAATATGAATACGCACGCTCAGAATGTTAGTGTGATCATTGTGTTAGCTAGCTTGTTAGCTTCACAAAAGCCAGCTAACTTGGGAAAATGAATAAAGTGGATTTCATACTCGAGCACCGGTACTCGAGCAAGCGGGTTTAACATGGAGTGGTCACTGAAGAAAATGGTTAGCATACAAAAGAAGGCACTCTTCTGTTTTCCATGTCTGCTATTTGGTGGAGATGGTACTTGGTCGAGGACGGGTTACAAAGTTTTGAAACATCTTTCTGAGAGGATTGCAAAACATGAGAGCAGCGTGAGTCATCTGGACAATGCTGTGAAATTGGGATTACTTGGAAGGGTAAATGTTACAGCCCAAGTTGACAGTGCATACAGGCGCTCCATTGAGCAACATAACAAAACAGGTGGAGGAAAACAGGTACGTTCTCAGTCGGATCATAACACGTATTCAACTGTGTGGAAAATGTGAAACCGCACTGCAGGGGCACGACGAGTCAGTGGACTCCCTGAATCCTGGAATATTCAGATGCATTTCTGAGACTGCCTGAGGGCAATTCAAGACTTCAGAGGCACTATGACGGTCAGCCCATCTTCAAAGGGACATCCAGCACTGTACAAAACTAACTGTTAGACTGTATGTATGAAGTGTACAGGGAGGAGATAGCCAAGCAAGTGGACGAGACATCATTTGTTGCCATACAGGCAGATGAGACCACTGATGTCTCCTGTAAATCACAAATTGATGTTGCGATACATGTTGCCTGACAATACAGTGACAGAGAGGTTTTTGGAGTTTGTGGAAGTCAAAGATAAATCAGGACTCTGCCTCTCTAATAGCATCAAGGGTGTGGTGGAACCACTGAAGCTGGTAGAAAAGCTGATCACTCAGACTTATGATGGTGCGGCTGTAATGAGTGGAAACATCAGAGGGGTACAGACGCTAATGAAAGAGACATACCTACATGTCCAGTTCACTGCTATGCTCACCAGCTGAACCTGACCTTGCAGCAACTTTGTTCAGCAAGGATGAGCATCTTGAAGGTGTTTTTTGCAGATTTAACTGCTTTTGCCACCTTTTTCTCTGGCACCCCAAAATGTGTTGCGGCACTTGCTGAGGCAACACAGAGACGCATTCCAAGGCCACCCGCTGTACAATGGAACTTTAAAAGTAGAACTGTCAATGCAGTTTGGGAAAATCACGCTGCACTGCTCCTGTGTATGGAGGACATACGCACACAACCAGGATGGGATGAGGCCACCATAAGTGAGGCATACGGCCTGTCAAAAAAACTCTGGGACCGAGCCTTTCTGCAGCTGCTGGATTTTTTTTTCTTCCTTATGCCAGAAGTTGATGTTTTATACAACACTCTGCAAAAATGGAGCATCGATGCATCTGGGATTAGCAGTGCGCTCACCCGTTTCAAGGAGAATGTCCAGAATATGCGGAAGCAAACTGATGGATGGGCTGCCACCGTTCACGATGGAACAGACGAGTAACCTGCACAGCACCGGTGATGAAGGAGGCATGCGACACAGTCATCTCCCAGGTGGAGCAGAGGTTCTCACAAAGTGACCACCTGATCGCTGCCAAGCTGGTTGACAGCTCGCTCTTCCCACAATTTGTCCTGTCATTCCCTACATCTGAGCTTGACTGTGCGGTGAAACTATGGACTCTAGGAAACAAGGAAATGTTGAAGTCTGAGCTGACCATTCTGTACCGCCACACTGAGCTTCACACTTGTAAGACGACCCTGTGTCTGTTAAGATCCATCCATGAGAACAACCTAGAGGAGGCTTTTGCTGAGATCGTCACTCTGCTGAAAATTATCATAACAACACCTATGACGACATCCGATTGATATAGATGGTGACGAGTGTCAGTGTGTCCATGCTTACCTATTAAGGTTGTAGAATGGATCTGTATCCCTAAAAAGTTGTCTTTCCGCGTCGTTGAGGCCTTCAGTGGTGTTGAGCTCATTGCTGTTCATGTATGGCCCTGTAGGCACATTGGTTCTGAGCTTGGTTGCATTGCTATTTTAGGTTTGTAAATGTGACAGTGGTGATTTTACATGTGTGTGAGAGAGAATGAGAGCAATGACAGACGGTCTCTCTCTCTCTCTCTCTCTCTCTCCCCCTCCCTCCAGTATGTGTACTACAACACCTGGTAGAAGCAAGCCCCTCTGTCGTTAAGTGTTTTGTGGAGCCACGCTGTTTGTTGATGTGTTAAATAAACACATCAGTAGCAAGAGGAAGTTTTGTAGCTTCACTGGTATGTATCCTACATTTTGAAATGGTTTGTGCCCCACCAATGTTTTACATTTAAAAACGCCACTGGGTGAGTCAATGATGAAAATGTAGCCAATGCTATCACCATGTGAGGTTTTCTTTGATTAGCATAAAATAGGTAATGTTGCAAACTAAGCTGTCCCAAAGTAAATGTTTTCCTGTGGCGCTAAATTATGTTATGTCTTATCTTTAATGTTTGTTAGTTCGTTATCTTGGTTCTATTTTAATGTCTGCAGGGGATTGGTCCTGCGTACCTTGCCCATTGCCAATGTGTACTGCTGTTATATTACAGTATTAATTTGTAGTATTGTGCACACGATTTTGGGATGATGGTGAGTTACCCCAAAGCAACAGAACCTAATGCCAATACATCGTGTGTGCATTGTTCTCTAATAAATGCTTAAATAAATAGATGCCTTTTCCTGTCAGAGCTAGAATCATTACAAAATTTTTTTATGACAGGCTCACTCAGACTGCTCACAGACAGGAGAAATTAATCTTTGCTAGTTTTTTAAAATTAAGAACAAACTAAAGTAGTTAGTTGTTGCCCAGATATTATTTGATATTGAGATAAAAAAGACCATTGTACATCACAGTATAAAAGATACTGCGCAATATTTGGTTGTGAAGCACAGATTATAATGGAAATGAATTGCATCACATTGGTTTGTCACGTTAGAAACCAGATCAATCATGCAGCCTGTCATATTTGTTTTCAAGCACTTACGTCAATGACTGCCTTTTTGTGGTTTATTAATTCCCAACCCTGATATGCGTATTATGCAGTGTCTGTAATCTATCCATTTTGACATACACTCTGAAACACGGCCCTACCCCTGTGAATACTGTAAAAAGATTTAGCATGACATGAAGAAACACTCATTCACACAGAGAACACAGAGTTATTTACTGTGTTCATTGTGAAAAAGTTCTGGTCTCTATTTACCAGGTTGCTACCACACCCACTGGTTGTGTATACAGTTAAATTACGTTTATTGTTGCTGTCAAAGGAAGAATGAGCCATGAATTGCACTTTCTCCAAGAGAGAGTGAATCTGTTTTGGATTGGTCGTTACCATCATTGGAAAGGTAGTGATAGCTGTCAAAATTTCACCATTTACAAAATGTTGTCAAATACAAAAGGTTTGTCAAATTCCTTGGGAAGCATAGTTGGACAGTAGTCTTCAAGCCATGGCACACATTTTCATTTGGATTTAACTCGAGGCTCTGACTGGGCCACTCAAGGACATTTACCTTGTAATTCCCTTGCCACTCCACTGGCTGTGTCATGCTGAAAGTTTACTGTCTACTGTTATAGTTTCAGGTTTTTTTGCTTCTTCTGTGCATTGCTCTATTTTCCCTTCCCCAATTCAACACAGGTGGGGGCCAAATACATTGTTGTGTGATTTTAAATTATTTTTAGGATTGCTACTACAAGTGGGGTGAAAACTTATCCAATCATGATAATTCAGGTTTGTATTTTTTACATACAACTGAGCCGGAGCCCCATCTTCCATACCCACAGTTGTCAGTACCTTGTCAACCAACTGTCCATTGCCCTGTTGCTTCTAGGCTCCCTTGAGACTGAACCAGGAAAATTACTATGTGTACCATTCAGCCGAAGACCAGCTGATCTAAAAATCAGCTGGATACATGTTCGCTGATAACTTATATGTCATACATTCACAGATGACCACCATTATTTTTTTATTCAAAGGAGAACCACTGCACAAGCTAAACAGAAGCTGAGAGGATGAATATTCTGGTCAAATTTACAACCTTTACATAGTGTATATTATATGTTATTAGCCACTGTTTTATCTGGCATTGGGGCCTGATTGTGTCAGTATGTGATTACCTTCAATCTTCTGGAAATGATCCCAACCCTTTAAATGGCTGTCTTTTCTCTAGTTCTCTGGAACTGACTCATTTGACCTTGATAAAAAAAATAAAAAGAGACTGTAACAGGCTGAGAACCAGCCCCACTTTCTCTCTTCCAGCGTGACACTATCCTATAAAAATCAAGGCTATCACTCCGCTCTTCACTACAACATATGATCACTACTGCCTCAATTGCACCAGGAAAGAACAAAGCCACAGGTAAATACATTATTTACAATACTGCCTTTGGTTAAGGGTTTGAAGTGATGAACCCAATTCTGAAGTCATAATTAACATAGGGGAATAAGACACAACATTATTTTACAGCGCTACTTAGGTGTTGGTGACTTACACTGTCACACTGTAAACTTTACGTGTTGAGATTGGTGCATTTTGTAGACAGCTTGGATGAGGACACTCATTAAAACGTAATATAAACATCAGTGCAATGTACCTGTTTTGTATTTCCATTTAATCTCTATCACTCTCTCTCTCCCTTCTCTTCTCCTCTCATTCTATTGTAGCAGTAATGGAAGGCAACATACCACATGATGAAGGCAGTGCATCTGTTAGTAACGTAACTGGTGAAGGCAGGGCAAACACTGGCAACACATCAGGCAGTGGAAGCATTAAATCCATTGGCAACATATCAGCCAGTGGAAGCATTAAATCCATTGGCAACATTTCAGGCAGTGGAGGCATTACCTCGGTTGGTGACATATCAAGTGGTGGAGGCATTAAATCCATTGGCAACATATTCTGCGGTGGAGGCAGTACCTCCATTGGCAACATATCAGGTGGAGGCATTAAATCCATTGGCAACATATCAGGTGGAGGCATTAAATCCACTGGAAAAATATCAGGCAGTAAAGGCATTAAATCCATTGGCAACATAACAGGTAGTGGAGGCAGTACCTCCATTGGTAAAATATCAGGCAGTGGAGACATTGAAGCCATTGGCAACATATCAGGTGGTGGAGGCAGTACCTCCATTGGTGACATTTCAGGCAGTGGAGGCAAAAAATCCATTGGCAACATATCAGGTGGTGGAGGCAGTATCTCCATTGGCAACATATCAGCCAGTGGAGGCGTTGAAGCCATTGGCAACATAACAGGCGATGAAGACTGTTTCTCCATTGGCAACATATCAGGTGGTGGAGGATATTGGAGCCATTGGCAACATATCAGGTGGTGGAGGCAAAAAATCCATTGGCAAACATATCAGGCAGTGGAGGCAGTACATCCATTGGCAACATTTTGGTGATGGAGGCAATAAATCCATTGGCTAACATATCAGGCAGTAGAGGCATTAAATCATTGGCAACATTTCGCGTGGTGGAAGGTAATAAATGCATTGGCAACATATCAGGCAGTGGAGGCATTACTTCTATTGGCGACATTTCCGGTGGTGGAGGTAATAAATCAATTGGCAACATATCAGGCAGTAGAGGCATTAAATCCATTGGCAACATAACAGGCGGTGGAGGCAATAAATCCATTGGCAACATATCAGGCAGTGGAGGCAGTACCTCCATTGGCAACATTTCCGGTGGTGGAGGCAATAAATCTATTGGCAACATATCAGGCAGTGGAGGCAGTACTTCTATTGGCAACATTTCCGGTGGTGGAGGTAATAAATGCATTGGCAACATATCAGGCGGTAGAGGCAGTACCTCCACTGGTAACATATCAGGCGGTGGAGGCAATAAATCCATTGGCAACATATCAGGCAGTGGAGGCAGTTCCTCCATTGGCAACATTTCTGGTGGTGGAGGTAATAAATGCATTGGCAACATATCAGGTGTTGGAGGCAGTACCTCCATTGGTAACATATCCGGCGGTGGAGGCAATAAATCCATTGGCAACATATCAGGGGGTAGAGGCAGTACCTCCGTTGGCAACATATCAGGCAGTGGAGGCATTAAATCAATTGGCAACATAACAGGCGGTGGAGGCTGTACCTCCATTGGTAACATATCTGGCGGTGGAGGCATTGGCAACATATCAGGTGTTGGAGGCAGGACCACCATTGGTGACAATTCAGGCAGTGGAGGCATTGAAGCCATTGGCAACATATCAGATGGTGGAGGCATTATATCCATTGGCAACATATCAGGCGGTGGAGGCAGTACCTCCATTGGCAACATATCTGGTGGTGGAGGCATTAAATCCATTGGAAAAATATCAGGTGGTGGAGGCTGTACCTCCATTGGCAACATTTCAGGCGGTGGAGGCATTATATCCATTGGCAACATATCAGGTGGTGGAGGCAATAAATCTATTGGCAACATATCAGGCAGTGGTGGCAGTACCTCCATTGGTAACATTTCTGGTGGTGGAGGCAATAAATCCATTGGCAACATATCAGGCAGTGGAGGCAGTTCCTCCATTGGCAACATTTCTGGTGGTGGAGGTAATAAATGCATTGGCAACATATCAGGTGGTAGAGGCAGTACCTCCATTGGTAACATATCCGGCGGTGGAGGCAATAAATCCATTGGCAACATATCAGGGGGTAGAGGCAGTACCTCCGATGGCAACATATCAGGCAGTGGAGGCATTAAATCCATTGGCAACATAACGGGCGGTGGAGGCTGTACCTCCATTGGTAACATATCTGGCGGTGGAGGCTGTACCTCCATTGGTAACATATCTGGCGGTGGAGGCATTGGCAACATATCAGGTGTTGGAGGCAGGACCACCATTGGTGACAATTCAGGCAGTGGAGGCATTGAAGCCATTGGCAACATATCAGGTGGTGGAGGCATTATATCCATTGGCAACATATCAGGCGGTGGAGGCAGTACCTCCATTGGCAACATATCTGGCGGTGGAGGCATTAAATCCATTGGAAAAATATCAGGTGGTGGAGGCTGTTCCTCCATTGGCAACATTTCAGGCGGTGGAGGCATTATATCCATTGGCAACATATCAGGTGGTGGAGGCAGTACCTCCATTGGCAACATACCCGGCGGTGGAGGCAATAAATCCATTGGCAACATAGCAGGCAGTGGTGGCAGTACCTCCATTGGCAACATATATGGCAGTGGAAGTATTGAATCCATTGGCAACATATCAGGAGGTGGAGGCAGTACCTCCATTGGCAACATATCAGGCAGTGGAGGCATTAAATCAGTTGGCAACATATCAGGTGGTCGAGGCAATATCTCCATTGGTAACATATCAGGTGGTGGAGGCATGAAATCCATTAGCAACATATCAGGTGGTGGAGGCAGTTCTTCCATTGGCAACGTATCCCATGGTCCAGGCAGCACTTCTATTGGCAAAGTGACCAGCTGCACCATCCATGACAATGGTAGGTAAGCCAGTGTAACAGAAGGATTTCTAAATGAATTACTAAAATACATTACTACTGTGCCATGTGGCCCATCACACATGGGATTGTGGGAACCATTGATATTTGTCATTTCAAAGCATAATGCATTTAACACGTCCATATAAATTCAAAATTTCGCCACTCAGATGTAACACTGGCCTGGTGTCGCTAGCAGTCTCTTAATGGACATTATCTTCTTTACTCCAGCACTGTCCAATGACTGTCTCTCACTGTTTGCTATTCTCTTGGTTTATTAGTTCCGCCAAAAACTGATCATCATCCTTGCTAAAAGGGATAAAGGTTGTCAAGACCGGAGCGATCTGGATGGATGTGGACAAGATGGACCACCACCATTTATTAATCACAAGTGAAACTACAGAGATCATCATAGATCTAATGAAAGACAAATGAAATCACTAATTTGTTCTTACTGCTTTGTGCTTCCAGATTCTAAGGGTACAGCGGAAATCAGCAATGTAACCATTCTAGTTTTTGACAAATTAATACTCTCTCAGTGTAAATTATCTTTGTCTGACAAAATTGAGCATTTCACAAGCCTGTTAGTTTACAAGGTTTTATGCATAGTGCCTACTGCAAAGTTTGGTGGAGGAGGGATAATGGTCTGGGGCTGTGTTTCAGGGTTTGGACTAGGCCCCTTAGTTACAGTGAAGGGTCCTTTAATGCTAAAGAATACAAAGACATTTTTGACAATCGGGTGTTTCCTACTTTCTGGCAACAGTTTGGGGAAGGCCCTTTCCTGTTTCAGTATGACTGTGCCTCTATGCACAAAGCGGAGTCCGTAAAGACATGGTTCGATGAGGTTGGTGTGAAGGAACTCAAGTGGCTTGCCATATAACTCTATATGGACAAGCCATATAACTCAACACCAGTGAAAACCTTTGTGGTGAAATGGAACGGCGATTGGGATTCTGTCAGTCAGCTTCATCAGGAAGTCCCCTGGAATGATTTTCCAAGTCTTGAAGTTGTTACCACATATGCTGAGCACTTGCTGGCTGCTTTTCTTAGACTCTATGGTTCAACTCATCCCAAACATAAAATAAAAAATGACTTGCATACATGGCATAAATGTCCCCCTGGAGACATCTGTGATGGTACCTAAACTGTATGTCTTATGTCTTTACTCTGTGTTTTTTTTATTCTGTTTTTAATCATTGAATCTAACCTGTATATGTAAACTTGTATACACAGGGTCCGGCTGTAAAAGAGACCTTGGTCTTGTTGAAATAAATATTTAATAAATATTTAATGTTCCTTTTTGAAATAAAGATTTAATTAAAAAAATGTAACCCTCAATTGGGTTACAAAAATAATAATAAATCACATAGTGTCACCAGAAAAGCACCCCCACACCATCACACCTCCTCCTCCATGCTTCATGGTGGGAACCACACCTCTGTTCACCCACTCTGTGTCTCACAAAGACACGGCGGTTGGAACCAGAAATCTCTTGTCCGTCTTGGCCCAAGCAAGTCTCTTCTTACTGGTGTCCTTCAGTTGTGATTTCTTTGGTAGCTATAATGAACTTATCCTGTGCAGCAGAGGTAACTCTGGTTCTTCCAGGTAACTACTATTCAAATGAATGGGTAAGTGTGTCCAAACTTTTGACTGGTAATGTATATACAGTATAGCAATAGAATCGCAGTGGAATGTCCCTTTACCACTTAACCACTTTAAATGTGTACTGTAATGTGTGTACACCTTTAAATGCCTCACCCACATTGCAGCGTTTTGGTTATGTGTTACTGGTAGTTAGTTATTGCTGGGGCATGTTGGGACTACAGTCTTGGGAGGAAAGGCCATTGCGTGGAGTGGGTGTGGCATTGCATTGTGGTTCGCAAGAAAATGTATCCATCTGTTACTTGCGTAGAAATAATCTTCATATTACTCATCAGTGTGCAATCATTCCCTTGCAGGACACAGCATGTGTAATCCCTATAACACAGTGACCTCAGGTTTAAGTTATGAGATGCACTTGTTGTCTGCTGAGATCAGGATGTTAACAATAGGGTGCTAGATTTTTGTTGTCTTGTTGGTTTGAAATATTAAAATTTCCCCTTGTCCTTTTAAAGACAACTTGACCAAGTTTGCGGGTGTATCTTAAAGGGAAATTTACAACTACTTTGTAACATAAGTTATACAAATGCCTACATTTTAAATACTGATTAGATCTATTGAAAAAAAGTAAATGCCTCTTAAGTCCCAGGCTGTGTTGGTATTTAATATTATGTTTTTATTTCTAAACAAATCAAGGAGGTGGACGTAATGTTTTGGCTCATCAGTGTATTTTGAAATGTTGCTGAACAATCCATTATATCTCCATCTTAAGAATTCCTTATGTTAGTACAGTGTTTCTCAAACCAGCTCCTGGAGGCACTCAGCCCTTCATATTTTAGTACTCTCCCTGCTCTTTTACACATGATTCAAATGGTGAGCTCATTATCAAGTTCTAGATGAGCTATCAGGTGTGTGAGGGCAGGGTGAGATCTAAAACATGCAAGACAGGGTGCCTCCAGGAGCAGGATTGAGAAGAACTGTTAGTACACTGTCTCAAAGGACGAAAGGGACTTCCATATCCCCTTTTATAAATGTTTACAATAACACTACTCCTCTTACCTTAAATTGGTAGATAGGCTTGGACCTAATACAGCCAAACAAAAACCACACATTTGTTTTAAAGTCTCAGCTGACTCTAAATGTGATTATGTATGAGTTTGTATGTCCTACCATTAGGTTGTGACATTTGTTTAGAAAGAAACGCTGGAAACTTAACACATTTGTTTGTACTGTGTCTGCTGCTGTGAAATTTAGCATTTTCTCTAGGATTTTCTTTTCAGGTGAAGTGGATTCATAATGCACTTCAATTCTGGCAGATTATGTAACTGCAGGTATTTACAAGCAGGTCAACATTTCTTGATAAAGCTAACTTCAATGAAGTTGCTTTGCTAGTAACTAATCTAGTTGTGCGCCTCTGCTTTGTGTCAGTGTCCTGATTGATTAACAAGCATGCATTTGGTTATGAACATTTGGTTGTGAAATAATAATGGAAATGTATTGCAACACATAGGTCTTTGATAGAAACCAGATCAAACATGCAGGATGTTATCTTGTTCAATATCTGTGAAGATGTGTCTATTCCTGATACATTGGGTGTTTCATGCGACGTGGGATGATGTCCAAGTGCGTTTCTGCCCTCTTTGACATCCACTCCGATACACAGCCCTTAATGTCAGTATTTAAAAGATGTCACCTGTAGTCTGACATGAGGAAACACAGTATTCTATGGCAGTGACCCTCAAGCCTTCATCAACCATGCCAGCCTGTTTATTGACTTTCCAAGGGCCTCGGATTGCTCAGAGACTTGAGGTACATGGTGGTTGGGAGACCCCAGGCTCATACATGACACTCTAGGGTTAACCGGGGCACATCCACATGTATGCCTAGTGTTGGGTGAAGCCATTAACATGTATGGTAGGTTTGCAAGGGAGACAATGTCCACACTCCCCCTTATGTTTGAACACAAAATACGACTCATTGTTTGTGGGTTTTTTTTTTCTCTGCATCTGTGTCCATTACCTGTCCCTCCCTGTTACAGCGTCTGCTAATAATACCTTTTCAGTTTTCTAAGGATCTGTTAATCAAACAGAAAACACTGGATTGAAGTTGCATTTTCCCCCCATTTATTCTTGTGAAATGCACACACTCTCCTCAGTTAAGCAATGCTTAACTCTCCTCAGGATTCAACTTCCTTTCGAGTCCAAACATGTAATACAGAATAGTTATACAATACAAAAAAAGATAAGAGTTGGCCATAACAGCCTGTCAAGTTGCCATTGGCTTTTTGGTAGCATCTCTGAGCAGTCTCCTACTTACACGTCAAGTCATTCACTGTAGGGCCTGATTTCGGTCAGGTTTTGATGGTGCCAAACACCTTCTGGTTTTTAATCATCTTCATTTAGCTTAAAGGAATATAGGAGGCCTTTGAAATACTGGCATACCCATCCCCTGATCTGTGCCTTTCCACAACTTTCAGACAGCACCAGCAGAACCACTGTCTGTACCCTTCAGGCTAAGACCAGCTGATTTCTAAATCTGGAGAACCAATATTCACTGAAAACTTAGGGACAAGGAGAACAACTGTACAAGTTGAGAGGATGAATGGTCTGGTCAAATCTACAACCATTACCACCTATACATACTTTATACTATGTTTTGTCAGTGTCATCATCACCATCAGAAGGTGATTGTTTGCAAATGACCCCAAAACCTATAATGGCTGTCTTTACTTTCTTCAGTTCTCTGGAACTGACTCATTTTGCCTGGATTTCAATAACTGCAATAAGCTGAGGACCAGCCCCCCCTTTCTCTCCGTCAGCATGCCACTATCTTATAAAAGCAGAGCTTTTTTCCTCCACTCTGCACGACAACACCTGATCACTACTACCTTCAAGAGATGCAGTGTACCACAACAGACAAGACGGGTAAACACATTATTTTAAATACATGCTTTTGGTTTGGCGTCATGGTAACTGTTCCCAGGCTAAATTAACAAGTTATTATTTCTGAATTCACAATTAGCTGAAATACTAAGACACATTGTTTTACAGTTCCAGTAGGGTGTTGCTGACTGACAGTGTCAAATTGAATAGATAACCATAGCATTTTGTGGACAGTTAGGACAAGGCTAATCCTCTTAAAACCTTAATTTAAACTTCACTGCAATGTACCCTGCTTTTCATTTGCATTCTAATTCTCTCTCTTACTCTCATCCCTTTTTTCCTTTCTTTCTCTTTCTTTTGTGGCAGCAATGGAACAGTTTTCCCTGCTTTTTATTGGCATTCTTGTTCTCTCACTTCCTCGAACCACTCTCTGTTCCCCTATTTCTATAGCAGCAGCAGTGGAAGACTGTAAACCACACTGTGGGACCAATACCAACAACACTTCTGTTGAAAACATCTCACATAGTGCAGACCGTACTTCTGCTGGAAAAGTGACTGGTGGAGGCAGCACTATCACTGGCAACTTATCAGGTGATCGAGTCAGTAAATCCACTGGCAGCAAATCAGGCGGTCGGGGCAGCAAATCCATTGGCAACATATTGGGCGGTCGAGGCAGCGAAACAATTGGACATTTATCAGGCGGTCGAGGCAAAAAATCACATGATGGAGGCAGTACTTCCATTGGCAACATATCAGGTGGTGGAGGCAATGCTAACATTGGTAATGTCTCAGGTGGTGGAGGAAGTACTACCATTGGCAGCATATCAGGCGGAAGAGGCTGTACTTCCATTGGCAACATCTCACAAGCTAGAGGCAGCAAATCCATTGGTGATGTATCAGGAAGCGGAGGCAATGTTAACATTGGCAACGTATCAGGTGGTGGAACTGTTACCATTGGTGACATAAAGGGTGGTGAAGGCTGTAAATCCATTGGTAACATATCAAGCAGTGGAGGCAATGTGAACATTGGCAACGTATCAGGTGGTGGAAGCAGTACCATTGGTGACATAAAGGGTGGTGGAGGCTGTAAATCCATCGGTGACATATCAGGCACTGGAGGCAATAGTTCCCATGACAACATTTCAGGTGGTGGAGGCAATCATAACATTGGTAACGTCTCAGGTGGGGGAGGAAGTGTTACCATTGGTAACATATCAGGCGGAGGAGGCTGTACTTCCATTGGCAACATATTAAACGGTGGAGGCAGCAGATCCATTGGCAACATATCAGGCAGTGGAGGCAATTCTAACATCGGCAATGTATCAGGCGGTGGAGGCAAAGTTAACATTGGCAACATTTCAGGCGGTGGAGGCAATTCTAACATCGGCAATGTATCAGGCGGTGGAGGCAATTCTCACATTGGCAATGTATCAGGCGGTGGAGGCAATTCTCACATTGGCAATGTATCAGGCGGTGGAGGCAATTCTAACATCGGCAATGTATCAGGCGGTGGAGGGAGCACCATTGGCAACATAAAAGGTGGTGGAGGCAACAAGAACATTGGCAACGTTGGAAAAAGGACTGGCCAACATTAGGGCCGGTATGTAACCCTATATCGCAGGAAATGCTATATTAATAACTGTATTGTAAGAAATTCTCATTTTGAAGCATAAAGTAGTTACATGTTCATATGTATAGACTGTGCATACAAATTAAAAACTATAAGGCTGACTTGCTCCACATATTTTTCCAGGTATTCCCTAATATTGATCTAATATTGTTTTAAAATGGATTAAACTGACTTTTTTCCTCGAATCTACAAATGATACCCCATTAAAACCAAGCAAAACATATTTAAATTTTTTATAGCAAGTCTATAAAATAAAAAGAAGTATCACATTTACCTAGTATTTAGACTATCCTGTTTCCATTCATCATAATTTTGTGGAGTCCAGCTGTGGTAAATTCAGTTTATTGGACATGATTTGGAAAGGCACACATCTGTTGATATATGGTCCCAGTATATATGTATGGTCACAGTTGACATTGTGTGTCAGAGCAAAAACCAAGCCATGATGGTGAAGGAATTGTTTTGTAGGGCTCCGAGGCAGGATTGTTGAGGTAAAAATCTGGGGAATGGTTCCAAAACTTATTTGCAGCATTGTAGCTCCCTATGTACAAAATGGACTCCATCATTCTTAAATGAAAGTGGTTTTAAACCATCAACACCAGGCTTGGAATTTTGTCATTTTAGGGGCAAGGCCATTTAGCCTTCGGTGTCTCAAAAATGTTTAGGACAAAAAGGCCACATTGCCAGAGCACAAAGGCCATTGAGTGAAATAGGAGGATTTGGAGCTTACAAATAAACAACTTGAATTGCTGATAAGAAAAGAAAATATGCATGACATAAAAACATACATTATTCACTTTTTTAATATAATTATTTGAATAATAACTTATTATAATTTAGATGTTTTTTCCACATGAAAAGTTCAATTACCCTGTTTTAATCCTTGACATTACATATACTCTTCCCTGTAGATTCTGGGATTTGTTTAATGTCAGAGGTTTTAGTTGAGAGTGTCCACATGTTGACATCGAACAGGCAACAGTATTGACAGTTAAGTAACGTTAAGGTGAACTAGCAAGAAGGCTAAAATGACCCTTGTTACACAAAAGTGAACAAGGGCCTAAAATAAACAAATGTTGTGACTTATTTGTGCGCGGAGCCATGTCTAGTGATGTCAAACCTAACGTTACTTCTCAGAGCTCTCAAAAAGCATTCCGGGGTATTCTCCGGTATTCTCCCACTTGGATGTAAATAAGTAAGCTATTTATCGATCGATATCTAGCTAGCTTGCTTACCTGCATGTAGTCCATTGTTGTTGTTGTTGTTCTCAGCTGCAAACTGCAAACATACTTAAAAACAAACAAACCGACTGCTGACCGCGAGATTTTACAGTGGCTGGAGCAAAAAAGGCCATGGTGGCCGTAAGGTGTACAGTGATTTTCGGGGCATCACGGCCATAGCCAAGGGCAAAGACGGCCATGGCCGTGGTGAAATTCCTACCCTGATCAACACTCTTTCTGAATTTCTCAATCGGTTTTTGCATTGTCTTTATGGGGTATTGTGAGTTGATTAATGAGGAAAAAATATATTTATTCCACTTTACAACAAAGCCATACCATAACAAATTGTGGAAGTGAAAAGGTCTGACTGCTTTTTGAATGGTTTATATATTGATTTCGGAACTGCCTAATGACTCTTTATTTCTCTTTCTCTCAGTCTTTTAGCTCCACCGAAAACCTCTTATCATCCCTGCTGGGAGGATGATTTCCCACACTGGATGTGGATGGGGTGGAACTACAGTATCTTAGACATGAATTAATTACACATTGTTCTTAGTGCTTCCAGATACACTCTATGTGTATGGTATAAATAACCAATGTAACCGTTCTTGCAGTAAAGGCTAGATTCCTTAGGGTGATGTAGACGTCAAAATGATACTCTGGAGGTCGTGGTAAATCATCACTGTGCTGATTAGACACCCGTGATAAAAGTCTGATCAGCACAGCAGTGATAAAAATGAGCAGTTTACCACTTATTGGGCTCCTTAATTCAAGAAAATCAACACATACAACACATCGACATATTCTAATTTGACATGTCATAATTCGTTGGATGATCATGTCGTAGTCACCAACTCCATTATTATTAAGATCTAAAGTTAGTTAAAAGTCAGCTGGCTAATGGATGGGGTTTCTCTCCTGTCAGCTGTGCCCACTAGAGCCAGATGCTCTTCCCCAGGTCATTCAGGATGCTCCAATGAGGTCCAGCCCAGCTTCCATCCAGCTCAGCATCACTCAGATCCTCTCTGCCCTAGGCCCGGTTTTCTAAAGCACTAAGATGCATGTTAGTGCCTCGTTATTTTATCAGTGTGTTTCCCAAAAGCATCGTTACCTAAGTGTCACGTAACTTCGCTCCCTAATTAAGTTAGTCCATCTTGGACGATCTTAACAGGCACTTTACTGTTTTTGTGAAACTGTGCCTCCCTCAACATGAGAGGAATGCTCGCAAACAGTTAATATCAAGGCAATAGAACGAATGAAACATATCAAAACAGTTTTGATTTAGACACATTCATTTAGACAAATTAGATAAGTACGTGACTGGGTGTAAATGTAACTGAATGCAATTGGTCAGCTGAGGATAAAGAGAAACGTACGTAAAACAAGAAATAGGCTAATTAAGAAAAAGTGTTCAAAATTAACCGTTCACGAGTCTGAAAGCCTGCATGGTACTACTACTATTATTTGATGGATAGGTGCTGGTGTCTCAACCACATCAAGAAGAACACTACCAGAATGCAAACATGTTTTCTCTTGCGTTTCATTTGTATTCCAAACAATTAGAATAGATTTTTCTCACTATGCTTTATATTCCCAGTTAACCAATCATGTGTTGATTGGTGTGTGACTTATATTCTTTATAGCTACTGGAGGAATTGATAATTGGATGTCACGTGATCAATTTCCGGAGATATGATTTTGATTGGCTGACGTCAACCCCCATTGGTTGCAAATCACAGTTTCGTCCACCATAAATTTCTCTACTGCTTCGAGTTTAAAAATGTCTTGTAGTAGTTGAATACATCAGCAGCTATATAAAATGATTCTGATAAGTGAGCAAGCTCTATCGAAATGCAATAGGCTATATTTCAAAACGTATTCATGGCATAATTCCATTTCAAGCCCCAAAGATGGTCTAATTCCATTCCAAACGTAATATATAGTGCACGATGCACTATATAAAGAGTGACTTAAACGGTGGTTTGGGAAACAGGCGTAAGTCTGTCGTAACAAAGTCCCACTTAAAGCTATGTGCATCATTAAACCATCGTAAGTGCTATGCTAACGGGAAACCGGGCCCTGCTCAGCATCCACCCCAGGGCTCCCAACAGCGACGACAACAGTAATTGACGTCCGCGTTGCACTGAGGGATCTAGCTGCTTTTCCATTCTTGTTTTTGGCAAATAAATGTTACCAAGCTGAGTAAAAAGAGTTCTGTGAATTCTTGTTATGACAAGTAACTCGTAATGTGTGTGTGTGTGTTTAGGGCAGGCCCGCCTTAACCTGTCATTAGGCCCCGGGGCTAAGAAGTTTTTGTAAGCCCCCCCAACTCACACTATAAATAATAAAATGTGTAAAATCCACGCTTGTCAATACAGCGCAAAATGGTATTAGTTTTTTTAGGGGGATACAACGGTGACTTGTCCCTATATGAGATGACCAAATCACTTGAGCCTACCTAGTCAGTGTAGAATATATGTGTGGGGTTGGACAATATATTCAGGTAGAAGTGTGGCAATAAGGAGATAGAGTCCAGGTCTATGGTTTAGTCTGTTTATCTATGTGTATGTGGTTCTGAAACAACAAAGCACAACAGTACAGAATTATTATGAACAAATAATAAGCAAAACACTCTACCTTGGGAAGGTGAGCAGCATAGCCACTCCCTGGGCAGATACTCTCCATTACCAAGCTTGCGCTTGGAATGTGTCTTTGAGAAGAATCTTCTCTGGTGTTTGTTTTGGTGTTCTGAAGCAGAGAGGTCAGCTTGTCTGTTCTGGCACAATTCCGGTCCCATTTTCCCCCAGTAAAAACACACCTGTTCGTCAGTATTATTTTGGCCCCAGAGACCCGGGTCAGTGTTATACAGGTCGACATCATCCGACTCGTCCCGTCCTGATCCTGCCCGCATGTCTCCTCCACTGTGATCCCCTTCGCCTGGATCTACCCGCGCCACCGATTCCTCTTCTCCTGCTCAGCCAGTCCTCATCCTCTTCAGCTTCTCCCAGTAAAATTACCGGTCCTCCTCTCTGCTCGTTGTCCTCTCCACTAATTTTCAGCACTCCCCTGTTTAATGAGCTCACCTGCTCTTAATTTTTAGAGAGTGACTTAAATGGTGGTTTGGGAAACCGGCGTAAGTCTGTCATAACAAAGTCCCACATAAAGCTACGTGCATCATTAAACCATCGTAAATGCTACGCTATCAGGAAACCGGGCCCTGCTCAGCATCCACCCCAGGGCTCCCCACAGCGACGACAACCGGGTGACAGTACTTGACGTCCGCGTCGCACTGAGGGATCTAGCTGCTTTTCCATTCTTGTTTTTGGCAAATAAATGTTACCAAGCTGAATAAAAAGAGTTCTGTGAATTCTTGTTATGACAAGTAACTCGTAATGTGTGTGTGTGTTTAGGGCAGGCCCGCCTTAACCTGTCATTAGGACCCGGGGCTAAGAAGTTTTTGAAGGCCCCCCCAACTCACAATATAAATAATAAAATGTGTAAAATCCACGCTTGTCAATACAGCGTAAAATGGTATTAGTTTCTTTAGGGGGATACAACAGTGACTTGTCCCTACATGAGATGACCAAAGACACACCTGTTCGTCAGTATTATTTTGCCCCCAGAGACCTGGGTCAGTGCTATACAGGTCGATGTCATCCGACTCGTCCCGTCCTGATCCTGCCCGCATGTCTCCTCCACTGTGATCCCCTTCGCCTGGATCTACCCGCACCGCCGCTTCCTCTTCTCCCGCTCAGCCAGTCCTCATCCTCTTCAGCTTCTCCCAGTAACATTACCGGTCCACCTGTCTGCTCGTTGTCCTCTCCACTAATTTTCAGCGCTCCCCTCTTTAACGAGTTCACCTGCTCTTAATTTTTAGCAGGTTTAAAAAAACCTGTTAGGTTTGGAATGTGTTTTAACAATTCTTTCTCACTGTTTTCTTTTTGCCGTAATATTTTTTGTTTTTGAGCACTGCTCTCAAACTTTTTCCTTTCTGGAATTTTGACCTAGCTAGCCACAAGCTTCTCACTAGCATTATACGGTACCATGACAACGGCCTAATGCTAATGTATGGTAACGTAGCGTCGGTGGTCATGTGAAAATGTGATATATCTGCAGCCAGAATCATGAATATCGAGTGATCGACAGAAAATTTGACAAATTACAAAACTATGTGATTTTTTATTGGCTCATGATAGGCCCCTCGTCTTCATAGGCCCCTGGGCTTAAGCCCCGGTAAGCCCGTGCATTAAGGCGGCCCTGGTTTAGGGTGTCGCCCCCCCACCTCAACAGAATAAAACACCCAAAATATTTTCAGTACTGTATAAAATGTATGTGCAAATTAGTGGCATCAGGGTGTGGATTTGGGACAATGAGGACTAGCTCAGAGTGCACATGAAATGTAACTTTGATTATGGAGCCTGGAGTAGATGAGCAGCTCAATTTGCATAGACAACCACAGACACCACAAGGGATTCACAACCTGGAAGTCTTTAGTACATTTGTAGATGGTCTATAGATAAATGCTCTATCTAGCACCTATATTCAGATTGGAATTTTGGGATTGTTGTTTTTCCCCCAAAAAATATTTTTCTATTCATTATATGGTCAAAGTTTCTACATAGAAATGTTTACTCTAGTGTTTGCTTCATGCATATTTTATACAGACATTGTGGTAGATGTGAAATCTAAGAGGTTCAGTTATAGAAGTTACCTGCAATAGGAGTAAACCAAAAAAGTGGATTCCTAGTGTCTCCTAGTTAAGTCTTAAATATAAAAGTCCAACATTTAATGTAATGAAAATGGAATAAAGATTAACATTTGAAACAGAACACACTTTGAATAGATAATATTCAGCAATGTTAGTAAATAATGTAAAATATAATTACTGAACATACAGTATTGGGGCTGTAAAGACTAAACTATAGACAGTGCACCCCTGATATGGGGTATCTTACTGAGCAACACTCACAGAATACAAGTGTGAGTTTAAACCAATATGATGTATTATGTGTGTCGCTGAGACCACTGAAACCCTCTTTTCATGGTTGCACAACATCTAGTTTTACAACATGTTTTCTGCAATTATCCACATTTATATACTTACACAAAGAGAACATAATTTGTCATTTGTTTATTCCATTTTGCCATACAGTTGGTTAGAGTGATTGTAGTGATTTGTTTTATAACCTTTGCAGAACATTCACTACAATTCTACACATGACATACAGGACATGACACAAATTGAGGGTAATTGAGTAACTGTCAGTGAAGGACATGATAAAAGACCAAATGTCACATTTTAACCAGATTTTATTGTAACTCACTCTTAATGAATACCCCTCACCACTTCTTTGCATTTTTATTTGGTCTCAGGCCTGCTTAGCCTTAGCTGCCTAAGGTTGTGCCCTGAATCAGCTTGTGACTTTATGTACATTCTTTCAGATTCCATTGAGAAAGGATTAATGAGCAAAATCAGGACTTGTTTTTCAAAGCTCACTTAAATGTCGATTCTTCACCAGTAACTAATCTGGTAGCGTGCACCCGCTTCGTGTGTGTCACGGTTGAGGAATTCATTGACTCTTCCTCGCGCTGTGTATTATGTGTGTGAATGAGAGCGTGCGTGGGCGTGGTCGCTGATCATCATTAGGAAGAATCAGCGCCAACTGTTTCTCATTATTTTGTCTATTTATACTCACCTCTCGCGTCTTGTGTTTGTCAGATCGTTGTTTGTGGTCTCTCGTGCTGTGCAGTTCCTCGTGTTCCTGTTTTCTGTGGTTCCAGTTTTCGTCGTCTTGTTTTCACTTCTGGATCGTTACTTCACGCATCATCCTGCACTGACCAACTCGTCTGCTGTATGCCTGCGATGCCAGCCCGCCTGCATCCCAACGTGCCTTCCAGAGACTTTGTTCAGCCCCGTGATTTCTCTAATGTCGATCCTGGTTATCTGATTACTTCATTAAATACCAGTTTTACTTGCAATCGCCTCTGCCTTATTTTTCCCGTAACAGAGTGTCACTGCTGCTCAGAGGTCCACACGTGTGCAACGTAAGGTTATGAAGCACAGACCATAATGAGAAAGTATTGAAATACATACTGTAGGTCTACGTCAGAACATGTTGGCTGTGATGCTGATTTTGCGATGACAGCTGTGACAGTATGTGATGTTTATAAGCTGTTACCTCCCAGCACTGATTTGCATATTATGCTGTTCCAGAATATATGTTAGGATGTGTCTAATCTTGATACCAGGGTGTTTATGACGAGTGGGAAGATGTCCAAGTGTCATTCTACTCTGACATCCACTTTGACACTTCACATGTTTTGTTGGTTTGGTGTAAGGTTTTGTGGTTAGTGTGTAGAATTGTACAAAAATAGCCTATAGTTTCAAAGATACTGCCTAAGCAATCAGAAAATAGCTGCAATGGTTTCAGAGATGTTTAGGCTATCCTGGCTTGGGCTGGTCCAGCGTTCTGGGCCATTACATTTGGTACACATACTGATACAGAATAGTTTTACATCCACCTTACTGCTCCTTCAGCAAACACTATATCTGTCAAAGTTTTCTTTACAAAACAGTTAAAGATCTGTCAAGTACCTTGATGCATTCTTGGACAGTAAGCCATGCCAAACACTTCCCGTTGAGGATTTGACTGCGCCATACAAAGGCATTTAACTTGTTAAAAAAGGTTGTATTTATTGAAGCTTTATTTGAAAAGAGAAATTAAGCTGAGACAGTTGAGCCTTGTGTTGCAGAAAGAAAATATAAAAAAGGAAAAAATGAAACAACAATCAAAGCACAAAAATTAACAAAAGTACACAGTGAAACGGTTTTGTATCAGATATATGAACTGTTATATAGGGACCCATGTTTCAAACTTTACTTAATTTTACAAAATGGGACTTGGTAGTCCAAAGCAGTTCAACTAACTCAGATTAATCCTTCAGGATCTCTAGTACTAGCAAGTCTTCTAAACATTCCATTACTGCTGTTTATCCAATTAATCTTGGTGGTGAGAAAGAGGAAGTCCAATATACAAATATCCAATATACAAAGTGTTTGGCCCTTCTAGAAGTCAAGGTGTCCCAGCCAATAGAAGTCTATAATAGACAATGATGTACCAAAGTTCACACCAGAAATAATGCCTATGTATCATAACAGCAATGTCAACCATTGGCAACACAATCAGGTGGGAGAGGGAATTCTGACATTGGAAACGTATCTGGCAGTGGAGGCAATGTCCTAATTTGCAACATAGCAGGAGGTGGAGGCAATACTAACATTGGCAACACACATGGAGGTGGAGGAAGTACCATTGGCAACACACATGGGGTGGAGGAAGTAGCATTGGCAACACACATGGAGGTGGAGGAAGTACCATTGGCAACATACATGGGGTGGAGGAAGTACCATTGGCAACATACATGGAGGTGGAGGAAGTACCATTGGCAACATACATGGGGTGGAGGCAACACAAATATCGGCAATGTTGTTTTGGCTGCCATTAAGGCCGATACGTATCCCAAAATCACAGAAAATAACTTGTATATTATAACATTAAGAAATGTACATTATATTTTGTCGTGTGTCAGTTCTCATATGAAATTACAAGATGTGTTGTCATTTTGAAGCACCAAGCAAGTACATGCCAGCATACACATTTTAGAACTCAAATCAATAATTATAAGGCTATCTTGCTCCATAGTTTGTTCCCAGGAGTTCCGTAATATTGACATCTACATTAATATCAGATATGCCTAATTACTTCTTTTTTTCTTTCTGTGTTTCTTGTTCTCTTAGCTTCACCAAAAGCCTGTCAACATCCTTGCTCACACTGGGGTGAAGATTTTGAAAACTGGATGCATATTAATGGAATAGGCTTTTCTTAGTGCTATCAGATTCATTCTAAGAGTATGGTTTTAATCAGCAATGTAACCGTTATTGTTTTGGAAAAGAAAGACATTTTACTACACTGATTTAAGTTTTCTGGACATTTTTACTATGACAGGTAATTCATATCATGTGTGTGTGGGAAGGGGGGCAAGAGGCCACCCTAGCTGAGCACCAGGTGTTAAAAATGTGGTACTAGAAAAATTGCAAGACTAAATAAAGTGCAAATGTAATTTAGTTGAATCAGGATCTGGATTTAGGATCATGTGGACTAGTTCAGAGTGCATGGGCAATATAACATGTTAACGAGCATGGAACACATAAGTAAACAGCTCAACTCTCAAATAAGAAACTGCAGAGATCTTTAGGATCTTAGACACCATTACAACCACTTAGAAAACCTAGTGTAGAGTAACACTTCATTTGGAGAGAACCAGTAATATGTACACCATCTATTTTTTTTCTACCATCTGTTATGTCACTTTCAGACAAAAATGGTGGGATTGTCTGGGTCTTGTTTATTCAACAAATTCATGTATTCATTTTATGGTCAACGTTTATACATAGAAATGTTATCTCCAATATTTGTGGCATGGTAGTTTCATTCAGACATTGTGGTGTATGGAAAATGTACAAGAAGGTAGATACATTAGAGTGGTGTTAAATTATAATATCATTTTTCAGGACTTGTGACGTGCTTGATTAAAGTATTAAAATGACTTGACTTGACTTTGACTTGAGAACAAGTTACTTGAGACTTGACTTGAAGTGGAAGACTCGACAATGACTTGAATTTATAATAAACAAACAGCAATAAAATTATTTTATATGTTGTGACATCAGCACCACTAATCAGCGTATGCGCCTTTAACGCTGCACAATTCAAACCGCGCCAAACATGGCAGACAGTAACGTTAGTCGAGCTCCACAATTAGTATCGTTTGGATACAATGACTTTGAACTGGACCGTGTGAATAAAACAAGATTTGCCAGATGCAAAATATGCAACAACATCAATTTCATTCGTTATTTTAAGAACCACAGGGAAAGGTAAGAAAGTAATCTCTTTATATTCAGTTTCACTAAGATCTATAACGATTAAGTTACTAATGTAATGAATTAATCTTTTGTTTGTCATAATTTGGCCTTGGTTGCTTATTATGTTTGTTTTTTCTTGTTAGAAATGTGACCATTATCATTACTGAATACGTCTGGTAAATAGATGTAAGGGAATTTGACTATAACAGTGGCATAGCCTGAATTTTAATGTTGATGGGCATCTTAAAATGAGCGGGCATGTATATTATTACACGTAGGCTATAATGTCTGTATTAAATGTGCGCATTTTCAAGTGTTTGTGGACTGCGTGTGGAAACTAAAAAGCATTGTGCTTACACCATAACAGTTAACTTTACTGCATGAAAGGCTAACATGGAGGCGCCGATGTGATTACTAGCACCTAAACATTTCGAAGAGTTATTTTTTTAAAGAATAATTACAGCGTAATTACATATTAGGCAGTTTTTCAGTCACAATAATTAGTTTATAAGGTTGTTATTATTAGCCCTTATTACATGGATTGGCTGAATTCCAGTGCAGAATGCGTGTTATTTCTTGACAACAGACCGTTGCCATGAAAAACAGCGCGTTGCTATGGACGCAGCAGGATTCTAACCAGAGACGGAACGGACTATTTTCTTTAGAGGAAGCAATACAATCAATAAATTCCTTTTGAAATCAATATTTTGTGTCAAATTATAGATTTATTTGGTAGGTAGCCATGTAATAAGCGGGATAAGGTATAGCGAGGCGGTTGTTATAGCGAATGCAACCCCTTCAGGCTGATTCAAGATCCCTCCGCTTCGTCCCCCCAAAAAATTGTACCGCGGAGGAGAAAAATATTTGATTTTGAAATCGAGCTTCGCACCGAGCGCACGTCAGAAACAGAGGACAGTGTGTGTGTGTGTGTTCATCTCTTTAGTACTGTGACTTGACTTGACTTGAAACTTATAAGGACTCGACTTGACTTGCTTAGGGTGAACCCTTGACTTGACTTGACTTGCTTGATTTACCTGAACTGTGACTTGAGACTTGACTCGAGGCTTGCTTGGAGTTGACCTTGTCTGACTTGTCCCCATCTCTGCCAGGAAGAGTTACACTGAACAGCTCAGACAGGAATTGTTTAGAAGATTAGGCAAATGTTGGTTAGATAGCTGTAACACAACGCTGCCTTCACGATAAAACATTCTATTGAACTATTTACGGATATTTGAGGAGAAAAGGTGTGTTGGGAAGCACAAAGGATGATTGCATTTGATGCAGCCAACTCAACTCCGTTCATACCAGGTAGGCCATGTGATTCTGCCCTGCTTTGCATCTCAGACAATTGCGTTCATTAGTTAGCATTGGCTGCTTATTTTTGTCAGAAATACATTTTTGGAATTGGTTGTCAACCTTAGGTAATCTGGTGGCAACCATAAACACGTCATGCAATCTGTCTCTCAAATACACAGACCCCCACAGACCACTTATTTATGAATTATCTTAACTTTTCCTCATCCACCCAGATCTCTACAGTTTTGGCCACTTGATGAAAGTGATGATCTCAGAGTTGCATTGACCCTGAACATTTTTCAAAATTGAAAATTGTTCAATCTAACATTGGGGATTCCTCAGGGCAACAACACTTTTTACTTGGAAGCCAATTAGAGAGGTTCTAAAATGAAGGAACCTGTGTTCAGAATGCAGACTGGTTCATTGTTGCATCCATTGTGTACACTTTGTGAAATTAAAACAGGTTACTTAATGTAAATGTATCTGACTACTGCGTTGACCACCCTGTTTTCTGCCCTCGATGGTAGTTGATGTTGGTAGACCATGCATGATTTCTGAGGGAATAGCCATTGTGAACGTAATTGTCAAAAGGTTTGTATGAGAAATCCAGGTAAGAAGATGATGTCATTTTTAAGCTACAAATCTCTGGATCTCCCAGAGTCTGATATTTATCTACTTTCAGTTCCTTCTGTGCATGCCTATATAATAATATTATTTTATCTTTATTCTTTTGACTTGACTGGTGAGACTGATGATGGCCAGTGCTGCTTTGTCAAGGCCATGTCGTAGGACCTTCTTAAAAACATGGTCCTGACAAGTCCAAACTTGTAGCTTCACTATTTCCTAAGTTAATACCTTCAACATCACATAGAAGGATATTTCTGGGATTTCTGGCTGCTCAAACTGCATGTCCTTTACAGCTAATAGACAGAACGGCAGTTTGTATTATCATTTATTGTGTTTCTTTTCTATTGAATCAAAGTGTTGCAAGACTGTCCGGGCCAAGCTTGCATACGTTCTCAAAATGTGATATGGGCCTTGTCAGATTTGGACTAATAATGATAACTTTGTCATACGCTATGATATTGCTCTGAAAACTCACAGTCAGTGCTTAATCATCCTCTTTGGGTGTGCAGGAAACAGCATAACTGATGTTTGTTATACACTGTCCTGAAGTAGCAGGGTTTAATAAATGACAATACACCTATGAAGTCTGTTGAGGTTAGGATATATTTAAATTCTGGGTTTTGTGATTTGCTGGTTGGTAATGTGTCATTCTCCTCTTCTACTTTTATGGACAACTTGAACAAGTTTGCGCATCTATCTTAACCATTACATACAGACATTGATGTCAAAATCTCGAGGGAACAGTCACTAGGGTCTGGTTTGAAATGTGGCAGTCAGGCCCTGACTGTAGAGATGCCTAGAGGCCCCCAACCAGGACATGACATTGATGTGACTGTTCATATTTTGCATTTGACTTGTCTGTTTCCACTTCCACTGAAAAGGCATTACTCATTCCTTCATCCTCTAACATGAGAACATGTCCAGGGTGGTTGTCTTACAAATTGTCCTGATATTAGGTCATTATTTTGTGTCTCCTCAAGTAAAGTGATGCATTATCCTACATTAAAAATGGCTCACCAATAACCCATTGGTAGATATAAACCAGTAGCAACTGATACTTCACCATTAGTTCATTTTGTCGTGTACCCTTAAAGAACTAATGACCCATTGGAAAAATAGCTATAAACCCTTAATAACTGAACAAATGACAGTACAAACTGTTTGATAATGCATTTGTAAAGTAAGAGTTATCATTATTAACCGTTTGTTTATGTATTTGTTTATCATTCATTCATGTTAACTACTGCATTAACTAATGCTAGTTCATGTACCCGTAGTAGAAAGTGTTACAGAGTTGGTACTGAACATGATTGTTTTGCAGTGACAGCAGTGACATTGCATATTGTGTAACTTCCCAGCCCTGATCTGCATGTTAAACTGTTTTTAAAAATAAATGAGGATGTGTCTAATCTTGTTACAAGGGTGTGTTATGAAGTGGGAAGAGGTACTCACTTTGACATATTTTCTGACCCCATCAATGCTGTGACAACATTTCCTCCTAAATCTGTGATACACACTTCAATTCACACCAGTCATCATTTCAATTCACACCAGTCATAATTTACTGTGTTCTATGGAAATAAAGATCTGGTCTCTGTTGCCACACAAATGTAATGTTTACCAGCAGGCTGATACCACCACTGATAAACAGCTGGTGTTGAATTAAGTTAAATGACCTTTATTGTTTATCTCACATGAAAACTGAGCCATGATATTCAATATTCAAATATGCTCAAAATGTCCCCCCCAATAAATTGATATATAAATTGCAAATGAAATAAAAATGTGACATGCAACCATGCACAGCCGTCCAAAATAATCATTAGCAAATGTAAACATAATCATAACTAAACATAATCAGTCAGACATCAGCTACGGCTTCACATGCGTCTATACCAAGGCCGTAGAACAGATTATTCCAATGAGAAATAGTATACATGGTATTTCCTCCATGTTGAGGCAAACATGTACACACAGTAACACACTCAAGTTCTTGTAATGGAAGCACAAACATTATGACAATGTATAAACAGTGTTAACAGTTCTGTACCAGATATTTCAACTGCCTTATAGGCACCAGTGTGTCTTATAATTTTACTATACTCTACAATACTTTCCTAGAATATGGGACTTGATAGTCCAAAGCAGTTTAATTTACTCTTATTAATCCCTCGGGATCTCTAGTACTAGCAAGTCTTCTAAACACATCTGGTAACTGCTGTTTTCCCCATTCGTTTTTGTAGTGACTTTAATATTGATAAGGTTTCTGCAAGAGTCCAATATACAAATATCCACCATTGTATGGCCCTTCTAAAAGTCAAGGCATCCTAACCAATAGAAGTGTATAATACACAATGATGTGTATGAAAGTTGACACCAGTAATAAAGTGTATTATTATTTCCACTCCATTATATATTTGGCTGTGACTGAAGTTTTATATTTCTTGCAGGGGGCAGCATGTTCACCATCCATTAGGGGAATGTTAGAAAAACTGCTGAAATTATACTGAAATAATATAAATCACAGCAATTTAACACAAGTGGAGTTCAATTAACATGTGGTGACTTGATTGGCAACATCAGGTGCAATTGGGTAATATTCTCACAAGTCATAAGAATGCAACAAAACCACCAGGAAGCCCTATTGTAACAAGCACTGATGTGGTAACCGCACCATTAGCCGCCTTTGTCGATTTATTTTATTAGACCTATTGCTGAACAACTACCCTCCTTTGTTAAGGATACTGGCAGCATGATTACTGTAATCGAATCTCTCGATCCCCTTCCTGAGAACACGTTATTGGTCACGTTTGATGTTGTCACTCTACACAAATATTTCAAGTTGTTGGAATTTAAGCTATTGAAAATTTCCTCTCGCAACGTGACCCTCTTTTACGCCCTTCGAGTGCATGTATTGTAACCCTGGCCGAGATAGTGCTCACACAACTTTTTCATGTTCTAAAATGATTTTCTTATTCAGACAAAGGGCACTGGTATGGGATCTCTTATGGCTCCTAATTATGCTAATTTGTTTGTGGGCTACATGGAAGAAGGATTCATTTTAAATCCCTTAAAAAATCCCTTTCTGTCTAATATCATTATGTGGAAACTTTATATCGATGATATCTTTTGTTGTGGAAAGGTTGAAAGGTTGAAAGGTTAAAGACGTTCCATGCCTTCCTAAACTCTTACTGATCTGAGATTTACCATGCAGTTTAACACAAGACAAATTAGTTTTCTTGATCTTTCAATTATTTGTGAGGACAATATACTATTTACTGATCTCTATACGAAACCCACTGATCGTAATAGTTAACTAAGAGCAGATAGCTATCATCCTCTTCCACTGAAAAACAGCTTGCCATACAGCCAATTCTGTTGCATTAAACTAATTTGTAAACATAATTCTGACTTTGACAAAAACATGACTCAAATGCAAGGTAAATTTAAATAAAGAAGGTACAGCAATAACCAAATTAGTAGGGCTGTGGAGAAAATACAAATGAAACCTAGAACTGATCTCTTTCTAAGACAGCCTCATAAAAAGAAACATTCTTGTGTCTTAACCACACGCTGCTCCAAATGCTCTGAACGAATTAAGCAAATTGTTCAGAAACACTGGCACATCCTCAAATCAGATACCGCTATTAGTAAAGTGTTTCAGGACCCTTCCCTGGTGGTATTTTCTCGTGGTCGAAACCTCAGAGATCAATTAGTACACTCCGATTTACCTTCTCTAACTACCCATGGTCAACGGCTGTTTGCTCATTTCCCTGATGGTGACTACAAATGCAATGCCTGCGCTCAATGTAATGGAACCTTTAAGTGTACATCTTTTAAACATCCCCAAACAGGACAACCTATCCCTATAAAAGGTGTAATCACATGCGCTACTAAGGCTGTCATTTATTTGTTAACGTGTCCCTGTGGTAAGCACTACGTGGGTAAAAAAAAAAGAGAATTAAAGGTTCGTATCTCAGAACATCGTAGCACCATTAGGTGTAAAAACACGACGTAACCTGTTGCTGCTCATTTCATTGAGATGAATCATTCTATTGCGTCTCTCCACTATATAGACATTGAACATGTCACCCTTCCTATGAGAGGAGGCAACCTCGACAATTTATTGTTAAGAAGTGAGGCGGCTTGGATCTTTCATTTAAGGACCCTTGCTACATTAGTTATCAATATTGATTATGATCTGAAACCATTTCTCTAATTTGTGTAAACATTTTTAACATGGTTTGCTCTTGATGATTGATAAAACTTAGTGGGATTGTGGCCTTTGGTGTATTCCTGTTTGTATATATCTACTCTTTATTTTGTTTCCCTATTCAATATTGACACACTACTCCTTCATTGTCCAATTAGATAATCACCTGTGTGTGTCCCACAATACCCTATAAAAGCATGAGATTTGCAGTGTTATTCATTGTACCCTGATGAAGACAGTGTGTCTGTTGAAACGTTGGTCTTATTAAAAACAATTATCTGCATTGGAGTTTAGAGTGTGCAGATTTTTCATTCATTTAGGTACAAGATGATTAAAAATGTTTTAACGTAACTTTTACTACTCATTGTTTCTAGGAAACAAAACATAAAATTCACCTTGGAACAAAATTATTTAAGAAGAGGTTGTCATTTAATATCGAGGACGAAACCACATGGTGAAATTTTGAGTCTTTAAAGAATCATGTTTTTTCTTGACACACTGCAGATTCAAGAGACCGGTGTTTCACAGAAGCTGTTCACAGGATCTTGGGAATGTCATGCCCTATGGGTTATATGTATTCTTTAGAAATGTAGGAACAAAGATTCATTAATTAATTCAAAGTAAAGACTTAACCAACTGTTTATTCATGGTGTATTAAGTGACCTTAATATAAAGTGTTACCATTATTTGATCTTATTACCTTCTAATGATGGATAGGCTTGTGGTGTCTAATGGAAACAACTCATCTGTTCCAGAGAATGAACAGATTTTAAGTGTGGAATGTTTAGATCATTACTTTCTAGCCCTGATTTGCATTTTCTGCTGTTTTTGAAAATGTCTTAGGAAAATATTGACAGAAGGGTGTTTTCGAAGGGTGGGAATATATGCTTCTACTCACTCTGATTTTAATTTTGACACTCGACACATGTTATTACTGTCAAACCAGTTCCCCTGAAATCCAACATGAACAAACATGTTTTAATTCACACAGGACTGGGGAGTCATAATGTACTGTGTTCTATCCAGTCTGAACCCCCAAAGAGCAAGGAACAAGAGAAAAACTCCTTACCAGGGTCAAATCTGAGGAAGAAGCCTAGGGAGGAACAATAGTCTCAGGGGTGGTCAGTCCTCTTCAGGATGTGCCAAGTGAAGATTATAAGAGAACAATACCTTTTGGGCCATGTCAAAGTTTTTGCATAATCAAAAGACAAGCGGGTAAATAAATGCAAGTGGGCTGTGTCCAGAGTACTTTGGGCAGGGACATCTGCGAGTCATTTGAGCCAGGTAGTCCTGAGGCGTGGTCCAAGGGCTCATTTCCTCCTAAGGTTTAACAGGACATCAGGAAAGTTAGAGAGAGCATTCCTAGGACAGCAAGGCCAGTTTGGAAATCCAGTGCTATTTGTTCACCTTCACAACCCTGGGCCAGACTACACTTTATCATGGAACTTCCTGAAGAGATCAGTCTTTAGTAGGCACTAGAGACTAGGGGTATCCCAATTAAAGTCTCTTGAATATTTTTTTAATTTGACAGCATAAATAGTTACACATCTGCATAAAACATTTTGTGTATGAAAATGTATGTAAAAATGTCAAAATTTGCTGGTCTTCATCATGTTCTGTATATCTACTGTTTTATGGACACCAATACGAACTCTATCTTTCATAGTCAAGGTAAACATGTTTTCTGTTAGTCTGCTATCCAGACCCATTGTAATGAGAAGAAGGTCGGTTAGACAAGGCCTACCCAAGGATGTGTGAGAGGATAACCTAAATGTACAGGTGAGATACATACATGCATACATCTTCTTCTGCTTCATCCGGGGCCGGGTCGCGGGGGCAGCAGTCTAAGCAGAGATGCCCAGACTTCCCTCTCCCCAGACACTTCCTCCCGGGCTGCGGTGCGCTTGGCCTGCCGGTACCCATCAGCTGCCTCAGGAATCCCACAATCCAACCAGGGCTGATAGGACTCCTTCTTCAGCTTTACGGCATCCCTTATTTCCGGTGTCCACCACCGAGTTCGGGGATTTCCGCCTCGACAGGCACCGGAGACCTTACGGCCACAGCTCAGAGCGGCCGCTTCGACAATGGCGGTGGAGAATATGGTCCACTCAGACTCAATATCTCCAGCCTCCCTCTGGATCCAGTCGACGTTCCCAGCAGACCCTTACAGAACGCTTGGGTCTGCCGAGTCTGTCCAGCTTCCTCCCCCGCCATCGGATCCAACTCACCACCAGGTGGTGATCAGTTGACAGCTCCGCCCCTCTCTTCTCCCGAGTGTCCAAGACATACGGCCGCAGGTCAGATGAAACGACAACAAAGTCGATCATCGACCTACGGCCTAGGGTGTCCTTGTGCCACGTGCACTGATGGACACCCTTATGCTTGAACATGGTGTTCGTTATGGACAAACTGTGACTAGCACAGAAGTCCAATAACTGAACACCGCTTGGGTTCAGATCAGGGAGGCCGTTCCTCCCAATCACGCCCCTCCAGGTGTCACTGTCGTTGCCCACGTGGGCGTTAAAGTCCCCCAGTAAAACGATAGAGTCCCCAGTCGGAGCACTTTCCCGCACCCCTCCCAGAGACTCCAAGAAGTTCGGGTACACTGCCGTTCGGCCCGTAAGCACAAACAACAGTGAGAGACCTATCCCTGACCCGTAGGCGCAGGGAAACGACCCTCTCGTTCACCGGGTTAAACTCCAACACATGGGGGCAGAGCTGGGGGGCTATAAGCAAACCCACACCAGCCCGCCGCCTCTGACTGTATGTCCAGTCATTTTACCACTGAAAGATGAACTTCAGACCAAGTTTTATATTTCTTGCAGAGGGCAGCATGTTCACCATCCAATAACGGCAACTTAGAAAAACTGCTGAAATGATGCTGAAATCATTTGAATCACAGCAATTTAACACAATAGGAGCTCAAATTACAGGTGGAGACTTGATTGGCAACAACAGGTACAATTTGGTAATATACTCTGGAAATTATCCAACTCTATAACGACAATATTTACTCTCTTTAGTTCTCTGGAAGTGACCTGGATTTCAATAACTGTAATAAGTCAAGAACCAGCCTCCCTTTCTCTCATCCAGCGTGTCTCTATCCTATAAAAGCAGAACTATCCCTCCACTCTGTACTACAACACCTGTTCACTATTACCTTCAAGAGCTCCACTGTACCAAGGAAGAACACAGACACAGGTAAATACAATATTTACATACATTCTGGATTACATTTTCATATCACTCTTGGCCTCATGGTAACAGAAGTTAAATTAGTAAATTAATAATCTAATTCTGAATTCATTATTAACAGAGGGAATAATACATTATTTTACAGTGCCACCTGGGTGTTGGTGACTGACAGAGTTAAATTGCACTTATAAACTTTACATATTGTGACCTGTGCATTTTGTGGACAGTTTGGATGAGGACAATAATATAATCTTTAATATAAACTTTAATGAAGTTTACCTGTTTTACATTTCCATTTAAATATTCATTTCACTCTCTCCCTCTGTTTATATATCATAGCGGCAATGGATAGATGTAAACCACACTGTGAGGACAAAAACAAAGGTAGTTCCATTGGCAACATATCAGGAGGTGGAGGCAACAAGGGCATTGGCAATGTATCAGGAGGTGGAGGAACTCACATTGGCGACGTACACGGTGGTGGAGGCAACGAGGACATTGGCAATGTATCAGGAGGTGGAGGAAGTAACATTGGCAACATAGATGGGGGTGGAGGCAACACCGGCATTGGCAACGTTGGAAAATAATCTGGATGCCATTAGGGCCAGTAAGTATCTTAATATCACAGAAAATAACCTGTATATTATTACATTAAGAAATGTACATTATATTTTGCCATCTGTTCCATATTATAAGACGTATTGTCATTTTGAAGCAAGTACATGTCAGCATACACATTTTAGAACTCAAATCAATAATTATAAGGCTATCTTGCTCCATTGTTTGTTCCCAGGACTTCCTTGATATTGACAGCTACATTAATATCAGATCTACCTAATGACTCTTTTTTCTTTCTCTGTGTTTCTTGTACTCTTAGCTTCACCAAAAGCCTGTCAACATCCCTGTTCACACTGGGGTGAAGATTATGAAAACTAGATGCATATTAATGGAATTAGGCTGTTCTTAGTGCTATCAGATTCACTCTAGGAGTATAGTTTTAATCAACAATGTAACCACTCTTGCTTTTGGCAAATAAATAAATGTTAACACATTGATTTGAGTTGTCTGGAAATTCTTAACTCATACCTTGTGTGTGTGTTTGTGAGGGGTGGGGATAGGGGGCCATCCCATAGCTCATCACCAGGTATTTAAAGTCAGCTACAATAAAACTTCCAATACTGAATGAAATGTAAATTCAAAGAATCTGCAGCTTTTACAACCAGGAGAATCCAGTTCAGAGTAACACTTTAACCTGAAAGTCCTGATAATCTATAGACTATCAATGAAATATCCATCAATATAGACCATCAATAATATACGAAGTGATTTTGTCTCTTTCAGACAGGAATTGTGGGATTGTTGGGGTATCATTCATGAAAATAGTTCTGTATTAATTTTATGGTATCTGGAGATATGCTTGCTCCAATGTTTGTGGCATGCCAGTTTTTACAGACATTGTGGTATGTGGGAAATCTGAGGTCCAGTCACCACGTGAATAAGAAGCTAGCCACAATTTTCTACTTTTGCCTCTGAAATGTCTTTTATTTTGGGTAGAGAAAATGGATGAAAAACCTTTGAAACATAACACATTTCAAATAGTTGTAAATAATTATATATTTATCACATCCTGATTACCTTCCTCCCCCATTACTCCATACACACGTGTTACATTGTGTTCCACCCACATTTGCATTCCTGGTTGTCAGCTTGTCTTTTGGATTCCTGGGTCGTTTTTGTCGGGCTGTATTTCCTGCAACCCCATTCGTGTATGTATCATTATTATCCCGTGTACTGTCCTCTGCTGGCCTTGATCTGAACTCAGCTTATTCCTTGTCTGATTAATTCTAGTACCAAACCCCGCCTGCCTTCAAACTGTCTTTTCCTATCGATATCAATACACCTCGCCTAGTTTGTACACCTGCCTCCGAAATCTGCACTTGGATCTAACAATAGTTAGTAATGTAATTATTCTTTCTGAGAAAAATAATGTCATTCCACTGTGGATTCATTAAATTGCATAATTGAATTCACAGCATTGTAATTCACACAGAATACCCCACACCACTCTGTTTGGTTTAATTTAACACTGGGGAATCCTCAGGGTAACGATATGTGTTGTTACTTTTTACTTGGGATATGGACTTTTTCTTAAATGACCTTGACTAGAGGATCATGGATTTACCGTTCTCATGTTGAAGTCCCTCAATGAGGGCTCTAAGATCCATCTTCCCCACTATGTAGTAGAGGAGTTGGCTTTGTTGATGGTCCCCTTCAGGAAAGTGATTAATTATCCTACCTTAAGTGATGAATTATCATTTATTAAAAATCCCTAACTAACGACATGAGTTAATTTTCTGTGTCAACATGAACAAATGACACTACACCCTGTTAGTGAATGCATTTGTAAATCCTTAATAAACTAAGGGTTATCATTATTAACCGTTTGTTTATGTCTTTGTTCATCATTCGTTCATGTTAACTACTGCATTTGTTAATGGTAGTTCATGTACCCTTATCGGAAAGTTTTACCTTGGTTTACTATATGAATTTTATTCATAGATGCATTGCTGCAGTTGGAATTACATGTTTAAAGGCTGAATATAAACAATAGGGTAACATTGCCAAATTGTATTTCTAATGCGTATATAACATCATCCTAATGAACCTGACAAGGGGTACTGGTGATGGACAGTGCTGCTCTGTGAAGGTCAAGTCGTAGGACCATCTTTTTAAACATGGTCCTGACAGTTAAGCCTATCCTGGACAGTATAATTCCCATAATTTCCGCTTTTCTCCAAGAAAAGCTATACAAAGTGGGATTGCCTGAGTCCACATGCAGGTGGATCACAGGCTTCCTGTTCAACAGTAGGAAGCACTTGAGGCTGGGGAAGCACCTGTCTGACCCCCTGACCATCAGCACCGGCTCCCCCCAAGGCTGTGTCCTGTCCCCCTACTCTTCTCCATGTACACCAACAGCTGAATCTCCAGTCAACACTCTGTCAAGCTCCTGAAGTTTGCGGATGACCCCACCCTCAGAAGACTTATTTCTGATGGAGATTAATCCACCTAAAGGTGGGAGATTGACCATCTGGTATCCTGTACAGTCCGAACAACTTGGAGCTCAACTCCCTAAAGACAGTGGAAATGATAGTGGACTTCAGGAGAAACCCAGATGCCCCACCCCATTGCCCTGGGTGGCTCCCCAGTCCACTCTGTGGAGTCCTTTTGCTTTCTGGGCACCACCATCACCCAGGACCTCAAGTGGGAGCCGAACATCACCTCGCTTACAAAGAAAGCACAGCAGAGGATGTACTTCCTGCGGCTGCTAAAAAAGTTCCACCCGCCAAAGACTAGGATGGTTCATTTCTACACTGCCATCAGAGTCAATCCTGAACTCATCCATCACAATCTGGTACGCTGCATCCACTTCCAAGGACATCATCCACTCTGCAGAGAGGGTGATTAGCTGCAATCTGCCATTTCTACAAGACCTACACCCCTCCAGGACATGGAGGTGAGTAGCACAGATTGGGGCTGATCCCTCTCACCCTGGAAATGGTCTATTCAGAGCTCTGCCCTCTGGCAGAAGGTTGAGGTCTATCAGCACCAAAACCTCTCGGCACAGCATTAGGCCTCATGGACATGCCCCTTGAGCCAAATTGACTATAGCCTGCTGCCCACATACATACACAACCCTCAACTGGAGAAATCTATAACCCCTCCCCACGTACACACACAACGCTCAACTGGAGAAATCTATAACCCCTCCCCACATACACACACAAGTCTTAACTGGGCAATTCTTTGCACCTTACATATTTTATAGTATATTTTTTTGTCATTTATTAATGCTCAGTCTATTGTTTTTATGTTCAGTCCCATTTTCTTCATTGTTTTTATTTATTCAAAGAAATTGCTGCACCAACAGACCAGAACAAATTCCTAGTTTGTTGTGAAACTTATAAAACTCATTCTGATTCTGAAGACCAAAGGGCAAGAACGATGTTGGAACCCTGGTCAGTCAACCAAACAATGTTGTTTAAGGCGGTTGCATCAAGTCCACACTTGGTCACTTGTAACTTCAGTATTTCCAGCAGGGCTGAACAGAGGCAGTGGAAATCTTCTCATGAGTAGCCGCTTCATCAATAAGCACTTGGGAAAGAACTTCAAAGCTTGCTTCTTCTATTGTACCAAAGGACTAACAATTCGTACAGCAAAAACTGAACAATTTGTCTGATGCCAACTGTTTAACAGCAATTCAAATGTGTTCAAGGCATCAAACTTCCCTTTCTGCTCTCGAGCAACCGACATACATTCACCAGTGGCAAGCTCATTGTTCACATGCTCTGCATTCATTATGCTGCCCTGGCACATGTGTCCCAATGTGTTCAGACGTAATAACCAATTTAGATTGACTATCCTATGATATCCTGCAGACCTTACCTATCGCTCAGTTTACAGGTGCATATGTGTTGTGCATAACAGGTAACAGGTAAGAACCAGATGGCTGTGATAAGTTGGCTCCTTCAAAACCACTGTACGAATACGACAAGGACCCAGATGGTGGAGTGGTTCTCAACACAGAGCGTAGTTTTACATTTAAAGGGCAGGAGTCAGACAGGTAAAGATTGATACACAGGAGAGCACAATGGCGAAGGCATAAAATCAGCTCAAAACAAGGTCAAGAATTAACAGGCTAGAAGGCTGGTCGGTACACAGGCAAACGAATAGTAAAGAAAACTCTCAAGGAGGGATGAATATGTCATGTAAAACAAACAATACCTCACAAAGAAACAGGAGCATCAAACTGAACTAAATAGGGAAACTAGGTGGGACCAGGTGGGTGAACAAGTGATCAATATTCAGGTGATTGGGAACCGGGGAGTGAGTTGCGTTCATGGGGAACGGGAAGTGCACTGTGTGCTGGAGGCAGAGGATGTGAGGGTTGACCGGGGCGTCTGAGGCAGAGGATGTGTGGGTGGACCGGGGCGTCGGACGCAGAGGATGTGTGGGTTGACCGGGGCGTCGGAGGCAGAGGATGTGAGGGTTGACCGGGGCGTCGGAGGCAGAGGATGTGTGGGTTGACCGGAGCGTTGGAGGCAGAGGATGTGAGGGTTGACTGGGGCGTCAGAGGCATAATAGCCCCGGTTAATCACATCAATCATCAATCTGTGTGTTCATGCAAAAAGCGACATGAGTTAAAGATTTGTTTGCATCTTTGTTCATCTATTGTTAATGTTAAGTACTGTATTCGGAAATGTTAGTTCATGTATCCTCATCGTAAAGTGTTGAACTAATACGTGATGTTCCTCAACACATGGTCCTCCACATTTTGTATGATTCTTCATGTCAGTTTTTTGGGTAAAGTCTTTTCCCACATTCATTAATGGCTGTGGGCCAAAGTGGATGTGAAGGCAGGTACAAGATGATTGACCATTGTTAGTCTTTTAGATGGGTTTCTTAGCATTGGCCATATCACTAAGAACTAATATACATTTTTAGCTATTCAATACCCGAAATTTGCTAGTTTTTATATTTTCCCTAAAATCCATAAGAATGCAACAAAACCACCAGGAAGCCCTATTGTAGCAAGCCTTGATGTGGTAACCGCACCATTAGCCGCCTTTGTCGATTATTTTATTAGACCTGTTGCTGAACAGCTACCCTCCTTTGTAAAGGATACTGGCAGCATGGTTACTGTAATCGAATCTCTCGATCCCCTTCCTGAGAACACGTTATTGGTCACGTTTGATGTTGTCACTCTACACAAATATTTCACGTTGGTGGAATTGATGCTATTGAAAATTTTCTCTCGCAACGTGACCCTCTTTTACAACCTTCGAGTGCATGAATTGTAACCCTGGCCAAGATAGTGCACACACAAATTTTTCATGTTCCAAAATGTTTTTTTATTCAGACAAAGGGCACTGCTATGGGATGTCCTATGGCTCCTAATTATGCTAATTTGTTTGTGGGCTACATGGAAGAACAATTCATTTTAAATCCCTTAAAAAATCCCTTTCTGTTTAATATCATTATGTGGAAACGTTATAGCGATGATATCTTTTGTGTTGTGGAAAGGTGATGTTGAAATGTTACTGATCTTACTGATCTGAGATTTACCATGCAGTTTAACACAAGACAAATTCGTTTTCTTGATCTTTTAATTATTTGTGAGGACAATATACTATTTACTGATCTCTATACGAAACCCACTGATCGTAATAGCTAATTCCTCTTCCACTGAAAAACAGCTTGCCATACAGCCAATTCTGTGGCATTAAACTAATTTGTAAACATAATTCTGACTTAGACAAAAACATGACTCAAATGCAAGGTCAATTTAAATAAAGAAGGTACAGCAATAACCAAATTAGTAGGGCTGTGGAGAAAATACAAAATAAACCTATAACTGATCTCTTTCTAAGACAGCTTCATAAAAAGAAACATTCTTGTGTCTTAACCACACGCTTCTCCAAATGATCTGAACGAATTAAGCAAATGGTTCAGAAACACTGGCACATCCTCAAATCAGATACCGCAATTAGTAAGGTGTTTCAGGACCCTTCCCTGGTGGTATTTTCTCGTGGTCGAAACCTCAGATCAATTAGTACACTCTGATTTACCTTCTCTAACTACCCATGGTCAACGGCTGTTTGCTCATTTCCCTGATGGTGACTACAAATGCAATGTCCGCGCTCAATGTAATGGAACCTTTAAGTGTACATCTTTTAAACATCCCCAAACAGGAAAACCTATCCCTGTAAAAGGTGTAATCACATGCGCTACTAAGGCTGTCATTTATTTGTTAACGTGTCCCTCTGGTAAGCACTACGTGGGCAAAACAAAAAGAGAATTAAAGGTTCGTATTTCAGAACATCGTAGCACCATTAGGTGTAAAAACACAACGTAACCTGTTGCTGCTCATTTCATTGAGATGAATCATTCTATTGCGTCTCTCCACTATAGAGGCATTGAACATGTCACCCTTCCTAGGAGAGGAGGCAACCTCGACAATTTATTGTTAAAAAGAGAGGCGGCTTGGATCTTTAATTTTAGGACCCTTGCTCCATTAGTTATCAATATTGATTATGATCTGAAACCATTTCTCTAATTTGTGTGGTTTGCTCTAGATGATTGATAAAACTTAGTGCGATTGTGGCCTTTGGTGTATTCCTGTTTGTATATATCTACTCTTTATTTTGTTTCCCTATTCAATTTTGACACACTAAAATTTGAGTCTTTAAAGAATCATGTTTTTTCTTGACACACTGCAGATTCCAGAGACAGGTGTTTCACAGAAGCTGTTCACATGATCTGGGGAGTGTCATGGCCTATGGGTTTAATGTATTCTTTAGAAATGTAGGATCAAAGATTCATTAATTCAAAGTAAACACTTTACCAACTGTTTATTCATGGTGTTTTAAGTGACCTTAATATAAAGTGTTACCATAATTTGATCTTATCACCTTCTACAAATTTTCACAGAAATAGTGCTCACCTTACATATGATGGTTAGGCTTGTGGTGCACTGTGTGCTGGAGGCAGAGGATGTGAGGGTTGACCGGGGCGTCTGAGGCAGAGGATGTGAGGGTTGACCGGGGCGTCGGAGGCAGAGGATGTGTGGGTGGACCGGGGCGTCGGAGGCAGAGGATGTGTGGGTGGACCGGGGCGTCAGAGGCAGAGGATGTGTGGGTGGACTGGGTGTCGGAGGCAGATGATGTGTGGGTGTACCGGGGCGTCGGAGGCAGTGGATTTGTGAGTGGACCGGGGCGTCAGAAGCAGAGGATGTGTGGGTGGACCAGGGTGTTGGAGGCAGAGGATGTGTGGGTGGACTGGGTGACGGAGGCAGAGGATGTGACAGTATACCGTGCGTTGGACTCACAACCACATAGATGGAAATGGTTGGGAAATCTGGCTGCTCTAACTGCATGTCCTCCTTACACCTAATGGAGAGATTACCAGTTTGATTCACTAGTTTATTTGTATTTTTTTATCAAGGTGTCACAGTACCTGCTGAGTCAAGCCCAAATACATTCTCAGAATAGAAGGTTGGCCTTGTTTGCAGTTTTCAGTTATTATGATAACTCAATGTTATGCCCTATTGAATTACTCTGAATATACAGAGTCAGGGTGTAATAGTCCTCTTTGGGTTTGCAGGACACATCATGGCTGATGCTTGTAACACAGCGTCTTCCATTAACCTTGTTCACGTCGTGACATGCACCTATAAACTATATTGCGGTTTGGATACTAATATTTAAATGCAGTGTTTTTTGTGCCATGTTGGATTAAAATGTGTCATTCTAATCTTATACCGTTATGGACAACTTGAACAAGTTTGCACATCTGTCTTAACCATCACATGCAGACTATGATCAAAACAATAAAGGAAACAGTCACTAGGGCCTGGTTTTAAGGCCAGCATGTATTTTCCAAAATGTATTTAATCTGTTTATATTGTGTGGATACGTTATAAAATGCTTGATTTCATAATAGCCCAGGTTAATCACATCAAACATCAATCTGTGTGTTCCTGCAAAAAGCGACATGAGTTTAATAGTTTGTTTGCATCTTTGTTCGTCTATTTGTCATGTTAAGTACTGCATTCGGAAATGTTAGTTCATGTATCCTCATCGTAAAGTGTTGAACTAATACGTGATGTTTCTCAACACATGGTCCTCCACATTGTGTATGATTATTCATGTCAGTTTTTTGGGAAAAATCTTTTCCCACATTCATTAAGGGCTGTGGGCCAGAGTGGATTTGAAGGCAGGTACAAGATGATAAAAAGTTAATTGTTTCTTGGGACCAAAACACAAAATTCACCTTGGAACAAAATTATTTAAGAAGAGGTCATCATTTCATATCGAGGACGAAACCACAGGGTGACATTTTGAGTCTTTAAAGAATCAAGTTTTTTCTTGACACCCTGCAGATTCCAGGGAAGCTGTTCACACGATCTGGGGAGTGTCATGCCCTATGGGTTTAATGTATTCTTTAGAAATGTAGGAACAAAGATTAATTAACCTTTTCACGCGTGAGTTTCAAATATGCCTTAACGGCCCCCCAGAGTGAGTTTTTTTGCGCGTGAGTTCAGCACTCACTCAGAGTTCCAGAATTTGATTGTGACGTCACAAAACATTTAATCTGCAGCTTCCCAAAAACACCACGCTGCTTACTAGTTATGCATCTAATTTTTTATTTAAATTATATTAACAAACTTCTACAGGTAGTAACTGTTAAAAATGTATATTGAATAATTATGAACCAATCTTAAAAATGCTGTCCTATTTCTAAAGATCGCGGCGAGAAAGATACTGAAACGCTTCACTTGTTGTATCAATAAAACATACGCAATCTATCAGGCAATAGGTGGTGTGTAAATAGTTTTACGTAATTATTCAGAAGCTCTCAAAAAATGATAGATTCCGATTCTTGCATTTAGTAATGGACAAATGCGATCAGTGAAAAGGTAGATTTTTGAAGATTACAAGCTTTTTTCTCAACAAAAGTAGTGCTTTAATACTGTTTTAGTTTGCGCCATCGGTTTGCTACTAGATCTGCCAATTGAACTATTGTGCGTGAACCCTACCAAAACAAACTGACTGGATTAACCCCACGTTAGCTACATGCATTGAGTGGCGTTCAGACGGTTGACATGAAGTCACTTTGCCAGGTAAGGAACACTAAATACACTGCATTGCAAGCTTCTCTTTTTGACTCAAATTCAAAGAGCTGCAAAGAGCTGGTTTATGTGTAACTGTAGCTAGCTAGCAAACATCAGCTAACCGCTAGCAAACGTCAGCTAACCGCTAGCTAACAAAGTTTGACCTGTAATGCAGTGCAGCTAAAATGAAGATCATAGTTTTCCCAGGATGGCAAATCTGTCCGAAAGACTGGCAAATGTAAATGACCATCAGGTCTTAGAGTTACTCACCTTTCTTTATCTTTGATTGATAAAAAGCATAGCAGCACCCTCAACAGGTAACGTAACTTGAAAGTTTTTACACAATGATTTTGACAGGTTGTCAGCTCTTTCAGGAAATGGTTAGATGCTCTATAGTAGTCGCTAATATAATTCGTTTTTGCGTATTATGTTTATTGTAGAAAATCTAACTTCTAGTGTTGGCTACCTGTTGGTACGTAAGTAACACTTTTTTATGCTTGCTACCTGGTTAATAACATAGTGTGGTCTTGAAACAATTACAATCAGGAAATGAAGTTATAAACGCTGTTTGAGCTAAATGTGAGTAAATAACAGCGCGGTCTGACCAGCCATTGTTACGTCACTCGTACCTAGGCGTTCTAATGATGCGTTCTAAACAATACGTTCTAATCACACCGGTGTGATCGTACGCTTCAGGGACCACTCTAGACTGATCACACCGGTGTGATCGTACGCGTCAAAGGGTTAATTCAAAGTAAACACTTTACCATCTGTTTATTCATGGTGTATTAAGTGACCTTAATATGAAGTGTTTTATATTCTACAAATTTTCACAGAAATAGTGCCCACCTTAAATATGATGGATAGGCTTGTGGTGTCTAATGGAAACAACTCATCTGTTCCAGAGAATAAACTGACTTTAGGTGGAATGTTTAGATTGTTACTTTCTAGCCCTGATTTGCATTTTCTGCTGTTTTTGAAAATATCTTAGGATGTGTCTAATATTGACACAAGGGTGTTTTCAAAGGGTGGGAAGATATGCTTCTACTCACTCTGATTTCCATTTTGACACTCGACCCATGTCATTACTGTCAAACCAGTTCCCCTGAAATCCAACATGAGCAAACATGTTTTAATTCACACAGGACTGGGGAGTCATAATGTACTGTGTTCTACCCAGTCTGAACCCCCAAAGAGCAAGTAACAAGAGTTAATGGAAAATGGCTAGGAAAAACTCCCTACCAGGGTCAAATCAGAACCCTAGGGAGGAACTAGACTCTCAGGGGTGGTCAGTCCTTTTCAGGATGTGCCAAGTGAAGATTATAAGAGAAAAATACCTTTTGGGCCATGTCAATGTTTTTGCATAATCAAAAGACAAGCGGGTAAATAAATGCAAGTGGGCTGTGTCCAGAGTACTTTGGACAGGGACATCTGCGAGTCATTTGAGCCAGGTAGTCCTGAGGCGTGGTCCAAGGGCTCATTTCCTCCTAAGGTTTAACAGGACATAAGGAAAGTTAGAGAGAGCGTTCCTAGGACAGCAAGGCCAGTTTGGAAATCCAGTGCTATTTGTTCACCTTCACAACCCTGGGCCAGACTACACTTTATCATGGAACTTCCTGAAGAGATCAGTCTTTAGTAGGCACTCAAAGTTTAAGACTAGGGGTCTCCCAATTAAAGCCTCTTGAATATTTATTTAATTTGACAACATAAGTAGTTACACATCTGCATAAATAATTTGAGTGTATGAAAGTGCATAAAAAAATGTCAATATTTGCTGGTCTTCATCATGTTCTGTGTATCAACTGTTTTATGGACACCAATACGAACTCCATCTTTCATAGTCAAGGTAAACATGTTTTCTGTTAGTCTGCTATCCAGACCCATTGTAATGAGAAGAAGGTCTGTTAGACAAGGCCTTGTCTACAAAAGGAAATGTGAGAGAATAATTTAAATATACAGTTGAAAGGATAACCTAAATGTACAGGTGAGAGGATAACCTGAATGTACAGGTGAGAGGATAACCTAAATGTACAGGTGAGAGGATAACCTAAATGTACAGGTGAGTGGATAACCTGAATGTACAGACGAGAGGATAACCTGAATGTACAGGTGAGAGGATAACCTAAATATACAGTTGAGAGGATAACCTAAATGTACAGGTGAGTGGATAACCTGAATGTACAGACGAGAGGATAACCTAAATGTACAGGTGAGATGATAACCTGAATGTACAGGTGAGAGGATAACCAAAATGTACAGGTGAGATGATAACTTAAATATACGGTTGCTGGCAGGAAGGGCAGCAGCATTGACAATGTCAGAATTATGTATTTATGTAGAGATTTTTCAAAAACAGGATGCTTGTTGTTTCACAATAAAAATATCAGAACAGATTTTTAAAATGAGAAAAAGTTGATATGGTAACAGTTAACCGCTAACAGCGAAAAGGTTCGTATGAGACAATTCAATTGCTTCATAGGCACCAGTGTGTCTTATACTTAAGTTTATTCTACAATACATTCCAATAATATGGGACTTGATCGTCAAAATCAGTTTAACCAACTCAGATAATTTCTCAGGTTCTCTAGTACTAGCAAGTCATGTAATCCCGAACACATCTGATAACTGCTGCGATTCCAATTCATTTTTTGTAGTGACTTTTATAGTGACAAAGTTTCTGCAAGATAGTCCAATATACAAATATCCACCATTGTCTGGCCCTTCTAGAAAGTCAAGGAGTCCCAGCCAATAGAAGTCTACAATACACAATGATGTACGAAAGTTCACACCAGGAATAAAGTGTATTATTATTTGGTTGTGACTGTATGTCCAGTCATTTTAACACTGAAGGTGAACTTCAGACCAAGTTTTATATTTCTTGCAGAGGGCAGCATGTTCACCATCCAAAAACGGCAACTTAGAAAAACTGCTGAATTGATGATGAAATCATTAGAATCACAGCAATTTAACACAATTGGAGCTCAAATAACATGTGGAGACCTGATTGGCAACACCAGGTACAATTTGGTAATATTCTCTGGAAATGATCCAACTCTATAACGACAATATTTACTCTCTTTAGTTCTCTGGAAGTGACCTGGATTTCAATAACTGTAATAAGCCAAGAACCAGCCCCCCTTTCTCTCATCCAGCGTGTTTCTATCCTATAAAAGCAGAACTATCCCTCCACTCTGTACTACAACACCTGTTCACTATTACCTTCAAGAGCTCCACTGTACCAAGGAAGAACACAGACACAGGTAAATTTACAATTTATTTACATACATTCTGGATTACATTTTCATATCACTCTTGGCCTCATGGTAACGGAGGTTAAATTAGTAAATTAATAATCTTATTCTGAATTCATTATTAACTGAGGGATTAATACATTATTTTACAGTGCCACCTGGGTGTTGGTGACTGAAAGAGTTATATTGCACTTATAAACTTTACACATTGTGACCTGCGCATTTCGTGGATAGTTTGGATGAGGACAATAATATAATCCTTAATATAAATTTTAATGCAGTTCACCCATTTTACATTTCCATTTAAATATTCATTTCACTCTCTCCCTCTGTTTGTTTATATATCATAGCAGTAATGGATAGGTGTATACCACACTGTGGGGACAAAAACAAAGGTAGTTCCATTGGCAACGTACATGGAGGTGGAGGCAATGCGAACATTGGCAATGCATCAGGAGGTGGAGGAAGTCACATTGGCAACGTACACGGTGGTGGAGGCAACGAGAACATTGGCAATGTATCAGGAGGTGGAGGAAGTCACATTGGCAACATACATGGGGGTGGAGGCAACACCGGCATTGGCAACGTTGGAAAACCATCTGGATGCCATTAGGGCCGGTAAGTATCTCAATATCACAGAAAATAACCTGTATATTATTACATTAAGAAATGTACATTAAATTTTGCCATCTGTTCCATATTATAAGACGTGTTGTCATTTTGAAGCAAGTACATGTCAGCATACACATTTTAGAACTCGAATCAATAAGTATAAGGCTATCTTGCTCCATAGTTTTTTCCCAGGAGTTCCTTGATTTTGACAGGTACATTAAAATCAGATCTACCTAATGACTCTTTTTTCTTTCTCTGTGTTTCTTCGGCACAGCCAGAAGAGGACTGGTCACCCCTCTGAGCATGGGTCCTCTCTAGGTTTCTTCCTAAAATTCGACCTTCTTAGGGAGTTTTTCCTAGCCACTGAAATTCAACACTATTGTTGTTAACTCCTTGGGGTTTAAGGCCGGGTGTCTCTGTAAAGCACTTTGTGACTGCTGTTGTAAAAAGGGCTTTATAAATAAATTTGATTTGATTGATTCTTGTCCTCTTAGCTTCACCAAAAGCCTGTCAACATCCCTGCTCACACTGGGGTGAAGATTATGAAAACTGGGTGCATATTAAAGTTCTTAGTTCTATCAGATTCACTCTAGGAGTATGGTTTTAATCAGCATTGTAACCGTTCTTGTTTTTGTCAAATAAATAAATGTTACAACACTGATTTAAGTTTTCTGGATATTCTTACTGTGACAGGTAATTCATATTATGTGTGTGTGGGAAGGGGGGCAAGAGGCCACCCTAGCTGAGCACCAGGTGTTAAAAATTTGCTACTAGAAAAATTACAATACAAAATACACTCACCTAAAGGATTATTAGGAACACCTGTTCAATTTCTCATGAATGCAATTATCTAATCAACCAATCACATGACAGTTGCTTCAATCCATTTAGGGGTGTGGCCCAGGTCAAGACAATCTCCTGAACTCCAAACTGAATGTCAGAATAGGAAAGAATGGTGATTTAAGCAATTTTGAGCATGGCATGGTTGTTGGTGCCAGACGGGCCGGTCTGAGTATTTCACAATCTGCTCAGTTACTGGGATTTTCACACACAACCATTTCTAGGGTTTACAAAGAATGGTGTGAAAAGGGAAAAACATCCAGTATGCGGCAGTCCTGTGGGCGAAAATGCCTTGTTGATGCTAGAGGTCAGAGGAGAATGGGCCGACTGATTCAAGCTGATAGAAGAGCAACTTTGACTGAAATAACAACTTGTTACAACCGAGGTATGCAGCAGAGCATTTGTGAAGCCACAACACGCACAACCTTGAGGCGGATGGGCTACAACAGCAGAAGACCCCAGCGGGTACCACTCATCTCAACTACAAATAGGAAAAAGAGGCTACAATTTGCACAAGCTCACCAAAATTGGACAGTTGAAGACTGGAAGAATGTTGCCTGGTCTGATGAGTCTTCATTTCTGGTGAGACATTTAGATGGTAGAGTCAGAATTTGGCGTAAACAGAATGAGAACATGGATCCATCATGCCTTGTTTCCACTTTGCAGGCTGGTGGTGCTGGTGTAATGGTGTGGGGGATTTTTTCTTGGCACACTTTAGGCCCCTTAGTGCCATCTGTTATGTCACTTTCAGACAAAAAAACTTTTATACATAGAAATTTTATCTCCAATATTTGTGGCATGGTAGTTTCATTCAGACATTGGGGTGTATGGAAAATGTACAAGAAGGTAGATACATTAGATGTAAGCCTATTCACTATATTAGTAAGCTAAATTCCTAGCATCTCCTACTTTTGCCTTTAAAATGAGTCATTCAGTAAAATTTATTAAAAACAGTTTAAAAACCTTTGAAACATTACACATTTCAATATGCAGTGGTGTTAAATGATTATATCATTGTTTCTGAGAAAAATAATGAAATTCCACTGTGGACTTCTTAAAGTGCATAATTGCATTTACAGCATAGAAATTCATACTGAATATTGAACATCCAAAATATATTGGTACTGTAAAGGCTAAGCTATAAACATTGCACCCAAGAAATTGGTTATGTGCCTATCAGTAAAACTCACAGAATCCGGTAAAATGTAAGCAGTTTAAAAATATGTATTATATATAATGTGTGTCTCTCAGTTTTGTGGTAGCAATATCTCTTGCTGAGAATGTAAAGTGAAACATGAATGTTATCAGACCATTTCCTTTCACTCAATATCTATTTTCTGTAGGTAAATATCCAGAATATTGGTGAAGTACTGTAGTAAGTGTTTAATCAGATGAATTCATCAGAGCATCAAAAGGCAGACAGACAACAACCCCTAGCGGCTGATTAGTCATGACTACAGTATTTTCCCCCTGTAATCAAGTAGAACTATTCATTGGGGATGTGATCATGCACAACTATAAAAATTGCCAAGATGGCTATAGTAACCACTTTCTATTTTTATGGTTTTCACCCTAGGCTTTTATCTGGCAGACTAGTTGAAGAGGACAAACAGGATATGGTAGTGAAGGTTAGATAAGGGCACTGGTCTCCAGCAAGGAGCCACATATATACACTGCGTGCACAATTATTTGGCAAGTGAGTATTCTGTTCGTATCATTATTTCTATGCACATTTTCCAACTCCAAACCATATAAACTTGAATGCTCATTGGATTGAATCATTTTCACATGATACGTATTTTTGTAATGAGGGAAGGTGTGGTGAAAGTGAATTACACCTTAAATCAAGATTGCATTTGATGCAGCCAACTCAACTCCGTTCATACCAGGTAGGCCATGTGATTCTGCCTGCTTTGCATCTCAGACAATTGCGTTCATTAGTTAGCATTGGCTGCTTATTGTTGTCAGAAATACATTTTTGGAATTGGTCGTCAATCCTAGGTAATCTGGTGGCAACCATAATCACGTCATGCAATCTGTCTCTCACATACACACCCCCCCACAGACCACTTATTTATGAATGATCTTAACTTGTCCTCATCCACCCATATCTCTACAGTTTTGGCCACTTGATGAAAGTGATGATCTCAGAGTTGCATTGACCCTGAACATTTTTCAAAATTGAAAATTGTTCAATCTAACATTGGGGATTCCTCAGGGCAACAACACTTTTTACTTGGAATCTAATTAGAGAGGTTCTGAAATGAAGGAAACTTTGTTCAGAATGCAGACTGGTTCATTGTTGCATCCATTGTGTACACTTTGTGAAATTAAAACTGGTTACTTAATGTAAATGTATCTGACTACTGCGTTGACCACCCTGTTTTCTGCCCTCGATGGTAGTTGATGTTGGTAGACCATGCATGATTTCTGAGGGAATAGCCATTGTGAACGTAATTGTCAAAAGGTTTGTATGAGAAATCCAGGTAAGAAGATGATGTCATTTTTAAGCTACAAATCTCTGGATCTCCGAGAGTCTGATATTTGTCCACTTCCAGTTCCTTCTGTGCATGCCTATATAATATTATTTTATCTTTATTCTTTTGACTTGACTGGTGAGACTGGTGATGGCCAGTGCTGCTTTGTCAAGGCCATGTCGTAGGACCTTCTTAAAAACATGGTCCTGACAAGTCCAAACTTGTAGCTTCACTATTTCCTGCAGGGCAGAACAGAGGCTGTGAGAATCTTTTCATGAGTAGCCGCTTCATCAATAAGCATTGGGGAAGATCTTCAAAGCTTGTTTCTTCAACTGTATCAAAAGTCTGAAAATTCTTACAGCAAAAACTGAAGAATTTGTCTAATGCCAACTGTTTAACAGCAAGTCAAATGTTTTCCAGACGTAATAACCAATTGATTAATTTGATTCTTATTGACTATCCTATGATATCCTGCAGACCTTACCTATCACTCAGTTTACAGGTGCATATGTGTTGTGCATAACAGGTAACAGGTAAGAACCAAATGGCAAATAACATGTAATAAACAAAATGGCTAAGTTAATACCTTCAACATCACATAGAAGGATATTTCTGGGATTTCTGGCTGCTCAAACTGCATGTCCTTTACAGCTAATAGACAGAACACCAGTTTGTATTATTATTTATTGTGTTTCTTTTCTATTGAATCAAAGTGTTGCAAGACTGTCCGGGCCAAGCCTGCATACGTTCTCAAAATGTGATAAGGGCCTTGTCAGATTTGGACTAATAATGATAACTTTGTCATACGCTATGATATTGATCTGAAAACTCACAGTCAGTGCTTAATCATCCTCTTTGGGTGTGCAGGAAACAGCACTTTTGATGTTTGTTATACACCGTCCTGAAGTAGCAGGGTTTAATAAGTGACAATACACCTATAAAGTCTGTTGAGGTTAGGATATATTTAAATGCTGGGTTTTTGTGTTTTGCTGGTTGGTTATGTGTCATTCTCCTCTTCTACTTTTATGGACAACTTGAACAAGTTTGCGCATCTATCTTAACCATTACATACAGACAATGGTGTCAAAATCTCTAGGGAACAGTCACTAGGGTCTGCTTTGAAATGTGGCAGTCAGGCCCTGACTGTAGAGATGCCTAGAGGCCCCCAACCAGGACATGACATTGATGTGACTGTTCATATTTTGCATTTGACTTGTCTGTTTCCACTTCCACTGAAAAGGCATTACTCATTCCTTCATCCTCTAACATGAGAACATGTCCAGAGTGGTTGTCTTACAAATTGTCCTGATATTAGGTCATTATTTTGTGTCTCCTCAAGTAAAGTGATGCATTATCCTACATTAAAAATGGCTCACCAATAACCCATTGGTAGATATAAACCAGTAGCAACTGATACTTCACCATTAGTTCATTTTGTCGTGTACCCTTAAAGAACTAATGACCCATTGGAAAAATAGCTATAAACCCTTAATAACTGAACAAATGACAGTACACACTGTTTGATAATGCATTTGTAAATCATTAATAAAGTAAGAGTTATCATTATTAACCGTTTGTTTATGTCTTTGTTCATCATTCGTTCATGTTAACTACTGCATTACGTTATGCTAGTTCATGTACCCTTAGTGGAAAGTGTTACTGAGTTGGTCCTGAACCTGTTCCAATTGATCTGAGAAGTTGTGCGTTGAAAGTGATTAATGTTAAATATTAAATTCTACCTGTATTCTTCAATTCCTAACCTATCCCTAAAAAATACTGTAAGGTCACTTTGTATAATGGAATGGAACTAAGTAGTGTTAGTTGTTTGTTGATTTGAGCAGATTCAAAAAGTAATTTATTTATTAGCAGATCAGGACTTTCTCATTGACACAAATGTGTGCATCGAGTGGTTATGAAGCACAGATCAAAATGAGAAAGTATTGCAATGCATGATTAGACATGCAGGGTGTCATGATTGTTTTGCAGTGACAGCAGTGACATTGCATATTCTGTAACTTCCCAGCCCTGATCTGCATGTTAAACTGTTTTATAAAATAAATAAGGATGTGTCTAATCTTGTTACAAGGGTATGTTATGAAGTGGGAAGAGGTACTCACTTTGATATCCACTTTGACATATGGTCTGACCCCATCAATGCTGTGACAACATTTCCTCCGAAATCTGTGAAACACACTTCAATTCACACCAGTCATCACTTCAATTCACACCAGTCATAATTTTCTGTGTTCTATGGAAATAACTAACTGGTTTCTGTTGCCACACAAATGTGTTTACCAGCAGGCTGATACCACCACTGATAAACAGCTGGTGTTGAATTCAGTTAAATTACCTTTATTGTTTATCTCACATGAAAACTGAGCCATGAATGACACTTTCTCCATTCCTAAGTTAATGTCAGGATAGCAGTGAAGCATGTCCAGTGAAGCATGCAATGCCTAAAACCAACGCCGTAATTACAATATATTTTTAGGGACACAAACCCCCCCCGATATTCAAGTATGCTCAAAATGTCCCTGTCACGGTCGTGGGATGAGAAGGACACAGGCGCAGAGTAGAGGTATTGAAGATAATCCATTTTTAATGAAATAAAAAAAGGACTCCAACAAAACAAAAGGCAGCAACCAGTGATGTGGGTTTAACTGAAAACATGCAAACCAAAATGAACCACACCAACATGGGCTACAAACTGAACTTAAATAGGGTCCCCAATTGGAGGCAATAACCAACACCTGCCTCCAATTGGGGAAACCAAAAAAAAGGATCCTGGCTATGCCCCGAGCCCAGCGCAGAGAGGGCTAGGGGCACAGCCAGGACGTGACAGTCCCCCCCAATAAAATGATATATAAATTACCAATGAAATAAAAATGTGACAGCCAACCATGCACAGCCGTCCAAAATAATCATTAGCAAATGTAAACATAATCATAACTAAACAAAATCAGTCAGACATCAGCTACGGCTTCACATGCGTCTATACCAAGGCCGTAGAACAGATTATTCCAATGAGAAATAGTATACATGGTATTTCCTCCATGTTGAGGCAAACATGAACACACAGTAACACACTCAAGTTGTCGTAATGGAAGCACAAACATTATGACAATGTATAAACAGTGTTAACAGTTCTGTACCAGATATTTCAACTGCCTTATAGGCACCAGTGTGTCTTACACTTTAACTATACTCTACAATACTTTCCTAGAATATGGGACTTGATAGTCCAAAGCAGTTTAATTTACTCTTATTAATCCCTCGGGATCTCTAGTACTAGCAAGTCTTTTAAACACATCTGGTAACTGCTGTTTTCCCCATTCGTTTTTGTAGTGACTTTAATATTGATAAGGTTTCTGCAAGAGTCCAATATACAAATATCCACCATTGTATGGCCCTTCTAAAAGTCAAGGCATCCTAACCAATAGAAGTGTATAATACACAATGATGTGTATGAAAGTTGACACCAGTAATAAAGTGTATTATTATTTCCACTCCATTATATATTTGGCTGTGACTGAAGTTTTATATTTCTTGCAGGGGGCAGCATGTTCACCATCCATTAGGGGAATGTTAGAAAAACTGCTGAAATTATACTGAAATAATATAAATCACAGCAATTTAACACAAGTGGAGTTCAATTAACATGTGGTGACTTGATTGGCAACATCAGGTGCAATTGGGTAATATTCTCACAAGTCATAAGAATGCAACAAAACCACCAGGAAGCCCTATTGTAACAAGCACTGATGTGGTAACCGCACCATTAGCCGCCTTTGTCGATTTATTTTATTAGACCTATTGCTGAACAACTACCCTCCTTTGTTAAGGATACTGGCAGCATGATTACTGTAATCGAATCTCTCGATCCCCTTCCTGAGAACACGTTATTGGTCACGTTTGATGTTGTCACTCTACACAAATATTTCACGTTGGTGGAATTGATGCTATTGAAAATTTCCTCTCGCAACGTGACCCTCTTTTACGCCCTTCGAGTGCATGTATTGTAACCCTGGCCGAGATAGTGCTCACACAACTTTTTCATGTTCTAAAATGATTTTCTTATTCAGACAAAGGGCACTGGTATGGGATCTCTTATGGCTCCTAATTATGCTAATTTGTTTGTGGGCTACATGGAAGAAGGATTCATTTTAAATCCCTTAAAAAATCCCTTTCTGTCTAATATCATTATGTGGAAACGTTATATCGATGATATCTTTTGTTGTGGAAAGGTTGAAGGGTTGAAAGGTTAAAGGCGTTCCATGCCTTCCTAAACTCTTACTGATCTGAGATTTACCATGCAGTTTAACACAAGACAAATTAGTTTTCTTGATCTTTCAATTATTTGTGAGGACAATATACTATTTACTGATCTCTATACGAAACCCACTGATCGTAATAGTTAACTAAGAGCAGATAGCTATCATCCTCTTCCACTGAAAAACAGCTTGCCATACAGCCAATTCTGTTGCATTAAACTAATTTGTAAACATAATTCTGACTTTGACAAAAACATGACTCAAATGCAAGGTAAATTTAAATAAAGAAGGTACAGCAATAACCAAATTAGTAGGGCTGTGGAGAAAATACAAATGAAACCTAGAACTGATCTCTTTCTAAGACAGCCTCATAAAAAGAAACATTCTTGTGTCTTAACCACACGCTGCTCCAAATGCTCTGAACGAATTAAGCAAATTGTTCAGAAACACTGGCACATCCTCAAATCAGATACCGCTATTAGTAAAGTGTTTCAGGACCCTTCCCTGGTGGTATTTTCTCGTGGTCGAAACCTCAGAGATCAATTAGTACACTCCGATTTACCTTCTATAACTACCCATGGTCAACGGCTGTTTGCTCATTTCCCTGATGGTGACTACAAATGCAATGCCTGCGCTCAATGTAATGGAACCTTTAAGTGTACATCTTTTAAACATCCCCAAACAGGACAACCTATCCCTATAAAAGGTGTAATCACGTGCGCTACTAAGGCTGTCATTTATTTGTTAACGTGTCCCTGTGGTAAGCACTACGTGGGTAAAAAAAAAAGAGAATTAAAGGTTCGTATCTCAGAACATCGTAGCACCATTAGGTGTAAAAACACGACGTAACCTGTTGCTGCTCATTTCATTGAGATGAATCATTCTATTGCGTCTCTCCACTATAGAGGCATTGAACATGTCACCCTTCCTAGGAGAGGAGGCAACCTCGACAATTTATTGTTAAAAAGAGAGGCGGCTTGGATCTTTCATTTAAGGACCCTTGCTACATTAGTTATCAATATTGATTATGATCTGAAACCATTTCTCTAATTTGTGTAAACATTTTTAACATGGTTTGCTCTTGATGATTGATAAAACTTAGTGGGATTGTGGCCTTTGGTGTATTCCTGTTTGTATATATCTACTCTTTATTTTGTTTCCCTATTCAATATTGACACACTACTCCTTCATTGTCCAATTAGATAATCACCTGTGTGTGTCCCACAATACCCTATAAAAGCATGAGATTTGCAGTGTTATTCATTGTACCCTGATGAAGACAGTGTGTCTGTTGAAACGTTGGTCTTATTAAAAACAATTATCTGCATTGGAGTTTAGAGTGTGCAGATTTTTCATTCATTTAGGTACAAGATGATTAAAAATGTTTTAACGTAACTTTTACTACTCATTGTTTCTAGGAAACAAAACATAAAATTCACCTTGGAACAAAATTATTTAAGAAGAGGTTGTCATTTAATATCGAGGACGAAACCACATGGTGAAATTTTGAGTCTTTAAAGAATCATGTTTTTTCTTGACACACTGCAGATTCAAGAGACCGGTGTTTCACAGAAGCTGTTCACAGGATCTTGGGAATGTCATGCCCTATGGGTTATATGTATTCTTTAGAAATGTAGGAACAAAGATTCATTAATTAATTCAAAGTAAAGACTTAACCAACTGTTTATTCATGGTGTATTAAGTGACCTTAATATAAAGTGTTACCATTATTTGATCTTATTACCTTCTAATGATGGATAGGCTTGTGGTGTCTAATGGAAACAACTCATCTGTTCCAGAGAATGAACAGATTTTAAGTGTGGAATGTTTAGATCATTACTTTCTAGCCCTGATTTGCATTTTCTGCTGTTTTTGAAAATGTCTTAGGAAAATATTGACAGAAGGGTGTTTTCGAAGGGTGGGAATATATGCTTCTACTCACTCTGATTTTAATTTTGACACTCGACACATGTTATTACTGTCAAACCAGTTCCCCTGAAATCCAACATGAACAAACATGTTTTAATTCACACAGGACTGGGGAGTCATAATGTACTGTGTTCTATCCAGTCTGAACCCCCAAAGAGCAAGGAACAAGAGAAAAACTCCTTACCAGGGTCAAATCTGAGGAAGAAGCCTAGGGAGGAACAATAGTCTCAGGGGTGGTCAGTCCTCTTCAGGATGTGCCAAGTGAAGATTATAAGAGAACAATACCTTTTGGGCCATGTCAAAGTTTTTGCATAATCAAAAGACAAGCGGGTAAATAAATGCAAGTGGGCTGTGTCCAGAGTACTTTGGACAGGGACATCTGCGAGTCATTTGAGCCAGGTAGTCCTGAGGCGTGGTCCAAGGGCTCATTTCCTCCTAAGGTTTAACAGGACATCAGGAAAGTTAGAGAGAGCGTTCCTAGGACAGCAAGGCCAGTTTGGAAATCCAGTGCTATTTGTTCACCTTCACAACCCTGGGCCAGACTACACTTTATCATGGAACTTCCTGAAGAGATCAGTCTTTAGTAGGCACTTAAAGTTTGAGACTAGGGGTCTCCCAATTAAAGCCTCTTGAATATTTAATTAATTTGACAACATAAATAGTTACACATCTGCATAAAACATTTTGTGTATGAAAATGTATGTAAAAATGTCAAAATTTGCTGGTCTTCATCATGTTCTGTATATCTACTGTTTTATGGACACCAATACGAACTCTATCTTTCATAGTCAAGGTAAACATGTTTTCTGTTAGTCTGCTATCCAGACCCATTGTAATGAGAAGAAGGTCGGTTAGACAAGGCCTACCCAAGGATGTGTGAGAGGATAACCTAAATGTACAGGTGAGATACATACATGCATACATCTTCTTCTGCTTCATCCGGGGCCGGGTCGCGGGGGCAGCAGTCTAAGCAGAGATGCCCAGACTTCCCTCTCCCCAGACACTTCCTCCCGGGCTGCGGTGCGCTTGGCCTGCCGGTACCCATCAGCTGCCTCAGGAATCCCACAATCCAACCAGGGCTGATAGGACTCCTTCTTCAGCTTTACGGCATCCCTTATTTCCGGTGTCCACCACCGAGTTCGGGGATTTCCGCCTCGACAGGCACCGGAGACCTTACGGCCACAGCTCAGAGCGGCCGCTTCGACAATGGCGGTGGAGAATATGGTCCACTCAGACTCAATATCTCCAGCCTCCCTCTGGATCCAGTCGACGTTCCCAGCAGACCCTTACAGAACGCTTGGGTCTGCCGAGTCTGTCCAGCTTCCTCCCCCGCCATCGGATCCAACTCACCACCAGGTGGTGATCAGTTGACAGCTCCGCCCCTCTCTTCTCCCGAGTGTCCAAGACATACGGCCGCAGGTCAGATGAAACGACAACAAAGTCGATCATCGACCTACGGCCTAGGGTGTCCTTGTGCCACGTGCACTGATGGACACCCTTATGCTTGAACATGGTGTTCGTTATGGACAAACTGTGACTAGCACAGAAGTCCAATAACTGAACACCGCTTGGGTTCAGATCAGGGAGGCCGTTCCTCCCAATCACGCCCCTCCAGGTGTCACTGTCGTTGCCCACGTGGGCGTTAAAGTCCCCCAGTAAAACGATAGAGTCCCCAGTCGGAGCACTTTCCCGCACCCCTCCCAGAGACTCCAAGAAGTTCGGGTACACTGCCGTTCGGCCCGTAAGCACAAACAACAGTGAGAGACCTATCCCTGACCCGTAGGCGCAGGGAAACGACCCTCTCGTTCACCGGGTTAAACTCCAACACATGGGGGCAGAGCTGGGGGGCTATAAGCAAACCCACACCAGCCCGCCGCCTCTGACTGTATGTCTAGTCATTTTACCACTGAAAGATGAACTTCAGACCAAGTTTTATATTTCTTGCAGAGGGCAGCATGTTCACCATCCAATAACGGCAACTTAGAAAAACTGCTGAAATGATGCTGAAATCATTTGAATCACAGCAATTTAACACAATAGGAGCTCAAATTACAGGTGGAGACTTGATTGGCAACAACAGGTACAATTTGGTAATATACTCTGGAAATTATCCAACTCTATAACGACAATATTTACTCTCTTTAGTTCTCTGGAAGTGACCTGGATTTCAATAACTGTAATAAGTCAAGAACCAGCCTCCCTTTCTCTCATCCAGCGTGTCTCTATCCTATAAAAGCAGAACTATCCCTCCACTCTGTACTACAACACCTGTTCACTATTACCTTCAAGAGCTCCACTGTACCAAGGAAGAACACAGACACAGGTAAATACAATATTTACATACATTCTGGATTACATTTTCATATCACTCTTGGCCTCATGGTAACAGAAGTTAAATTAGTAAATTAATAATCTAATTCTGAATTCATTATTAACAGAGGGAATAATACATTATTTTACAGTGCCACCTGGGTGTTGGTGACTGACAGAGTTAAATTGCACTTATAAACTTTACATATTGTGACCTGTGCATTTTGTGGACAGTTTGGATGAGGACAATAATATAATCTTTAATATAAACTTTAATGAAGTTTACCTGTTTTACATTTCCATTTAAATATTCATTTCACTCTCTCCCTCTGTTTATATATCATAGCGGCAATGGATAGATGTAAACCACACTGTGAGGACAAAAACAAAGGTAGTTCCATTGGCAACATATCAGGAGGTGGAGGCAACAAGGGCATTGGCAATGTATCAGGAGGTGGAGGAACTCACATTGGCGACGTACACGGTGGTGGAGGCAACGAGGACATTGGCAATGTATCAGGAGGTGGAGGAAGTAACATTGGCAACATAGATGGGGGTGGAGGCAACACCGGCATTGGCAACGTTGGAAAATAATCTGGATGCCATTAGGGCCAGTAAGTATCTTAATATCACAGAAAATAACCTGTATATTATTACATTAAGAAATGTACATTATATTTTGCCATCTGTTCCATATTATAAGACGTATTGTCATTTTGAAGCAAGTACATGTCAGCATACACATTTTAGAACTCAAATCAATAATTATAAGGCTATCTTGCTCCATTGTTTGTTCCCAGGACTTCCTTGATATTGACAGCTACATTAATATCAGATCTACCTAATGACTCTTTTTTCTTTCTCTGTGTTTCTTGTACTCTTAGCTTCACCAAAAGCCTGTCAACATCCCTGTTCACACTGGGGTGAAGATTATGAAAACTAGATGCATATTAATGGAATTAGGCTGTTCTTAGTGCTATCAGATTCACTCTAGGAGTATAGTTTTAATCAACAATGTAACCACTCTTGCTTTTGGCAAATAAATAAATGTTAACACATTGATTTGAGTTGTCTGGAAATTCTTAACTCATACCTTGTGTGTGTGTTTGTGAGGGGTGGGGATAGGGGGCCATCCCATAGCTCATCACCAGGTATTTAAAGTCAGCTACAATAAAACTTCCAATACTGAATGAAATGTAAATTCAAAGAATCTGCAGCTTTTACAACCAGGAGAATCCAGTTCAGAGTAACACTTTAACCTGAAAGTCCTGATAATCTATAGACTATCAATGAAATATCCATCAATATAGACCATCAATAATATACGAAGTGATTTTGTCTCTTTCAGACAGGAATTGTGGGATTGTTGGGGTATCATTCATGAAAATAGTTCTGTATTAATTTTATGGTATCTGGAGATATGCTTGCTCCAATGTTTGTGGCATGCCAGTTTTTACAGACATTGTGGTATGTGGGAAATCTGAGGTCCAGTCACCACGTGAATAAGAAGCTAGCCACAATTTTCTACTTTTGCCTCTGAAATGTCTTTTATTTTGGGTAGAGAAAATGGATGAAAAACCTTTGAAACATAACACATTTCAAATAGTTGTAAATAATTATATATTTATCACATCCTGATTACCTTCCTCCCCCATTACTCCATACACACGTGTTACATTGTGTTCCACCCACATTTGCATTCCTGGTTGTCAGCTTGTCTTTTGGATTCCTGGGTCGTTTTTGTCGGGCTGTATTTCCTGCAACCCCATTCGTGTATGTATCATTATTATCCCGTGTACTGTCCTCTGCTGGCCTTGATCTGAACTCAGCTTATTCCTTGTCTGATTAATTCTAGTACCAAACCCCGCCTGCCTTCAAACTGTCTTTTCCTATCGATATCAATACACCTCGCCTAGTTTGTACACCTGCCTCCGAAATCTGCACTTGGATCTAACAATAGTTAGTAATGTAATCATTCTTTCTGAGAAAAATAATGTCATTCCACTGTGGATTCATTAAATTGCATAATTGAATTCACAGCATTGTAATTCACACAGAATACCCCACACCACTCTGTTTGGTTTAATTTAACACTGGGGAATCCTCAGGGTAACGATATGTGTTGTTACTTTTTACTTGGGATATGGACTTTTTCTTAAATGACCTTGACTAGAGGATCATGGATTTACCGTTCTCATGTTGAAGTCCCTCAATGAGGGCTCTAAGATCCATCTTCCCCACTATGTAGTAGAGGAGTTGGCTTTGTTGATGGTCCCCTTCAGGAAAGTGATTAATTATCCTACCTTAAGTGATGAATTATCATTTATTAAAAATCCCTAACTAACGACATGAGTTAATTTTCTGTGTCAACATGAACAAATGACACTACACCCTGTTAGTGAATGCATTTGTAAATCCTTAATAAACTAAGGGTTATCATTATTAACCGTTTGTTTATGTCTTTGTTCATCATTCGTTCATGTTAACTACTGCATTTGTTAATGGTAGTTCATGTACCCTTATCGGAAAGTTTTACCTTGGTTTACTATATGAATTTTATTCATAGATGCATTGCTGCAGTTGGAATTACATGTTTAAAGGCTGAATATAAACAATAGGGTAACATTGCCAAATTGTATTTCTAATGCGTATATAACATCATCCTAATGAACCTGACAAGGGGTACTGGTGATGGACAGTGCTGCTCTGTGAAGGTCAAGTCGTAGGACCATCTTTTTAAACATGGTCCTGACAGTTAAGCCTATCCTGGACAGTATAATTCCCATAATTTCCGCTTTTCTCCAAGAAAAGCTATACAAAGTGGGATTGCCTGAGTCCACATGCAGGTGGATCACAGGCTTCCTGTTCAACAGTAGGAAGCACTTGAGGCTGGGGAAGCACCTGTCTGACCCCCTGACCATCAGCACCGGCTCCCCCCAAGGCTGTGTCCTGTCCCCCTACTCTTCTCCCTGTACACCAACAACTGAACCTCCAGTCAACACTCTGTCAAGCTCCTGAAGTTTGCGGATGACCCCACCCTCAGAAGACTTATTTCTGATGGAGATGAATCCGCCTAAAGGTGGGAGATTGACCATCTGGTATCCTGTACAATCTGAACAACTTGGAGCTCAACTCCCTAAAGACAGTGGAAATGATAGTGGACTTCAGGAGAAACCCAGATGCCCCACCCCATTGCCCTGGGTGGCTCCCCAGTCCACTCTGTGGAGTCCTTTTGCTTTCTGGGCACCACCATCACCCAGGACCTCAAGTGGGAGCTGAGCATTACCTTGCTTACAAAGAAAGCACAGCAGAGGATGTACTTCCTGCGGCTGCTAAAAAAGTTCCACCCGCCAAAGACTAGGATGGTTCATTTCTACACTGCCATCAGAGTCAATCCTGAACTCATCCATCACAATCTGGTACGCTGCATCCACTTCCAAGGACATCATCCACTCTGCAGAGAGGGTGATTAGCTGCAATCTGCCATTTCTACAAGACCTACACCCTTCCAGGACATGGAGGTGAGTAGCACAGATTGGGGCTGATCCCTCTCACCCTGGAAATGGACTATTCAGAGCTCTGCCCTCTGGAGGTCTATCAGAACCAAAACCTCTCGCTACAGCATTAGGCCTCATGGACATGCCCCTTGAGCCAAATTGACTATAGCCTGCTGCCCACATACATACACAACCCTCAACTGGAGAAATCTATAACCCCTCCCCACACACACACACAATGCTCAACTGGAGAAATCTATAACCCTTCCCCACATACACACACAACCCTCAACTGGAGAAATCTATAACCCATCCCCACATACACACACAACGCTCAATTGGAGAAATCTATAACCCCTCCCCACATACACACACAATGCTCAACTGGGCAATTCTTTGCACCTTACATATTTTATAGTATATTTTTTAGTCATTTATTAATGCTCAGTCTATTGTTTTTATGTTCAGTCCCATTTTCTTCATTGTTTTTATTTATTTAAAGAAATTGCTGCACCAACAGACCAGAACAAATTCCTAGTTTGTTGTGAAACTTATAAAACTCATTCTGATTCTGAAGACCAAAGGGCAAGAACGATGTTGGAACCCTGGTCAGTCAACCAAACAACAATACCTCACAAAGAAACAGGAGTATCAAACTGAACTAAATAGGGAAACTAGGTGGGACCAGGTGGGTGAACAAGTGATCAATATTCAGGTGATTGGGAACCGGGGAGTGAGCTGCGTTCATGGGGAACGGGAAGTGCACTGTGTGCTGGAGGCAGAGGATGTGAGGGTTGACCGGGGCGTCTGAGGCAGAGGATGTGTGGGTGGACCGGGGCGTTGGACGCAGAGGATGTGTGGGTTGACCGGGGCGTCTGAGGCAGAGGATGTGTGGGTGGACCGGGGCGTCGGAGGCAGAGGATGTGAGGGTTGACCGGGGCGTCGGAGGCAGAGGATGTGTGGGTGGACCGGGGCGTCGGAGGCAGAGGATGTGTGGGTGGACCGGGGCGTCGGAGGCAGAGGATGTGAGGGTTGACCGGGGCGTCGGAGCCAGAGGATGTGAGGGTTGACCGGGGCGTCGGAGGCAGAGGATGTGAGGGTTGACCGGGGCGTCGGAGGCAGAGGATGTGTGGGTTGACCGGAGCGTTGGAGGCAGAGGATGTGAGGGTTGACTGGGGCGTCAGAGGCATAATAGCCCAGGTTAATCACATCAAACATCAATCTGTGTGTTCATGCAAAAAGCGACATGAGTTAAAGATTTGTTTGCATCTTTGTTCATCTATTGTTAATGTTAAGTACTGTATTCGGAAATGTTAGTTCATGTATCCTCATCGTAAAGTGTTGAACTAATACGTGATGTTCCTCAACACATGGTCCTCCACATTTTGTATGATTCTTCATGTCAGTTTTTTGGGTAAAGTCTTTTCCCACATTCATTAATGGCTGTGGGCCAATTTGGATGTGAAGGCAGGTACAAGATGATTGACCATTGTTAGTCTTTTAGATGGGTTTCTTAGCATTGGCCATATCACTAAGAACGAATATACATTTTTAGCTATTCAATACCCGAAATTTGCTAGTTTTTATATTTTCCCTAAAATCCATAAGAATGCAACAAAACCACCAGGAAGCCCTATTGTAGCAAGCCTTGATGTGGTAACCGCACCATTAGCCGCCTTTGTCGATTATTTTATTAGACCTGTTGCTGAACAGCTACCCTCCTTTGTTAAGGATACTGGCAGCATGGTTACTGTAATCGAATCTCTCAATCCCCTTCCTCAGAACACGTTATTGGTCACGTTTGATGTTGAGTCACTCTACACAAATATTTCACGTTGGTGGAATTGATGCTATTGAAAATTATCTCTCGCAACGTGACCCTCTTTTACAACCTTCGAGTGCATGAATTGTAACCCTGGCCAAGATAGTGCACACACAAATTTTTCATGTTCCAAAATGTTTTTTTATTCAGACAAAGGGCACTGCTATGGGATGTCCTATGGCTCCTAATTATGCTAATTTGTTTGTGGGCTACATGAAAGAACAATTCATTTTAAATCCCTTAAAAAATCCCTTTCTGTTTAATATCATTATGTGGAAACGTTATATCGATGATATCTTTTGTGTTGTGGAAAGGTGATGTTGAAATGTTAAAGGTGTTCCATGCCTTCCTAAACTCTTACTGATCTGAGATTTACCATGCAGTTTAACACAAGACAAATTCGTTTTCTTGATCTTTTAATTATTTGTGAGGACAATATACTATTTACTGATCTCTATATGAAACCCACTGATCGTAATAGTTAATTCCTCTTCCACTGAAAAACAGCTTGCCATACAGCCAATTCTGTGGCATTAAACTAATTTGTAAACATAATTCTGACTTAGACAAAAACATGACTCAAATGCAAGGTCAATTTAAATAAAGAAGGTAGAGCAATAACCAAATTAGTAGGGCTGTGGAGAAAATACAAAATAAACCTAGAACTGATCTCTTTCTAAGACAGCCTCATAAAAAAAAACATTCTAGTGTCTTAACCACACGCTACTCCAAATGATCTGAACGAATTAAGCAAATGGTTCAGAAACACTGGCACATCCTCAAATCAGATACCGGTATTAGTAAGGTGTTTCAGGACCCTTCCCTGGTGGTATTTTCTCGTGGTCGAAACCTCAGATCAATTAGTACACTCTGATTTACCTTCTCTAACTACCCATGGTCAACGGCTGTTTGCTCATTTCCCTGATGGTGACTACAAATGCAATGTCCGCGCTCAATGTAATGGAACCTTTAAGTGTACATCTTTTAAACATCCCCAAACAGGAAAACCTATCCCTATAAAAGGTGTAATCACATGCGCTACTAAGGCTGTCATTTATTTGTTAACGTGTCCCTCTGGTAAGCACTACGTGGGCAAAACAAAAAGAGAATTAAAGGTTCGTATTTCAGAACATCGTAGCACCATTAGGTGTAAAAACACAACGTAACCTGTTGCTGCTCATTTCATTGAGATGAATCATTCTATTGCGTCTCTCCACTATATAGACATTGAACATGTCACCCTTCCTAGGAGAGGAGGCAACCTCGACAATTAATTGTTAAAAAGAGAGGCGGCTTGGATCTTTAATTTTAGGACCCTTGCTCCATTAGTTATCAATATTGATTATGATCTGAAACCATTTCTCTAATTTGTGTGGTTTGCTCTAGATGATTGATAAAACTTAGTGCGATTGTGGCCTTTGGTGTATTCCTGTTTGTATATATCTACTCTTTATTTTGTTTCCCTATTCAATTTTGACACACTAAAATTTGAGTCTTTAAAGAATCATGTTTTTTCTTGACACACTGCAGATTCCAGAGACAGGTGTTTCACAGAAGCTGTTCACAAGATCTGGGGAGTGTCATGGCCTATGGGTTTAATGTATTCTTTAGAAATGTAGGATCAAAGATTCATTAATTCAAAGTAAACACTTTACCAACTGTTTATTCATGGTGTTTTAAGTGACCTTAATATAAAGTGTTACCATAATTTGATCTTATCACCTTCTATAAATTTTCACAGAAATAGTGCTCACCTTACATATGATGGTTAGGCTTGTGGTGCACTGTGTGCTGGAGGCAGAGGATGTGAGGGTTTACCGGGGCGTCTGAGGCAGAGGATGTGAGGGTTGACCGGGGCGTCGGAGGCAGAGGATGTGTGGGTGGACCGGGGCGTCGGAGGCAGAGGATGTGTGGGTTGACCGGGGCGTCGGAGGCAGAGGATGTGAGGGTTGACCGGGGCGTCTGAGGCAGAGGATGTGAGGGTTGACCGGGGCGTCGGAGGCAGAGGATGTGTGGGTGGACCGGGGCGTCGGAGGCAGAGGATGTGTGGGTGGACCGGGGCGTCAGAAGCAGAGGATGTGTGGGTGGACCGGGGCGTCAGAAGCAGAGGATGTGTGGGTGGACCAGGGTGTTGGAGGCAGAGGATGTGTGGGTGGACTGGGTGTCGGAGGCAGAGGATGTGACAGTATACCGTGCGTTGGACTCACAACCACATAGATGGAAATGGTTGGGAAATCTGGCTGCTCTAACTGCATGTCCTCCTTACACCTAATGGAGAGATTACCAGTTTGATTCACTAGTTTATTTGTATTTTTTTATCAAGGTGTCACAGTACCTGCTGAGTCAAGCCCAAATACATTCTCAGAATAGAAGGTTGGCCTTGTTTGCAGTTTTCAGTTATTATGATAACTCAATGTTATGCCCTATTGAATTACTCAGGGTGTAATAGTTCTCTTTGGGTTTGCAGGACACATCATGGCTGATGCTTGTAACACAGCATCTTCCATTAACCTTGTTCACGTCGTGACATGCACCTATAAACTATATTGCGGTTTGGATACTAATATTTAAATGCAGTGTTTTTTGTGCCATGTTGGATTAAAATGTGTCATTCTAATCTTATACCGTTATGGACAACTTGAACAAGTTTGCACATCTGTCTTAACCATCACATGCAGACTATGATCAAAACAATAAAGGAAACTAGGGCCTGGTTTTAAGGCCAGCATGTATTTTCCAAAATGTATTTAATCTGTTTATATTGTGTGGATACGTTATAAAATGCTTGATTTCATAATAGCCCAGGTTAATCACATCAAACATCAATCTGTGTGTTCCTGCAAAAAGCGACATGAGTTTAATAGTTTGTTTGCATCTTTGTTCGTCTATTTGTCATGTTAAGTACTGCATTCGGAAATGTTAGTTCATGTATCCTCATCGTAAAGTGTTGAACTAATACGTGATGTTTCTCAACACATGGTCCTCCACATTGTGTATGATTATTCATGTCAGTTTTTTGGGAAAAATCTTTTCCCACATTCATTAAGGGCTGTGGGCCAGAGTGGATTTGAAGGCAGGTACAAGATGATAAAAAATTAATTGTTTCTTGGGACCAAAACACAAAATTCACCTTGGAACAAAATTATTTAAGAAGAGGTCATAATTTCATATCGAGGACGAAACCACATGGTGACATTTTGAGTCTTTAAAGAATCAAGTTTTTTCTTGACACACTGCAGATTCCAGGGAAGCTGTTCACACGATCTGGGGAGTGTCATGCCCTATGGGTTTAATGTATTCTTTAGAAATGTAGGAACAAAGATTAATTAATTCAAAGTAAACACTTTACCATCTGTTTATTCATGGTGTATTAAGTGACCTTAATATGAAGTGTTTTATATTCTACAAATTTTCACAGAAATAGTGCCCACCTTAAATATGATGGATAGGCTTGTGGTGTCTAATGGAAACAACTCATCTGTTCCAGAGAATAAACTGATTTTAGGTGGAATGTTTAGATTGTTACTTTCTAGCCCTGATTTGCATTTTCTGCTGTTTTTGAAAATATCTTAGGATGTGTCTAATATTGACACAAGGGTGTTTTCAAAGGGTGGGAAGATATGCTTCTACTCACTCTGATTTCCATTTTGACACTCGACCCATGTCATTACTGTCAAACCAGTTCCCCTGAAATCCAACATGAGCAAACATGTTTTAATTCACACAGGACTGGGGAGTCATAATGTACTGTGTTCTATCCAGTCTGAACCCCCAAAGAGCAAGTAACAAGAGTTAATGGAAAATGGCTAGGAAAAACTCCTGTGATGGCAATTTCTAAAATCCAAATAGTTGTACGAAAATGGTAGGTAAGACAGGAGAAATCAATTGCGCAATAAACGGTTTTAATGAAACTTGCAAGGAGAAAGTATACAGGTTACAAAGTAACGGTGGATAGTTTCTAAATGAAAACAGGCAATCGACAGTATTTAAAGACAGGAGAGGGGTGTGACAAATCCTGGACATTCCAGATCAATCAGGACACATTCCCTTTGTTCTATAACACACGTCAAATGCTATCTTCCCCCACCTTATCCCTCCTGCCAGAATGTTTACTGTAGCGTTTACCCAAAGGTTCACACCAAGGACAGCTCTCCTTCCCGCCATAAATACCTTCTTCAACTTAAAGAGTTCTTACAGTATCTGGACAGACAATAGATGCCCTGGTGAGTTCAAACAGATAAGGAGATAAAGAGTAACCCTTTCATCAGCTGACACCAGTCAATGATGCCCCCTAAGCAAATGCCAGAACCCTCACATTCATCTATCTATCTAAACAGAGGGACTTAGTCCTTTAATCAGTAAAAATACACTGTATTAAGAAATTTCCACAACACTCCCTACCAGGGTCAAATCAGAGGAAGAACCCTAGGGAGGAACCAGACTCTCAGGGGTGGTCAGTCCTTTTCAGGATGTGCCAAGTGAAGATTATAAGAGAACAATACCTTTTGGGCCATGTCAATGTTTTTGCATAATCAAGACAAGCGGGTAAATAAATGCAAGTGGGCTGTGTCCAGAGTACTTTGGGCAGGGACATCTGCGAGTCATTTGAGCCAGGTAGTCCTGAGGCGTGGTCCAAGGGCTCATTCCTCCTAAGGATTAACAGGACATCAGGAACGTTAGAGAGAGCATTCCTAGGACAGCAAGGCCAGTTTGGAAATCCAGTGCTATTTGTTCACCTTCACAACCCTGGGCCAGACTACACTTTATCATGGAACTTCCTGAAGAGATCAGTCTTTAGTAGGCACTTAAAGTTTGAGACTAGGGGTCTCCCAATTAAAGCCTCTTGAATATTTAATTAATTTGACAACATAAATAGTTACACATCTGCATAAATAATGTGAGTGTATGAAAATGTATGTAAAAATGTCATGTTCTTCATCATGTTCTGTATATCAACTGTTTTATGGACACCAATACGAACTCCATCTTTCATAGTCAAGGTAAACATGTTTTCTGTTAGTCTGCTATCCAGACCCATTGTAATGAGAAGAAGGTCTGTTAGACAAGGCCTTGTCTACAAAAGGAAGTGTGAGAGAATAATTTAAATATACAGTTGAGAGGATAACCTAAATGTACAGGTGAGAGGATAACCTGAATGTACAGGTGAGAGGATAACCTAAATGTACAGGTGAGAGGATAACCTAAATGTACAGGTGAGTGGATAACCTGAATGTACAGACGAGAGGATAACCTAAATGTACAGGTGAGAGGATAACCTAAATGTACAGGTGAGAGGATAACCTAAATGTACAGGTGAGAGGATAACCTGAATGTACAGGTGAGATGATAACCTGAATGTACAGGTGAGAGGATAACCAAAATGTACAGGTGAGATGATAACTTAAATATACGGTTGCTGGCAGGAAGGGCAGCAGCATTGACAATGTCAGAATTATGTATTTATGTAGAGATTTTTCAAAAACAGGATGCTTGTTGTTTCACAATAAAAATATCAGAACAGATTTTTAAAATGAGAAAAAGTTGATATGGTAACAGTTAACAGTTAACCGCTAACAGTGAAAAGGTTCGTATGAGACAATTCAATTGCTTCATAGGCACCAGTGTGTCTTATACTTAAGTTTATTCTACAATACGTTCCAATAATATGGGACTTGATCGTCAAAATCAGTTTAACCAACTCAGATAATTTCTCAGGTTCTCTAGTACTAGCAAGTCATGTAATCCCGAACACATCTGATAACTGCTGCGATTCCAATTCATTTTTTGTAGTGACTTTTATAGTGACAAAGTTTCTGCAAGATAGTCCAATATACAAATATCCACCAGTGTCTGTCCCTTCTAAAAGTCAAGTCCCAGCCAATAGAAGTCTACAATACACAATGATGTACGAAAGTTCACACCAGGAATAAAGTGTATTATTATTTGGTTGTGACTGTATGTCCAGTCATTTTACCACTGAAGGTGAACTTCAGACCAAGTTTTATATTTCTTGCAGAGGGCAGCATGTTCACCATCCAAAAACGGCAACTTAGAAAAACTGCTGAATTGATGATGAAATCATTAGAATCACAGCAATTTAACACAATTGGAGCTCAAATAACATGTGGAGACCTGATTGGCAACACCAGGTACAATTTGGTAATATTCTCTGGAAATGATCCAACTCTATAACGACAATATTTACTCTCTTTAGTTCTCTGGAAGTGACCTGGATTTCAATAACTGTAATAAGCCAAGAACCAGCCCCCCTTTCTCTCATCCAGCGTGTCTCAATCCTATAAAAGCAGAACTATCCCTCCACTCTGTACTACAACACCTGTTCACTATTACCTTCAAGAGCTCCACTGCACCAAGGAAGAACACAGACACAGGTAAATACATTATTTACATACATTCTGGATTACATTTTCATATCAGTCTTGGCCTCATGGTAACGGAGGTTAAATTAGTAAATTAATAATCTTATTCTGAATTCATTATTAACTGAGGGAATAATACATTATTTTACAGTGCCACCTGGGTGTTGGTGACTGACAGAGTTGAATTGCACTTATAAACTTTACACATTGTGACCTGTGCATTTCGTGGATAGTTTGGATGAGGACAATAATATAATCCATAATATAAATTTTAATGCAGTTCACCCATTTTACATTTCCATTTAAATATTCATTTCACTCTCTCCCTCTGTTTGTTTATATATCATAGCAGTAATGGATAGGTGTATACCACACTGTGGGGACAAAAACAAAGGTAGTTCCATTGGCAACGTACATGGAGGTGGAGGCAATGCGAACATTGGCAATGCATCAGGAGGTGGAGGAAGTCACATTGGCAACGTACACGGTGGTGGAGGCAACGAGAACATTGGCAATGTATCAGGAGGTGGAGGAAGTCACATTGGCAACATACATGGGGGTGGAGGCAACGCCAACATTGGCAACGTTGGAAAACCATCTGGATGCCATTAGGGCCGGTAAGTATCTCAATATCACAGAAAATAACCTGTATATTATTACATTAAGAAATGTACATTATATTTTGCCATCTGTTCCATATTATAAGACGTGTTGTCATTTTGAAGCAAGTACATGTCAGCATACACATTTTAGAACTCGAATCAATAAGTATAAGGCTATCTTGCTCCATAGTTTTTTCCAGGAGTTCCTTGATTTTGACAGGTACATTAATATCAGATCTACCTAATGACTCTTTTTTCTTTCTCTGTGTTTCTTCGGCACAGCCAGAAGAGGACTGGTCACCCCTCTGAGCATGGGTCCTCTCTAGGTTTCTTCCTAAAATTCGACCTTCTTAGGGAGTTTTTCCTAGCCACTGAAATTCAACACTATTGTTGTTAACTCCTTGGGGTTTAAGGCCGGGTGTCTCTGTAAAGCACTTTGTGACTGCTGTTGTAAAAAGGGCTTTATAAATGAATTTGATTTGATTGATTCTTGTCCTCTTAGCTTCACCAAAAGCCTGTCAACATCCCTGCTCACACTGGGGTGAAGATTATGAAAACTGGGTGCATATTAAAGTTCTTAGTTCTATCAGATTCACTCTAGGAGTATGGTTTTAATCAGCATTGTAACCGTTCTTGTTTTTGTCAAATAAATAAATGTTACAACACTGATTTAAGTTTTCTGGATATTCTTACTATGACAGGTAATTCTTATCGTGTGTGTGGGAAGGGGGGCAAGAGGCCACCCTAGCTGAGCACCAGGTGTTAAAAATTTGCTACTAGAAAAATTACAATACGAAATACACTCACCTAAAGGATTATTAGGAACACCTGTTCAATTTCTCATGAATGCAATTATCTAATCAACCAATCACATGACAGTTGCTTCAATGCATTTAGGGGTGTGGCCCAGGTCAAGACAATCTCCTGAACTCCAAACTGAATGTCAGAATAGGAAAGAAAGGTGATTTAAGCAATTTTGAGCGTGGCATGGTTGTTGGTGCCAGACGGGCCGGTCTGAGTATTTCACAATCTGCTCAGTTACTGGGATTTTCACGCACAACCATTTCTAGGGTTTACAAAGAATGGTGTGAAAAGGGAAAAACATCCAGTATGCGGCAGTCCTGTGGGCGAAAATGCCTTGTTGATGCTAGAGGTCAGAGGAGAATGGGCCGACTGATTCAAGCTGATAGAAGAGCAACTTTGACTGAAATAACAACTTGTTACAACCGAGGTATGCAGCAAAGCATTTGTGAAGCCACAACACGCACAACCTTGAGGCGGATGGGCTACAACAGCAGAAGACCCCAGCGGGTACCACTCATCTCAACTACAAATAGGAAAAAGAGGCTACAATCTGCACTAGCTCACCAAAATTGGACAGTTAAAGACTGGAAGAATGTTGCCTGGTCTGATGAGTCTCGATTTCTGTTGAGACATTCAGATGGTAGAGTCAGAATTTGACGTAAACAGAATGAGAACATGGATCCATCATGCCTTGTTACCACTTTGCAGGCTGGTGTTGCTGGTGTAATAGTGTGGGGGATGTTTTCTTGGCACACTTAGTGCCAATTGGGCATCGTTTAAATGCCACGGCCTACCTGAGCATTGTTTCTGACCATGTCCATCCCTTTATGACCACCATGTACCCATCCTCTGATGGCTACTTCCAGCAGGATAATGCACCATGTCACAAAGCTTGAATCATTTCAGATTGGTTTCTTGAACATGACAATGAGTTCACTGTACTGAAATGGCCCCCACAGTCACCAGATCTCAACCCAATAGAGCATCTTTGGGATGTGGTGGAACGGGAGCTTGGTGCCCTGGATGTGCATCCCACAAATCTCCATCAACTGCAAGATGCTATCCTATCAATATGGGCCAACATTTCTAAAGAATGCTTTCAGCACCTTGTTGAATCAATGCCACGTAGAATTAAGGCAGTTCTGAAGGCGAAAGGGGGTCAAACACAGTATTAGTATGGTGTTCCTAATAATCCTTTAAGTGAGTGTAAAGTGCAAATGTAATTTAGTTGAATCAGGATCTGGATTTAGGATCATGTGGACTAGTTCAGAGTGCACTGGCAATATAACATGTTAACGAGCATGGAACACATAAGTAAACCGCTCAACTGTCAAAGAAGAAACTACACAGATGGTTAGGATCTTAGACAGGACTATAACCACTGCACTTTGACTTTCCTTAAAAAACCTAGTGTAGAGTAACACTTCATTTGGAGAGAACCAATAATCTGTAGACCATCTATGAATTTTCTACCATCTGTTATGTCACTTTCAGACAAAAAAACATTTATACATAGAAATTTTATCTCCAATATTTGTGGCATGGTAGTTTCATTCAGACATTGGGGTGTATGGAAAATGTACAAGAAGGTAGATACATTAGATGTAAGCCTATTCACTATACTAGTAAGCTAAATTCCTAGCATCTCCTACTTTTGCCTTTAAAATGAGTCATTCAGTAAAATTAATTAAAAACAGATTAAAAACCTTTGAAACATTACACATTTCAATATGCAGTGGTGTTAAATTATTATATCATTGTTTCTGAGAAAAATAATGAAATTCCACTGTGGACTTCTTAAAGTGCATAATTGCATTTACAGCATAGAAATTCATACTGAATATTGAACATCCAAAATATATTGGGACTGTAAAGGCTAAGCTATGAACTGTGCACCCAAGAAATGGGGTATGTGCCTATCAGTAAAACTCACAGAATCCGGTAAAATGTAAGCAGTTTAAAAATATGTATTATATATAATGTGTGTCTCTCGGTTTTGTGGTAGCAATATCTCTTGCTGAGAATGTACAGTACAACATGAATGTAATCAGACCATTTCCTTTCACTCAATATCTATTTTCTGTAGGTAAATATCCAGAATATTGGTGAAGTACTGTAGTAAGTGTTTAATCAGATGAATTCATCAGAGCATCAAAAGGCAGACAGAGAACGACCCCTAGCGGCTGATTAGTCATGACTACAGTATTTCCCCCTGTAATCAAGTAGAACTATTCATTGGGGATGTGATCATGCACAACTATATGGCTATAGCAACCACTTTCTATTTTTATGGTTTTCACCCTAGGCTTTTATCTGGCAGACTAGTTCAAGAGGACAAACAGGATATGGTAGTGAAGGTTAGATATGGGCACTGGTCTCCAGCAAGGAGCCACATATATACACTGCGTGCACAATTATTTGGCAAGTGAGTATTCTGTTCGTATCATTATTTCTATGCACATTTTCCAACTCCAAACCATATAAACTTGAATGTTCATTGGATTGAATCATTTTCACATGATACGTATTTTTGTAATGAGGGAAGGTGTGGTGAAAGTGAATTACACCTTAAATCAAGATTGCATTTGATGCAGCCAACTCAACTCCGTTCATACCAGGTAGGCCATGTGATTCTGCCTGCTTTGCATCTCAGACAATTGCGTTCATTAGTTAGCATTGGCTGCTTATTTTTGTCAGAAATACATTTTTGGAATTGGTCGTCAATCCTAGGTAATCTGGTGGCAACCATAAACACGTCATGCAATCTGTCTCTCACATACACACCCCCACAGACCACTTATTTATGAATGATCTTAACTTGTCCTCATCCACCCATATCTCTACAGTTTTGGCCACTTGATGAAAGTGATGATCTCAGAGTTGCATTGACCCTGAACATTTTTCAAAATTGAAAATTGTTCAATCTAACATTGGGGATTCCTCAGGGCAACAACACTTTTTACTTGGAAGCCAATTAGAGAGGTTCTAAAATGAAGGAAACTTTGTTCAGAATGCAGACTAGTTCATTGTTGCATCCATTGTGTACACTTTGTGAAATTAAAACAGGTTACTTAATGTAAATGTATCTGACTACTGCGTTGACCACCCTGTTTTCTGCCCTCGATGGTAGTTGATATTGGTAGACCATGCATGATTTCTGAGGGAATAGCCATTGTGAACGTAATTGTCAAAAGGTTTGTATGAGAAATCCAGGTAAGAAGATGATGTCATTTTTAAGCTACAAATCTCTGGATCTCCCAGAGTCTGATATTTGTCCACTTCCAGTTCTTTCTGTGCATGCCTATATAATATTATTTTATCTTTATTCTTTTGACTTGACTGGTGAGACTGGTGATGGCCAGTGCTGCTTTGTCAAGGCCATGTCGTAGGACCTTCTTAAAAACATGGTCCTGACAAGTCCAAACTTGTAGCTTCACTATTTCCTGCAGGGCAGAACAGAGGCTGTGAGAATCTTTTCATGAGTAGCCGCTTCATCAATAAGCATTGGGGAAGATCTTCAAAGCTTGTTTCTTCAACTGTATCAAAAGTCTGAAAATTCTTACAGCAAAAACTGAAGAATTTGTCTAATGCCAACTGTTTAACAGCAAGTCAAATGTTTTCCAGACGTAATAACCAATTGATTAATTTGATTCTTATTGACTATCCTATGATATCCTGCAGACCTTACCTATCGCTCAGGTTACAGGTGCATATGTGTTGTGCATAACAGGTAACAGGTAAGAACCAAATGGCAAATGACATGTAAGAACCAAAATGGCTAAGTTAATACCTTCAACATCACATAGAAGGATATTTCTGGGATTTCTGGCTGCTCAAACTGCATGTCCTTTACAGCTAATAGACAGAACGCCAGTTTGTATTATTATTTATTGTGTTTCTTTTCTATTGAATCAAAGTGTTGCAAGACTGTCCGGGCCAAGCCTGCATACGTTTTCAAAATGTGATATGGGCCTTGTCAGATTTGGACTAATAATGATAACTTTGTCATACGCTATGATTTTGCTCTGAAAACTCACAGTCAGTGCTTAATCATCCTCTTTGGGTGTGCAGGAAACAGCACATCTGATGTTTGTTAAACACCGTCCTGAAGTAGCAGGGTTTAATAAGTGACAATACACCTATAAAGTCTGTTGAGGTTAGGATATATTTAAATGCTGGGTTTTTGTGTTTTGCTGGTTGGTAATGTGTCATTCTCCTCTTCTACTTTTATGGACAACTTGAACAAGTTTGCGCATCTATCTTAACCATTACATACAGACAATGGTGTCAAAATCTCTAGGGAACAGTCACTAGGGTCTGCTTTGAAATGTGGCAGTCAGGCCCTGACTGTAGAGATGCCTAGAGGCCCCCAACCAGGACATGACATTGATGTGACTGTTCATATTTTGCATTTGACTTGTCTGTTTCCACTTCCACTGAAAAGGCATTACTCATTCCTTCATCCTCTAACATGAGAATATGTCCAGAGTGGTTGTCTTACAAATTGTCCTGATATTAGGTCATTATTTTGTTTCTCCTCAAGTAAAGTGATGCATTATCCTACATTAAAAATGTCTCACCAATAACCCATTGGTAGATATAAACCATTAGCAACTGATACTTCACCATTAGTTCATTTTGTCGTGTACCCTTAAAGAACTAATGACCCATTGGAAAAATAGCTATAAACCCTTAATAACTGAACAAATGACAGTACAAACTGTTTGATAATGAATTTGTAAATCATTAATAAAGTAAGAGTTATCATTATTAACCGTTTGTTTATGTCTTTGTTTATCATTCGTTCATGTTAACTACTGCATTAACTAATGCTAGTTCATGTACCCTTAGTGGAAAGTATTACAGAGTTGGTACTGAACATGATTGTTTTGCAGTGACAGCAGTGACATTGCATATTCTGTAACTTCCCAACCCTGATCTGCATGTTAAACTGCTTTATAAAATAAATGAGGATGTGTCTAATCTTGTTACAAGGGTATGTTATAAAGTGGGAAGAGGTGCTCACTTTGATATCCACTTTGACATATGGTCTGAACCCATCAATGCTGTGACAACATTTCCTCCTAAATCTGTGATACACACTTCAATTCACACCAGTCATCACTTCAATTCACACCAGTCATAATTTACTGTGTTCTGTGGAAATAAAGATCTGGTCTCTGTTGCCACACAAATGTGTTTACCAGCAGGCTGATACCACCACTGATAAACAGCTGGTGTTCAATTCAGTTAAATTACCTATATTGTTTATCTCACATGAAAACTGAGCCATGAATGACACTTTCTCCATTCCTAAGGTAATGTCAGGATAGCAGTGAAGCATGCAATGCCTAAAACTAATAGGCAACAGGCACCAGTGTGTCTTATACTTTTACTATACTCTACAATACTTTCCTAGAATATAGGACTTGATAGTCCAAAGCAGTTTAATTTACTCTTATTAATCCCTCAGGATCTCTAGTACTAGCAAGTCTTCTAAACACATCTGGTAACTGCTGTTTTCCCCTATCGTTTTTGTAGTGACTTTTTGTAGTGACTATTGACATATTGATATTGATCTCTATACGAAACCCACTGATCGTAATAGTTTACTAAGAGCAGATAGCTATCATCGTCTTACACTGAAAAACACCTTACCATACAGCCAATTCTGTCGCATTAAACGAATTTGTAAACATAATTTTGACTTTGACAAAAACATGACTCAAATGCAAGGTAAATTTAAATAAAGAAGGTACAGCAATAACCAAATTAGTAGGGCTGTGGAGAAAATACAAAAGAAACCTAGAACTGATCTCTTTCTAAGACAGCCTCATAAAAAGAAACATTCTTGTGTCTTAACCACACGCTACTCCAAATGCTCTGAACGAATTAAGCAAAACCATCCTCAAATCAGATACCGCTATTAGTAAGGTGTTTCAGGACCCTTCCCTGGTGATATTTTCTCGTGGTCGAAACCTCAGATCAATTAGTACACTCTGATTTACCTTCTCTAACTACCCATTGTCAACGGCTGTTTGCTCATTTCCCTGATGGTGACTACAAATGCAATGCCCGCGCTTAATGTAATGGAACCTTTAAGTGTACATCTTTTAAACATCCCCAAACAGGAAAACCTATCCCTATAAAAGGTGTAATCACGTGCGCTACTAAGGCTGTCATTTATTTGTTAACGTGTCCCTGTGGTAAGTACTACGTGGGCAAAACAAAAAGAGAATTAAAGGTTCGTATCTCAGAACATCGTAGCACCATTAGGTGTAAAAACACAACGTAACCTGTTGCTGCTCATTTCATTGAGATGAATCATTCTATTGCGTCTCTCCACTATATAGACATTGAACATGTCACCCTTCCTAGGAGAGGAGGCAACCTCGACAATTTATTGTTAAAAAGAGAGGTGGCTTGGATCTTTAATTTAAGGACCCTTGCTCCATTAGTTATCAATATTGATTATGATCTGAAACCATTTCTCTAATTTGTGTATACATTTTTAACATGGTTTGCTCTTGATGATTGATAAAACTTAGTGCGATTGTGGCCTTTGGTGTATTCCTGTTTGTATATATCTACTCTTTATTTTGTTTCCCTATTCAATTTTGACACACTAAAATTTGAGTCTTTAAAGAATCAAGTTTTTTCTTGACACACTGCAGATTCCAGAGACAGGTGTTTCACAGAAGCTGTTCACATGATCTGGGGAATGTCATGCCCTATGTGTTTAATGTTTTCTTTAGAAATGTAGGAACAAAGATTCATTAATTCAAAGTAAACACTTTACCAACTGTTTATTCATGGTGTATTAAGTGATCTTAATATAAAGTGTTACCATAATTTGATCTTATCACCTTCTACAAATGTTCACAGAATTTGTGCCCACCTTACATATGATGGATAGGCTTGTGGTGTCTAATGGAAACAACTCATCTATTCCAGAGAATAAACTGATTTTAAGTGGAATGTTTAGATTGTTACTTTCTAGCCCTGATTTACATTTTCTGCTGTTTTTGAAAATATCTTAGGATGTGTCTGATCTTGATACAAGGGTGTTTTTCGAAGGGTGGGAAGATATGCTTCTACTCACTCTGATTTCCATTTTAGACACTTGACCCATGTCATTACTGTCAAACCAGTTCCCCTGAAATCCAACATGAACAAACATGTTTTAATTCACACAGGACTGGGGAGTCATAATGTATTGTGTTCTATCCAGTCTGAACCCCCAAAGAGCAAGTAACAAGAGTTAATGGAAAATGGCTAGGAAAAACTCCCTACCAAGGTCAAATCTGAGGAAGAACCCTAGGGAGGAACTAGACTCTCAGGGGTGGTCAGTCCTTTTCAGGATGTGCCAAGTGAAGATTATAAGAGAACAATACCTTTTGGGCCATGTCAAAGTTTTTGCATAATCAAAAGACAAGCGGGTAAATAAATGCAAGTGGGCTGTGTCCAGAGTACTTTGGGCAGGGACATCTGCGAGTCATTTGAGCCAGGTAGTCCTGAGGCGTGGTCCAAGGGCTCATTTCCTCCTAAGGTTTAACAGGACATCAGGAAAGTTAGAGAGAGCATTCCTAGGACAGCAAGGCCAGTTTGGAAATCCAGTGCTATTTGTTCACCTTCACAACCCTGGGCCAGACTACACTTTATCATGGAACTTCCTGAAGAGATCAGTCTTTAGTAGGCACTTAAAGTTTGAGACTAGGGGTATCCCAATTAAAGTCTCTTGAATATTTAATTAATTTGACAACATAAATAGTTACACATCTGCATAAATAATGTGAGTGTATGAAAATGTATGTAAAAATGTCATGTTCTTCATCATGTTCTGTATATCAACTGTTTTTTGGACACCAATACGAACTCAATCTTTCATAGTCAAGGTAAACATGTTTTCTGTTAGTCTGCTATCCAGACCCATTGTAATGAGAAGAAAGCATGTTAGACAAGGCCTACCCAAGGATGTGTGAGATGATTACCTGAATGTACAGGTGAGAGGATAACCTAAATGTACAGGTGAGAGGATAACCTAAATGTACAGGTGAGATGATGACCTAAATGTACAGGTGAGATGATAATCTGAATGTACAGGTGAAATGATAACCTGAATGTACAGGTGAGATGATAACCTGAATGTACAGGTGAGAGGATAACCAAAATGTACAGGTGAGAGGATAACCTGAATGTACGAGTGCTGGCAGGAAGGACAGCAGCATTGACAATGTCAGAATTATGTATTTAGGTAGAGATTTATCAAAAACAGGATGCTTGTTGTTTCACAATAAGAAGCATCAGAACAGATTTTTAAAATGGGAAAAAGTTTATATGGTAACAGTTAACCGCTAACAGCGAAAAGGTTCGTATGAGACATTTCAATTGCTTCATAGGCACCAGTGTGTCTTATACTTATGTTTATTCTACAATACATTCCAATAATATGGAACTTGATCGTCACAATCAGTTTAACCAACTCAGATAATCTCTCAGGTTCTCTAGTACAAGCAAGTCATGTAATCCCAAACACATCTGATAACTGCTGCGATTCCAATTCATTTTTTGTAGTGACTTTTATAGTGACAAAGTTTCTGCAAGATAGTCCAATATACAAATATCCACCATTGTCTGGCCCTTCTAGAAAGTCAAGGAGTCCCAGCCAATAGAAGTCTACAATACACAATGATGTACGAAAGTTCACACAAGGAATAAAGTGTATTATTATTTGGTTGTGACTGTATGTCCAGTCATTTTACCACAGAAGGTGAACTTCAGACCAAGTTTTATATTTCTTGCAGAGGGCAGCATGTTCACCATCCAAAAACGGCAACTTAGAAAAACTGCTGAAATGATGCTGAAGTCATTAGAATCACAGCAAACGGAGCTCAAATAACATGTGGAGACTTGATTGGCAACACCAGGTACAATTTGGTAATATTCTCTGGAAATGATCCAACTCTATAACGACAATATTTACTCTCTTTAGTTCTCTGGAAGTGACTTGGATTTCAATAACTGTAATAAGCCAAGAACCAGCCCCCCTTTCTCTCATCCAGCATGTCTCTATCCTATAAAAGCAGAACTATCCCTCCACTCTGTACTACAACACCTGTTCACTATTACCTTCAAGAGCTCCACTGCACCAAGGAAGAACACAGACACAGGTAAATACATTATTCACATACATTCTGGATTACATTTTCAAATCCGTCTTGGCCTCATGGTAACAGAGGTTAAATTAGTAAATGTATAATCTAATCTGAATTCATTATTAACTGAGGGAATAATACATTCTTTTACAGTGCCATCTGGGTGTTGGTGACTGACAGAGTTAAAATGCACTTATAAACTTTACATATTGTGACCTGTGCATTTTGAGGACAGTTTGGATGAGGACAATAATATAATCCTTAATATAAACTTTAATGCGTTTTACATTTCCATTGAAATATGTAATTCTCTCTCTTCCTCTAACCACCCCTCTCTCTCTCCCTCTGATTGTCTTTGTATCATAGCAGCAATGGATAGGTGTAGACCACACTGTGAGGACAAAAACAATGGTAGTTCCCTTGGCAACGTACATGGAGGTGGAGGCAATGCGAACATTGGCAATGCATCAGGAGGTGGAGGAAGTCACATTGGCGACGTACACGGTGGTGGAGGCAACACCAACATTGGCAATGTATCAGGAGGTGGAGGAAGTCACATTGGCGACGTACACGGTGGTGGAGGCAACAAGGACATTGGCAATGTATCAGGAGGTGGAGGAAGTCACATTGGCAACATAGATGGGGGTGGAGGCAACACCGGCATTGGCAACGTTGGAAAATAATCTGGATGCCATTAGGGCCGGTAAGTATCTCAATATCACAGAAAATAACCTGTATATTATTACATTAAGAAATGTACATGATATTTTGCCATCCGTTCCATATTATAAGACGTGTTGTCATTTTGAAGCAAGTACATACAGCATACACATTTTAGAACTCAAATCAATAAGTATAAGGCTATCTTGCTCCATTGTTTGTTCCCAGGAGTTCCATGATATTGACAGCTACATTAATATCAGATCTACCTAATGACTCTTTTTTCTTTCTCTGTGTTTCTTGTTCTCTTAGCTTCACCAAAAGCCTGTCAACATCCCTGCTCACTCTGGGTTGAAGATTATGAAAACTGGGTGCATATTCATGTTCTTAGTTCTATCAGATTCACTCTAGGAGTATGGTTTTAATCAGCATTGTAACCGTTCTTGTTTTTGTCAAATAAATAAATGTTACAACACTGATTTAAGTTTTCTGGATATTCTTACTATGACAGGTAATTCTTATCGTGTGTGTGGGAAGGAGGGCAAGAGGCCACCCTAGCTGAGCACCAGGTGTTAAAAATTTGCTACTAGAAAAATTACAATACGAAATACACTCACCTAAAGGATTATTAGGAACACCTGTTCAATTTCTCATTAATGCAATTATCTAATCAACCAATCACATGGCAGTTGCTTCAATGCATTTAGGGGTGTGGTCCTGGTCAAGACAATCTCCTGAACTCCAAACTGAATGTCAGAATGGGAAAGAAAGGTGATTTAAGCAATTTTTTGCGTGGCATGGCTGATGGTGCCAGACGGGCCGCTCTGAGTATTTCACAATCTGCTCAGTTACTGGGATTTTCACGCTCAACCATTTCTAGGGTTTACAAAGAATGGTGTGAAAAGGGAAAAACATCCAGTATGCGGCAGTCCTGTGGGCGAAAATGCCTTGTTGATGCTAGCGGTCAGAGGAGAATGGGCCGACTGATTCAAGCTGATAGAAGAGCAACTTTGACTGAAATAACCACTCATTACAACCGAGGTATGCAGCAAAGCATTTGTGAAGCCACAACACGCACAACCTTGAGGCGGATGAGCTACAACAGCAGAAGACCCCAGTGGGTACCACTCATCTCCACTACAAACAGGAAAAAGAGGCTACAATTTGCACTAGCTCACCAAAATTGGACAGTTGAAGACTGGAAGAATGTTGCCTGGTCTGATGAGTCTTCATTTCTGGTGAGACATTTAGATGGTACAGTCAGAATTTGGCGTAAACAAAATGAGAACATGGATCCATCATACCTTGTTTCCACTTTGCAGGCTGGTGGTGCTGGTGTAATGGTGTGGGGGATTTTTTCTTGGCACACTTTAGGCCCCTTAGTACCATCTGTTATGTCACTTTCAGACAAAAAAACTTTTATACATAGAAATTTTATCTCCAATATTTGTGGCATGGTAGTTTCATTCAGACATTGGGGTGTATGGAAAATGTACAAGAAGGTAGATACATTAGATGTAAGCCTATTCACTATATTAGTAAGCTAAATTCCTAGCATCTCCTACTTTTGCCTTTAAAATGAGTCTTTCAGTAAAATTAATTAAAAACAGTTTAATAACCTTTGAAACATTACACATTTCAATATGCAGTGGTGTTAAATGATTATATCATTGTTTCTGAGAAAAATAATGAAATTCCACTGTGGACTTCTTAAAGTGCATAATTGCATTTACAGCATAGAAATTCATACTGAATATTGAACATCCAAAATATATTGGTACTGTAAAGGCTAAGCTATAAACATTGCACCCAAGAAATTGGGTATGTGCCTATCAGTAAAACTCACAGAATCCGGTAAAATGTAAGCAGTTTAAAAATATGTATTATATATAATGTGTGTCTCTCAGTTTTGTGGTAGCAATATCTCTTGCTGAGAATGTAAAGTGAAACATGAATGTTATCAGACCATTTCCTTTCACTCAATATCTATTTTCTGTAGGTAAATATCCAGAATATTGGTGAAGTACTGTAGTAAGTGTTTAATCAGATGAATTCATCAGAGCATCAAAAGGCAGACAGACAACAACCCCTAGCGGCTGATTAGTCATGACTACAGTATTTTCCCCCTGTAATCAAGTAGAACTATTCATTGGGGATGTGATCATGCACAACTATAAAAATTGCCAAGATGGCTATAGCAACCACTTTCTATTTTTATGGTTTTCACCCTAGGCTTTTATCTGGCAGACTAGTTGAAGAGGACAAACAGGATATGGTAGTGAAGGTTAGATAAGGGCACTGGTCTCCAGCAAGGAGCCACATATATACACTGCGTGCACAATTATTTGGCAAGTGAGTATTCTGTTCGTATCATTATTTCTATGCACATTTTCCAACTCCAAACCATATAAACTTGAATGCTTATTGGATTGAATTATTTTCACATGATACGTATTTTTGTAATGAGGGAAGGTGTGGTGAAAGTGAATTACACCTTAAATCAAGATTGCATTTGATGCAGCCAACTCAACTCCGTTCATACCAGGTAGGCCATGTGATTCTGCCTGCTTTGCATCTCAGACAATTGCGTTCATTAGTTAGCATTGGCTGCTTATTGTTGTCAGAAATACATTTTTGGAATTGGTCGTCAATCTTAGGTAATCTGGTGGCAACCATAAACACGTCATGCAATCTGTCTCTCACATACACACACCCCCACAGACCACTTATTTATGAATTATCTTAACTTGTCCTCATCCACCCATATCTCTACAGTTTTGGCCACTTGATGAAAGTGATGATCTCAGAGTTGCATTGACCCTGAACATTTTTCAAAATTGAAAATTGTTCAATCTAACATTGGGGATTCCTCAGGGCAACAACACTTTTTACTTGGAAGCCAATTAGAGAGGTTCTGAAATGAAGGAAACTGTGTTCAGAATGCAGACTAGTTCATTGTTGCATCCATTGTGTACACTTTGTGAAATTAAAACAGGTTACTTAATGTAAATGTATCTGACTACTGCGTTGACCACCCTGTTTTCTGCCCTCGATGGTAGTTGATGTTGGTAGACCATGCATGATTTCTGAGGGAATAGCCATTGTGAACGTAATTGTCAAAAGGTTTGTATGAGAAATCCAGGTAAGAAGATGATGTCATTTTTAAGCTACAAATCTCTGGATCTCCCAGAGTCTGATATTTGTCCACTTCCAGTTCCTTCTGTGCATGCCTATATAATATTATTTTATCTTTATTCTTTTGACTTGACTGGTGAGACTGGTGATGGCCAGTGCTGCTTTGTCAAGGCCATGTCGTAGGACCTTCTTAAAAACATGGTCCTGACAAGTCCAAACTTGTAGCTTCACTATTTCCTGCAGGGCAGAACAGAGGCTGTGAGAATCTTTTCATGAGTAGCCGCTTCATCAATAAGCATTGGGGAAGATCTTCAAAGCTTGTTTCTTCAACTGTATCAAAAGTCTGAAAATTCTTACAGCAAAAACTGAAGAATTTGTCTAATGCCAACTGTTTAACAGCAAGTCAAATGTTTTCCAGACGTAATAACCAATTGATTAATTTGATTCTTATTGACTATCCTATGATATCCTGCAGACCTTACCTATCGCTCAGGTTACAGGTGCATATGTGTTGTGCATAACAGGTAACAGGTAAGAACCAAATGGCAAATGACATGTAAGAACCAAAATGGCTAAGTTAATACCTTCAACATCACATAGAAGGATATTTCTGGGATTTCTGGCTGCTCTAACTGCATGTCCTTTACAGCTAATAGACAGAACGCCAGTTTGTATTATTTTTTATTGTGTTTCTTTTCTATTGAATCAAAGTGTTGCAAGACTGTCCGGGCCAAGCCTGCATACGTTTTCAAAATGTGATATGGGCCTTGTCAGATTTGGACTAATAATGATAACTTTGTAATACGCTATGATATTGCTCTGAAAACTCACAGTCAGTGCTTAATCATCCTCTTTGGGTGTGCAGGAAACAGTACATCTGATGTTTGTTATACACCGTCCTGAAGTAGCAGGGTTTAATAAGTGACAATACACCTATAAAGTCTGTTGAGGTTAGGATATATTTAAATGCTGGGTTTTTGTGTTTTGCTGGTTGGTAATGTGTCATTCTCCTCTTCTACTTTTATGGACAACTTGAACAAGTTTGCGCATCTATCTTAACCATTACATACAGACAATGGTGTCAAAATCTCGAGGGAACAGTCACTAGGGTCTGCTTTGAAATGTGGCAGTCAGGCCCTGACTGTAGAGATGCCTAGAGGCCCCCAACCAGGACATGACATTGATGTGACTTTTCATATTTTGCATTTGACTTGTCTGTTTCCACTTCCACTGAAAAGGCATTACTCATTCCTTCATCCTCTAACATGAGAACATGTCCAGGGTGGTTGTCTTACAAATTGTCCTGATATTAGGTCATTATTTTGTGTCTCCTCAAGTAAAGTGATGCATTATCCTACATTAAAAATGGCTCACCAATAACCCATTGGTAGATATAAACCAGTAGCAACTGATACTTCACCATTAGTTCATTTTGTCGTGTACCCTTAAAGAACTAATGACCCATTGGAAAAATAGCTATAAACCCTTAATAACTGAACAAATGACAGTACAAACTGTTTGATAATGCATTTGTAAATCATTAATAAAGTAAGAGTTATCATTATTAACCGTTTGTTTATGTATTTATTTATCATTCGTTCATGTTAACTACTGCATTAACTAATGCTAGTTCATGTACCCTTAGTGGAAAGTGTTACAGAGTTGGTACTGAACATGATTGTTTTGCAGTGACAGCAGTGACATTGCATATTCTGTAACTTCCCAGCCCTGATCTGCATGTTAAACTGTTTTTTAAAATACATGAGGATGTGTCTAATCTTGTTACAAGGGTGTGTTATGAAGTGGGAAGAGGTGCTCACTTTGATATTCACTTTGACATATGGTCTGACCCCATCAATGCTGTGACAACATTTCCTCCGAAATCTGTGAAACACACTTCAATTCACACCAGTCATAATTTACTGTGTTCTATGGAAATAAAGATCTGGTCTCTGTTGCCACACAAATGTAATGTTTACCAGCAGGCTGATACCACCACTGATAAACAGCTGGTGTTGAATTCAGTTAAATTACCTTTATTGTTTATCTCACATGAAAACTGAGCCATGATATTCAATATTCAAATATGCTCAAAATGTCCCCCCCAATAAATTGATATATAAATTACAAATGAAATAAAAATGTGACATGCAACCATGCACAGCCGTCCAAAATAATCATTAGCAAATGTAAACATAATCATAACTAAACATAATCAGTCAGACATCAGCTACGGCTTCACATGCGTCTATACCAAGGCCGTAGAACAGATTATTCCAATGAGAAATAGTATACATGGTATTTCCTCCATGTTGAGGCAAACATGTACACACAGTAACACACTCAAGTTGTTGTAATGGAAGCACAAACATTATGACAATGTATAAACAGTGTTAACAGTCCTGTACCAGATATTTCAACTGCCTTATAGGCACCAGTGTGTCTTATAATTTTACTATACTCTAAAATACTTTCCTAGAATATAGGACTTGATAGTCCAAAGCAGTTTAATTTACTCTTATTAATCCCTCAGGATCTCTAGTACTAACAAATCTTCTAAACACATCTGGTAACTGCTGTTTTCCCCTATCGTTTTTGTAGTGACTTTAATATTGACAAGGTTTCTGCAAGATAGTCCAATATACAAATATCCATCATCGTATGGCCCTTCTAGAAGTCAAGGCATCCTAACCAATAGAAGTGTATAATACACAATGATGTGTATGAAAGTTGACACCAGAAATAAAGTGTATTATTATTTCCACTCCATTATATATGTGGCTGTGACTGAAGTTGTATATTTCTTGCAGGGGGCAGAATGTTCACCATCCATTAAGGGAATGTTAGAAAAACTGCTGAAATTATACTGAAATAATATAAATCACAGCAATTTAACACAAGTGGAGTTCAAATAACATGTGGTGACTTGATTGGCAACATCAGGTGCAATTGGGTAATATTCTCTGGAAATTATCTAACTCTGTAACAGCAAAATTTACTCTTTTTAGTTCTCTGGAAGAGACCTGGATTTCAATAACTGTAATAAGCCAAGAACCAGCCCCCCTTTCTCTCATCCAGCGTGTCTCTATCCTATAAAAGCAGAACTATCCCTCCACTCTGTACTACAACACCTGTTCACTATTACCTTCAAGAGCTCCACTGCACCAAGGAAGAACACAGACACAGGTAAATACATTATTTACATACATTCTGGATTACATTTTCAAATCAGTCTTGGCCTCATGGTAACAGAGGTCAAATTAGTAAATGAATAATCTAATCTGAATTCATTATTAACAGAGGGAATAATACATTATTTTACAGTGCCACCTGGGTGTTGGTGACTGACAGAGTTGAATTGCGCTTATAAACTTTACAAATTGTGACCTGTGCATTTTGTGGACAGTTTGGATGAGGACAATAATATAATCCATAATATAAACTTTAATGCAGTTCACCCATTTTACATTTCCATTTAAATATTCATTTCACTCTCTCCCTCTGTTTGTTTATATATCATAGCAGTAATGGATAGGTGTATACCACACTGTGGGGACAAAAACAAAGGTAGTTCCATTGGCAACGTACATGGAGGTGGAGGCAATGCGAACATTGGCAATGTAGCGGAGTGTGGAGGAAGTCACATTGGCAACGTACACGGTGGTGGAGGCAACGAGAACATTGGCAATGTATCAGGAGGTGGAGGAAGTCACATTGGCAACATAGATGGGGGTGGAGGCAACGCCAACATTGGCAACGTTGGAAAACCATCTGGATGCCATTAGGGCCGGTAAGTATCTCAATATCACAGAAAATAACCTGTTTATGATGACATTAACAAATGCACATTATATTTTGCCATCTGTTCCATGTGAAAGTATAAGATGTGTTGTCATTTTGAAGCATGAAGCAAATACATGTCAGCATCCACATTTTAGAACGGAATTCAATAATTATAAGGCTATCTTGCTCCATAGTTTGTTCCCAGGAGTTCCTTAATATTGACAGCTACATTAATATCAGATCTACCTAATGACTTTCTATTTTTCATTTTCTGTGTTTCTTGTTCTCTTAGCTTCACCAAAAGCCTGTCAACATCTCTGCTCACTCTGGGGTGAAGATTATGAAAACTGGGTGCATTTTAATGTTCTTAGTTCTATCAGATTCACTCTAGGAGTATGGTTTTAATCAGCATTGTAACCGTTCTTGTTTTTGTCAAATAAATAAATGTTACAACACTGATTTAAGTTTTCTGGATATTCTTACTATGACAGGTAATTCATATCATGTGTGTGTGGAAAGGGGGGCAAGAGGCCACCTTAGCTGAGCACCAGGTGCAAAAAATGTGCTACTAGAAAAATTACAACACGAAATAGTGCAAATGTAATTCAGTTGAATCAGGATCTGGATTTAGGATGATGTGGACTAGTTCAGAGTGCACGGGCAATATAACATGTTAACGAGCATGGAACACATAAGTACACAGCTCAACTGTCAAAGAAGAAATTACATAGATGGTTAGGATCTTAGACACGACTATAACCACTGCACTTTGACTTTCCTTAGAAAACCTAGTGTAGAGTAACACTTCATTTGGAGAGAACCAATAATCTATAGACCATCTACAAAAAGAGAGACATCTTCATTCAGCATGAGTCTACGATGTTGACCTTCCGTAGTTCTTACGTGTTCTCCAATAATTACAAAGTTAACACAGTCTTTTATGCCAGGACACATGAGAGGTGGTCAGTGGTCATACACAGTCCAATATCCTCCAATAAGAAAGGTTTATCCTACAAAAGACCCTTGTATGGTATGTTCCAACCTATGGTCAATGGGCCTATCCATAGAGCCTATGACAGTCACATGGACAGCTCCTAGCAGGAGGTATTGACAGAATGTATGGACAGGATGTGTGGGGCCCATCAGTAACAGGCATCGCATCTTATCTATTGTCCTTTGTTCAGAGTTAGTCAGCACATATGCGTTGTGTTAAGTTTCTCATGCCCATTTCCTCTCATGTCTAATCTTGTTACAACAGTGTATTATGAAGTGGGAAGATGTACTCACCTTGATATCCACTTTGACATATTTTCTGACCCCATCAATACTGTAACAACAGTTGCTCTGAAATCTGAAGAAACATATTTCAATTCACACCAGTCATCATTTACTGTGTTCTGTGGAAATAAAGATCTGGTTTCTGTTGCCACACAAATGTAATGAAATGTTTACCAGCAGGCTGATACCACCACTGATAAACAGCTGGTGTTGAATTCAGTTAAATTACCTATATTGTTTTTCTCATGTGAAAACTGAGCCATGAATGACACTTTCTCCATTCCTAAGTTAATGTCAGGATAGAAGTGAAGCATGTCCAGTGGAGCATGCAATGCCTAAAACCAAGGCCGGAATTACAATATATTTTTAGGGACACAACCCCCCCCCCCCCCCCCCCCCCGATATTCAAATATGGTACCACTGATTAACAGCTGGTGGTATCAAATCTATAATAGACAATGAGGTACGAAGGTTCACACAAGGAATAAAGTGCATTATTATGTCTTAGCCACTCCATTTTATCTGTGGCTGTGTACATCCAGTCATTTTACCACTGAAATGTGAACTTCTGACCAAGTTTTATATTTCTTCCAGAGGGCAGCATGTTCACCATCCAAAAACGCAGACCTGGGCAAACTACGGCCCACGGGCCACATCCGGCCCTTTGTACGTCCCCGCATGAGGCCAATCATAAATTATAGGGATGCACCGAAAATTCGGCCACCGAATAATTGACACAATATTTTCTTTCGGGGTTTTTGGTTTTCGGCCTTTGGAAATGTTATTTTGAAAAGCGTTACGTTTGTATTACTTACGTATGGACGTATATGCGTGCGTGGGCTGAGAGTGAAGGTGAACAGCGACAAGTGAGGCTAGCCAGGTTACCCTCAAGATGTCGGCTCACGCTAAGAAAAGAAAAGTTGATAACGAATGCCGTGTTTTCAACATGGACTGCCAAGTATTTCTTTACAGAAATTAAAGGTAATGCCGTTTGCTTTATCTGTGGTACACAGGTTGCTGTGTTAAAGGCTTATAATTTGAATCGCCACTACACGACCAAGCATTAGGATAAATACAGAAATCTGTCTGATGAAGAGCGCACGTGGGAGTCTGATGCGTTGCTAGCAAAACTGCAAACCCAACAAGGACTTTTTACGAAACTTCACACCCCCAGAGATGCAGCCGTCAGGACAAGTTATATAATTTCTCACAAAATCGGCAGAAAAGGTAAGGCGTTTTCTGACGGAGAGTTTATTAACGAGTGCTTATTGGACTCTGTTACGTTGTTGTGAACGTGTCACTCTCCCGACGCACTCTAATGAGGCGGGTTGAGGACATCACTTGGATGAGAGCTGCAATGTACGTGACACCGCCCAGCTACTCATCTTCTTAAGTGGGATAACTGCAAACTTTCAAATCACGGAGGAGTTGGCAGCCATGCAGTCAATGAAAGGGACAACCACTGGTAATAACTTGTTCACAGAGGTAAATGCATGTTTGGACATATTTAGGACTGAAATGGGACAAGCTGGCAGGTGTGACAACAGACGGTTGTCCAAATCTGACGGGGAAATGTTTTTGACTTTTAAAGAGAATGCAGGATAAAGTGACAGAAATGAACCCTTTGCAGAAATTGACATTTTTGCATTGTATAATACATCAGGAAGTGTAATGTAAGTGTCATGGTGCGGTGAGCAGCAGCGCCACCGTGCCATATTTTCACAAGTTCCCATATCTCACGAACACATCCCGGACTGTCACATGTTTCCAATCTTCCACACCAGGTCCCAATCTAGCTCGTTTGTATGTGTATATATGTTTCCCCTCTGCTCCCCACATTGTGGCTCATTGTTGCTGTCTGTTAGTATACCGGTGAGTGTTGTTAATGTAATGTTGAATGTTGAATGTTGAATGTTGAATGTTGAATGTTGAATGTTGAATGTTGAATGTTGAATGTTGAATGTTGAATGTTGAATGTTGATTGTTGAATGTTGATTGTTGATTGTTGATTGTTGATTGTTGATTGTTGATTGTTGATTGTTGATTGTTGATTGTTGATTGTTGATTGTTGATTGTTGAGACGCGTTGTCGCGCACTTTATTTTCATTCAGTCAGTAGTTAGTTTCGTTTTCTGTTCGTGTTTGGTTTGTTTGTTGTTTTAATAAAAACCCACGAACGAGAGTACTGCCTGCGCCTGGTTCCTCCAACACTACACCACGACGAGTCGTTACAGTAAGACAGCGTTAAAAATGAACCATGTTGTTGATGCTGCAACTAAAACAGTTAACTTCATCCGAGCGAGCGAATTAAATCACAGACAATTTGCTGCATTTTTGGAGGAAAATGAGATTGAACATGGTGAAATAAGCTATCACTGCACTGTCAGGTGGCTCAGCCTTGGCAAAGTTCTGAAAAGTGTCTGGGACCTGAGAGACCAGATTCAGGATTTCTGTGTTAAGAAAGGACATAACATCCCAGAGCTTTCAGATAAAGACTGGGTGGTAGACCTCAGATTCGCTGTGGATGTGACTGCACTAATGAACAAACTAAATGTCAAACTGCAGTGCAAGGGCCTTTTTGTGCACGAGATGTACAGTGCAGTGAAGGCTTTCATGAGAAAGTTGCAGCTTATCTCAAGCCAAGTGAAGGACAACATTCTGACCACTAGCCAACCCTAAAGGAAGCCAAAAGATCAGCCGATCACATCCACAAGTACTCAACCATGTTAGAAGCACTGCATGCAGAGTTTTTGAGGCGATTTCAAGATTTCAAAACTCTTGAGAGTGAAATGCACATGGTTTCTTCTCCCTTCAACTGCAGTGTGGATAATGCACCAAGTGATGTTCAGATAGAACTCATTGACCTGCAGTCTGACACACTTCTGGCAGACCACTTCAGGTCAGTCTCACTGCTGGACTTTTACTCCTCCCTCAAAGAGGAGAACTTTCCACACCTGAGGAGGCATGCTCAGAGGATTCTAGTCCTCTTTGGATCTACCTATGTATGTGAACAGACATTCTCAGTGATGAAGTTCAACAAATCAAACACAGATCCTCTATCACTGATGACCACCTCTCAGCTGTCCTTCGCATAGCCACCTCAGACATTCAGCCAGATTTCAATGCCCTTTTTCAAGCCCAGAACAGACAGGATTATTCTCACTGAAGAGGTAAAATGAGGTGGAAAAAAGTTTTTGTTTGTTGTATTGCTGTATTTCTATAAACTTGTTAAGTTGTTTTTCATTGTTTGTGGAGATTAACAAGTTTAAAAAAATTGCACTGATTCAATAATTGCTTTTGTTTTCTTATTTGACCTATACACCACAATTTCACATTGCCTAATATAAATATTTACAGAACAGTTTTATTCTTCCGATTATCAGTACCAGCTGTTCAAAATATATAATTTAGTGCATATTACAACGGAAGAAAGTTGAGCAGAATTAAGTTCAAGTTATCGTTGGTGTGGCCCTCTGACACAGTTCTGGTTTCTCATGTGGCCCCTTGTAAAAATTAATTGCCCACCCCTGGGGTAGAGTGATTTATAGAGAATATTTGACATAGGTTAGAGCATTTTTACAGAATATTTCCTGCAATTTTAAACATTGTACAGTGGAAGATGGAAACATTTTCGCAATTTATTATGAAAAGAGAGTCAGCAGCCGTTTGTATAACAGTGTAACGTTGCTGGTAGTGCAGGAACCAGGCGCAGGTGGATACATTCGATGTAGTCGCATTTACGGTTACAAAAAGCCAAACAGACAGCAACAACTAAGATCGACAAATGTGGGGAGCAGAGGGGGAAACATTTAAACACGTACTAACGAGATGATTGGGACCTGGTGTGAATAGTTGAAGACGTGACTCAAAGACAAGTCCGGGATGTGTTTGTGGGGTGATGGGAACTGGAGGTGTACGATCCTCACCGCACCGTGACAAACAGTTCAATATTTCAGTTTTATTACATGGATCCACGGGAACAATTGTCAAAACAGAGACTGAGTACCAAGTACCAAGTAGTATCATAACAATTGTTCTGATCATACATTATTGCTTTCACCTCTTTATACCCCTCCTTGTCAGCCTCCCAAAATATTATCTCTTATGCTATAAGATAAGTACAAAAACAAGACGCCAAACTAATAGGAAAACGGGATTGGACCCTACACTGTCAGGGCAACCATAGTTCTAGGTCAGAGTTAACAGACTTCCTGATCTGAGCTACCCCTAGTCCTGCCCAAGTGGTAGAAACAGAGGAGACACAGGCAACTTCATCTTGGAGCCATCTGTAGCTGGGCCATAGATAAGATAGGTTTGAGGCCTGGCACCTTTGGTTGTGGCCATAATCACTTCAAAAAACAGGACATGCTGGCCTAGGTCTTCTATCTGTGTTAACCATGAACAGTCTAAAGCAAATTCAAGCCTAGTCTAAAACAGTCCATTTAATACAGTTGATTTGCAGAATAATGGATAAATAAATATATGGTAATAAATAAATTTTCCACAGTGCCATAAGGAAGGACAAATGTTAAAGCTAATTGAGTCACTGACATTGAAGGACATGACCAAAGATAAGTTGCTGGTTCAACCAAATTACATATTTGCCCCCGACTGTATTCTAATATTCACTCTAAATGTATCCCCCTCACCACTCTTTTTTGTCACCCCTAGATCATCTATTTGGTGGCGGCCCAGTTTGCGTGCTGTACATATCTGTAAAGAGCTTTGTCCCAAGCTATAATGAATACACAAAAATATAGTTATATTTATCTTATTTTTATATTCTGTCAGAAATTTTATTTTGGAATGGGCCAGCAATCACAGATAAAGCCTATCTAAGATACCAGGTGGAAACCCCAAACATGTCATGTTATCTCTCTTTCTTACTTTTTCTTTATTTCAAATTGTCAGGTCCTGACTGGGTTGCAGAGGCAGCTGCTCCCTATTGCCTCTGATTGGGGATCCTATTCAAGTTGCCCTGTGTGTCCCTTAGTTGTCCATCATTGTTTGGAGTAAGTGTGTTGTTTTGCTGCTCTTCAGTTTACGGTCTGTACCCCTTGTTGTGGAAATTCTTGCACTGATGTATACTTTGTCATCCCATACATGTATATATGGGTTACTAGTTAAAGATGCCGAGAGGGATCTGGTGTTTGCCTAGGGGACATCCTTGACCGGCACCAGCGGATTAGAGCGCTACTCATAAAACAGTAAATCTGTATAACCCTTTAGTGTCTATCTGTTGATTGTCCAGACATTGTGACTCCTCAGGAGTTGAGAAGGTTACCCATGTGAGGGAGGACAGCCTGTCCCTTGTGTGAAGCCCAGGACATGTGATAGAACAAAGGGAATGTGTTTTATTGACATAGGACAGATGGGCAACAACTTACCACACCCCTTTTAACTGTAATAAATACGGACTGTTCATGTATTACGTTAGAGACTCCTCTGATGATTATATTTGTAAGCGTTTGACGCGTCTCTCTTATTTGCAAATAATAATAAACTGTTAAATTGTGCCAAGATAATTTTGTCTCTGTTTCTTACTCCTTTAAGAGTGTTGATCGATGGAATTGCCATCACACCCTCCTTTTGTGGTTTTCCAACAAAAGGAGGGGTACAGACCATGAGGCTCTGCGTCTCATGTCCGTGTCCAGTTACAGTAGACCATCTATTTGAATATAGCTAGACTAGACAACCACACAACCCAGTAAAGGTAATATTATTATTACCCCAAAAAGCATGCACAGATGCGTACATCAAAAATATGACCATAAATAGTTTTATTTCAAGCTTACTATAACGTAGCTAGAGCAGGTTGAGTTCAGCAAAGTTTTTGTCTATCCTGAACAAATCCTAATCCATAATTTGTTCTGACTGTGGCGAGGCTCAAACACTGGGCCCTACATGGCAGCCCATGTCTCTAACCACTACGCTATTGACCAAGGGATATCAGTCACTCACTCACAAAGTAATTTGCTCTTCTTGGCGATATGTACAAATTACTTTCTCTATTGTATTGAAATTATTGTTTGAATAATGTTTGAATTAACCAAGTAGGTAACCTGTAGGTCTCATGTAGATTTTAAATCACCGTCTTTGACATTTCATGTAGGATTAATAAATCATATTTAGCAAATGTTGTATTATTATAATTTCTGAATAATGTGCATTCTAGGTATTGTGACAAAAATCTCACACGCATTACTAACTATTGAGCTGTTACATAATAATAATTGTACTGGCGAATTGCCAAACCATCACTAGCATAGATTTGTTTTAAGATGGATAGGCTATGTTAGCAAATTACAGGCAATGAAGGACAGTGGCATAAAATGTTAATGCGTTCAGTTCAACGACAGAGCTGGTATTTTTCTATATTATCTTTGTCATATCCTTACGATCAAACTCATGCCTGTCTGGAGATCGTGTAAGCCAACATCAAGAAATTAGATAATGCTTGAAATCAATAATGGAAAATAAAATATTACACAAATAAACCATTAAGGAATCCTGAAACAAAAGCCTGAGATTTGCTTTAATAATGTGGGTAGGGGATGTTTGTAATTAGGAACAGATGCAATTTCTAGTGTCTGGTTAACATGTTTGGCAGTGGCACACCACAAGCAGGTAGTGCACGACCTATTCCCATTCCTCTGATGATTATTATGAACGTGTACAGTAGCATGCTGTATATCAGTCGGAGTAGTTAGTCTTCATGCATCTGTCATGTCAAAAGAGCAGGAAAGGCACATTTATCGAACGTTTTATTATTTTGCTCAAAACAAGCAATCTCTCTTACATACATTTCAGTCAGAGCCAAATAGAAACTATTTGATAACTGTCATCAATAGAAACTTCAACAGCACACCTGCTCTGGTCATTGCAGCTGACTGAGGAAAGCGCCAGTCCCACGAGTACACAGCGTTTCTATTTCTTTCAGTTCGTCAATCCCGAACCCAGCTCAGCCAGATGACATTATTTAAAACACAGACAGAGCCCAACCCAGGCCGAAACTGAGAACTCTAATTCTCACAAGTAATACACCTTACAGCGTCTAATGTTGGCATTGGATGCAGCCTAAAAATAAGCTGTGACACTAAATAGATTCCCATGGGCACCAGGACAAGGTGAATGCACTCTCTACTGTAATTCGCTTTGTACAAGAGCACCTGCTGGCAGGTATAAGAGCACGTGCCAACATGATAACGACCCCAAACACACTTCCACTGCCTTGCTAAAGTAGCTGAGTGTAAAGGTGATGGACTGGCCAAGCATGTCTCCAGACCTTAACCCTATTCAGCATCTGTGGAGCATTTTCAAACTGAAGGTGGAGGAGCGCAAAATCTCTAACATCCACCAGCTCCGTGATGTCGTCATGGAGGAGTGGAAGAGGACTCCTTTAAGCCTATAAAATCAGAGCAATCTCTCCACTTGGCACTAGAAATACCTGATCATAACAACAATCAAGCCCTCCACTGCACTGAAGAACAACACAGACACAGGTAAATACATTATTTAAAACAAATCATTATAATTATTTAACTGAATGGTCATTGACAGAATTTCTTTAAATTACTGGAATGGCTACAAACAGCATTGTTTCTTTAACAATGATATCTGTAAATATCAGAAAATCTACTTGATAAATAACAGCACAAAGGCAGCCATGACTTTTAACTTTAGAAGCGACTCCTATCTTCCTTTGTTGGTTGGTGATAGAGTTCGCAATGGAAAGTGTTGCAGTATTTAGCTGTATATTCAGCAAATGACTACAGTTCAGTTTACAGAGCTTGCTCGACCTTCAATGCTGTTGGGTTTCTGGTGTGCAAAAAACCCCATCCCTCTCCAAACAAGTCTTAATATGTGTGACTGAATGCTCACAGCCCTAGAAACCTCTGAGACATGATACATACCACCTAAAGGCCCCCTGAGTAAAGTTCTTCATTAAGAGAAAAATAACCAGGTCTGAATGCTAGCTGCCACATTTAATCAGAAATGTGAAATGCGAGTGAACAATTCTTAAACAACTATTATCCTGAGCACAGATGACTGAGGGACATTACAAAGCATATTGTGTATGGGGCAGAGTACAGATATGGGTAGTCATTCAAAATGAACAACTTCTATTACTCAATTCAAACATTACTATTTTATCACTGTTACTTAATTTAAGGTTTCCGGATTACACGTCTGAAACAGTTCTTTAAGACTATGCTTTTTTTCACTTTATTTAATCTCATTGTTATTATTATTCCCTTGGTGATTCATTTTAATATCAGCGTATTCAATGTATATTGTACTCTAAATTGGCATTTTCTCTTCCCTTTCTCTCCTCTGACTATCATAGCAGCAATGGGAAGTAGTAGTAGCCACGTTGACAGCCACAATGACAACAGTGGCAAGGGTAATAACATTGGGTCCAACAATTCAATCGGTGGCTCTGTTAACATTGACCGTCATGCTCAACCTAACTGTCAATCTGGTATGTAACCATGTTCAGCAGGAAGCACTTTGTATATGAATTAAGAACATACATTTCTTATTGTGCTATATGACCTATTTCATACAAGATATTTTTTTTAATATAATTTCAAATTTGAAAGAATCCGTTCCCTGTCCTTTTACATACACATTTCACACGCAAAAGTACCAGTTCCAGCATTGGCATTAAAATGAACAATTGAGAGACTACAGTATGTTGCTCCAATCTATGTTCCCAATAATCACCACATTTATTCCAGCATTGTCCAGTTAATCACTCGCTATCTTTTTCTCTTTATCTCTCTCTGTTTGTCTATTTATGTTGTTCTATTGTTCTCTAACAGGAGCAAACACTGCCGCACCCTGCATCACCATAGCGAACGCAACAAACTCCCCTATTCGTCTCTACTACAAGCCGGGACTAATGGATAACAAAGACCTCATAGACGGGAATGAACTTAAGGAGGGCGAATCCATTCTCATCTCGGCACACTCCCTTTACAAAACCCCCATGTCTCAGAATCTCTACGTCACTGGCTTTAAAGTAAAAAGCGACCAAACACATTGCTGCCCTGAGAAATCTCCAATGTGTGGGCTAAAAAATCGACTTGCAGAATTTAATGATGGTAATCCCAAGTCGTACATCATCACTGACAAACAAGAGGTGAAGTTCACCCTTAACGGAGAGATCTGGGTGGATGAGGAAGGGTTAGACCACACCCCCAAAAAGTAAAGTAATGTATTTTAACACACATTGCACTTCCAGATTCACACTAGGTGTATACTTTATTTTCTTTTCTTCTACCACTGAATTTGCTAATAGCTAGTTTGTTCAAAAAAAGTGTACTCATTATCGATGTGTTGTGTGGTTGTCACACCTAGCTATATTAGGATGAATGCCTCCATTGAAAGTTACTCTGGAAAATTCTAATAAATATTTGAAAACTAAACATTTAGTATGTGTCCTGTAAAATGTTATTACAACAAGAAACGCAAAAACAGCATGTGGGTGTTCATGTGAGATTCTAGTTTTACTCTACATGTAATTATACCTCATTTAACCACACAATTAGTGTGGAAAACCACACAATTAGTGGAAATAAGTGGTTTTGATGAGATATGGTTTTGATGGCTATAAATTAGCACATACTATATATGATATGGTACACCATTTGGGGACCTGTTTTGATTCACTTACAAAAATCGTGGTATTCATCTTTAAAGTGTAATTTCAACATATTACTACTTAATGTACTAATTACTAATATTAGAAATTATATATTTGTGTCATAACAACACAAGATTTCCAAAACACAATCTAGAACATGCCAACTAGAATTTTGTGGTTGAATCTACTTCCTCACTATCGGACAGTTTTTAAAATACCACAACAGCCAGAATTCCTAATGTGCCCCTAAAACAAAATGGCAACTGGAGAATTTTTTTTTTTTAAAGATGCAAAATAAACACTTTTAAAATAAGTTATTTTTCAAACACTCACATTGGTCGTGGCCTTTTGGTGTCCTGTGCCAGGCTGTAGTAATTACCAGCAAACGTGCTCTTTCACGTTTTGTTTTCTTGGTGCCTCTACCAATAATGCACCCATAATTAACTACAACAATCTCATTAGTCAACACACTTGTGTTTCTCTCCCTTATACAACATATCAACCAACAAGAATATTATTTACCAGTAGATATTATACATTCAATTGATACATTTGATGAAGATAATTCTGTACATTCACAGCTAAACAGCAAAAACGTAAACATTAACACACATTTACCGGTTGAAATAAGAATTCATGCTTCCTTACTGAATCTGGATGTTCCATGAAGAATGCCACCATTTGTTGCAATAACAGTATAAGAACCATGTTTAAAAATAGTAGGCATTGGTTGCGACAGATCTCAATAACTCATTCCCATAGCCACGGTTTTAAATGAGCAATAATCAAATTAATTCTCTTTTAACTAAAGACTAGGCTATGCCTTTGCCTTACATTCAGCTGCAGTTGGCAAACACAAATACATTAATTAACACATATTTACCAGTAAGAATATCTAAGAATACCTCATGCTCACTCAACTCTCCTCTTGTTCTATGAAGGATGCCACCATTTATTGCAATAACAGCAAAGTAACCAAGTTTAGAAATAGTGGGCTTTGTACAGTGGATTTCTAGTGAAAAAGTATCTCCATTTGCGTTTGTTTATAGTTACATTATACAATAGAATTCCAGCCACAGATCTCAATAGTTAGCCAAAATAAGAATAAATTCCCACTGTTTGTTTAGCAAGTGGCATGTAGCATGTTATTGACCAATCAATAGAATTAACTCTTTTGCCGCTTTGGTAAACTGTTGTTGAACAAATGTGATTACATTCTTCAATCTGTATCTGAATGCGTTTCACCAGGCAGGAAAATCCCAGTATATCTGCCAACCACTGTCTTTCAAATCTATTGTATAGTAGCCTACTCCGGATCAAACTATTACAACAAGCCATTGTGTTGCATATTGTAAATGTAGTTATCTAGCAGTATCCATTCTAACTGGATGATGTTTAAAAAAAACAGTGGAGTTGAGGGATTACAGTAGAGTAGGAAGCAATGGCCTTAGAATTATATTATTTTTGAAACAGAAAACATTTTCACAACTTGTACGTTTATCAATATATCTGCTGATAGGAACATTGCTGAAAGACGTCCGATGGTTCTAACATTCAAGGTAATCCATGACTACATGTAAAATTGACTTACAGTGCAATCAGTATGTCATAAAGGCTTAGTAAAAATAAACATAACTACATTTATTTTTCAGATCTCGTTCAACCTTCAATCCACAGAGTGACTTAATACTGTGGGTGCAAAACATTCCTCACTCCTTTTGGCCAATTAGGTGTGAAACAAATCTCACTGTCCAAGAAATATCTAAGACATTATACACACCACCTAAGGTACCCCCAGGGTGAAGTGCCCCATGATGCACATTTTAGGTCATCCTGTTTTGTGGCAAACTAATATAGCACCCTAAAGTCCAGCCACTGCAGTTTGGATAGTGAAGTCTTCTGCGATCGACACACATCCAAACGGAAAAGGTTTATATTTGTGAACTAAGTGACAGAGTTGGTATAGACCAAAATTTGTAAAAGTGTGGTAAAGATAGGTAATTGGAAGAACTACCTCAGGGAGGAGAGGTAAAGAATACAACAAACATGTCTGAATATCTAGCTCTAGCACATCATGTAAAAAGATAAAATCATGTGTTAAAAAACTACTTGGTTTATGTATATAACCTTGGTTCCCTGAGGGAAGGACTGAAGTGCCACAGTGGGGAACAAACATGCGTCATGCATATATGTGAAAACAAATACAATCACGCCTGATAAAGCCCTAAAGAGGGGTATTCCAGAGAAGTGGATTCGTCACTTACCAAGCTTTAAACCAGAACTTGAGCAAACACTGTGTTTTCGGCTCCAGCAAGAATGGAGGAAGTCTAGCCTGAACAGAATCCATGACAACCAACTGAACCAAAACTGCTGCCTACTAGGCTAAGTGGAACTTATTCTATGAATGTGAATAAACACGGAGCTCACTCACGAATTAGATTCTATTCCGTCACCACTGCCTGTCCCTTTTCAGAAAATACAATTGACACAGAAGACTGAATTTTTCCCCACATATTACGAAGGGAATCAATTGCTAGAAAACAAATAGATCCTTTAGTTTAGACCATTCCGAAGAATATATTTTTTAACATAATCTTTCAAAAAAGTTATTAATTTATCTGGCCAACGTTTTCCACCCATACTTGTCCAACGTAACCCAACACTATTTCGCTTTGACTGAAAAAACCTGTTACTGTATGCTTGCAATTTCAACCTAGTATTTTAGTATACTGGTGCTGTTACAAAAGTGATATTGAAAGCCTGGCAAGAAATATCAGAAAAAGTAAATTCATAAGTGACATTGCATGATTTAATTATCAAATAGTCATAGACATGGGTGATTACTAATAAAAAATATACTAAAAAAATGTACTAAGAATTTATGTTACATACAAATTATTTTGAAAAATAATCTACATGATTATTGTAGGCGGTAACAATATTTTATTTTTCCAAACTATTAAATATTGTGATGTATCTTTTTACTTCTTGTGATGGACACGATGCACATTGCATTTTCTGTCATTGTCATGTGGACCTTTTGAATGTTGCGTGCAGTGCCGGTCCTAGCCTTTTGGGGGCCCTAAGCCCCTAGCAGCCCGGGGCTCACTAGCAGTCCAGGGCCCCCTAGCGGTCAGGGGCCCTAAGCAACCGCTTATGTTGCTTATGCCTAGGGCCGGCCCTGGTTGCGTGCATGCATGAATTCACCCAATCTTAACCTAATTATTTAATCGAGAACCAGACATTCTGGAACCAAAGAAGCCAGATATGTTCAGGGAATCATGAATTTGTTGACGATCGACACTTCAGGCCAAAACCAGGTTCATAACCAACAGGCTGTATCCAATCATAAAATGCTCACAACAGGGCCACAAACAGTGCATTGACTACAACCAGATGGTGCTACAAGAATTTTCACATGGCATGCCAAAATGCCTGCCCAAAACAATAAAAGGAAAAACAATGGCCCGCCTTAAAACCTTTTCAGGAAAGCAAACATATCTACAACTGCCACTGCTACCACACAGAAAGCCCAGTGGGAAGCCTCCCCATCTCTTGACCAGAGTGAGAAGATGGCAAAACTAATGCACAACTGGGCAGACAAGACCACAATGATGCATGAAATACGGTGTGCGAGGGGGAGAATCTACCAGAACCACACCCAATGAAGCTACTGGATCCCGCCTTAAAAATGGCACAAGGAACGTGAACAACGATTGTAGTGGGTATACTTTGGACAAGGAAGGTCAGTGCCAAACTGTTTTAAGAAGTACATGTCAGCTGGATAGGAATCTATTGATTGTTGTTGCCAGTAGTCATTACAATAACATGTGATCTCAGACACTGCAGTATTGCAGCACATCATGGAACCAAGTTAAAGAGCCATGGGTAGTCTTGTCTTTCTATTCAAAACGGCTTTGTTCACTTTAAAGCTCTGTTTGAAAACGGACCCTCAAAAAGTAAGAGTAATTAAAGTTTCAGGGGGCCAAGCAGGGCATAGGAAGCATCTCACTGCATGCTCTCAATAGAGAAATGTTTTGCAATGCCGTTAGTAGTCAGGATGTCCAATCGAAGGAGAGGAAATCAAAACAAAACCAAAAGACCTTGAAACCAGAAAAGGAACCAGGCAATCCTAGTTCAGGCGATTAGGAGGGATGTATATTGTTGTGGCTGACAGGTTTCAATTCCTGGTTTTCTATGTGTCTTTAATCATTACACTATTTAAACAGCAGAATGCAACTTTTACCTCAGCCATTACATTTTTGTTGAAATAACGTGGACAAAATAATATTTATTAACGGAACTAAAGAGTAGTCTTGCACAAAGACTATATAGCTAATAGCTATACATCCAACAAAAACAGTGGCTCCAATCACTTCATGGCTGATTTGTGTCTTTGAAAAACAATAACAATATACAAGGGTCACGTAAAACAATTCTTCTCCTCAACATATGAGAATCATGGTATTACAGAGGGGATATAAGGTCATAGACCTGCCCAGCTCAATTTGATTAGCTGATTTCGGCCGTACTATTTGAGATATCAACTTTCCTTATATAACTTTTAAAGATAATGGTTCAAAGGTCTTTCACACCAAATGGCATGCAAATCCGTTCAGCGGTCTCGGAGGAGATGTTGTTAACGTGTTTTTCACCAAATTCCAAATGGATGAAAATCCATTTGAAAGACACCAGAGACTTTTTTGGTCAGCATGAGAAGGGGTATATCTGGAACTTGGTTGCATGTCTCTACGACATTCGGTTCATGAGATCTGAGCTTCACTTTTTCCATTTTCGACTGAGTGCTACAGCGCCACCATGAGGAATATGAGAAGGGGTATATCTGGAACTTGGTTGCATGTCTCTACGACATTCGGTTCATGAGATCTGAGATTAACTTTTTCCATTTTCGACTGAGTGCTACAGCGCCACCATGAGGAGTATGGGTACCATGATGGCCAAGGCCCTTCGGACTTGTAAGGCATTAAGTCACTAGGGACCCCCAATAAGATGTATTTTTCATGTTTCAGGGGTCTTGCAAAAATGTATTTTTGAAAATCATCTAAAATGACTGTGGAAATTATAGGTCTTGAAGGACGATTTAAAATCTATAATTTGTTTTATAATCTGTAATTTGTTTTATAATCTGTAATTTGTTTTATAATCTGTAATTTGAATAACATTAATTTGATTTGAGCATTAATGTGTGGGTACATGAGAGCTTATTTAATCTAGAATTGTGCATCCTGGTGAGAGGAAGAAAGATCTACTTTTTTTTGCGTAGATTATACTTGTGATAACATAGCTAATGAGGAAATAGTAGACATATTGATTTAGTTAACACTAATTATTATAATTATAATAGGAGGCAGCAGTGTAGGGGGCAGGGCTGACCTGGCTGGAAGCCCTCAGAACATTCTGGAACCTACCAGCTGTTTTTTTCAAATATATGAACTAGTTTAAAGTGCAGTGTTACATGTATTAGAAAGCGTAGAGCACTTGGGTGTAGTGCACGCAGATATATTGATAAACAGCTCATCTTTTTTCTCAAAACTCTTTGAGATAGCTAGGACCTCAGACACCACTACAATCACTGCACCTCAACCTTCTTTCATGCTAAATTCATCTGACCTGTGTTTATCTTTTCCAACCAGAGAACCTAAGGTTGGGTTGTTAATGCATTTGGAGAGAACCAATAGTTAATTTATATTCTGTAGACAATCTACAAGCGATTGTGGGATTGTTGCAGTATTGATACTGAAAAAGTATGTATTGTTAATATGTCAGTGTTTATACATAGAAATGTGTACTTCAATTTTTACAGGACACATGTATTATACAGAGATTGTGGGATATGGGAAATCTGAGAAGTGTTATAAACCAGGTACAATAGGAGTAAGCTACCATAGTGGATTCCCAGAGTCTCCTAGTTTAGCTTTCAAAATAAAAGTCCCTCATTTACAGGAATGAAAGAATATGTTATTAAAATATTTTAAACAGTACACATTATAGTAGATAATATAAGGCAATGTTGGACTGTTTTAAAATAATTTTACATCAGAATTAGCTGAGCATGTACAGTCCAATATGAACGTAACCAGGCCACTTCCCTTCACTCAGTACATCTTTCCTGCAGGAATAATAACCAAGAATATTGCTCAACTAGTGAGTGAATACTAGCAGACGACTTGGGACCATCAAAACACAGGTAGACAATGACCTCTTGCGGCTCTTTAGTCATGCCAATAATCCTAATGTACACAAGAGGAACTGTTCATTGTAGATGTGAAAAGAAAAGACATACAGGACCACAACAATCTTTGTAGTTGTGCTTTGTAGCACAACCACAAAGATTTGTGGATTGGCTAGATGCCTTGCAACCACAAAAGTCTTAAGTTGTATTAACATTCATGCCTATTCTATGAGACATTACATTTGGGATTTTATCTAAATATAACTAGGTGAGACAACCATAAACCCAGCAGGTCTAGGTGAGTCATCTATAAACAGTAGGTCTTTTATCTAACTATAACTAGGTGAGACAACCATAAACCCAGAAACGATCAACTTTAACTTCACTCAATTAAATAGCAAATCACCAAAGTCAGCAATATAGAACAATATAGAAGGAATGAACAATATATAGTGTACATCTAGCATGAATCTCAAAGAATAGTGTGTGTAAAAGTACATGACTTTACTTTTGGATAATGTTTTACCTACCCAGTCCTCATCCACCCAGATCTCTACAGTTGATGAAGTGATGAGGACTTGGCCCCAGTCCATTCTGTAAAAAAAAGTATTTCTCCCCTCGACATGGCACACATATTCTCAATAAAAAGAATAAAATATCATTAAAAGGCCTCAGAAAGTAGCAATGGTAGAAGAGGAAAGAGGATACTTCAGGATTCTGTAAGCCACCCCCCAGTGGGTTTTACATTGTTTTTGATTAATGCCTTCCAGGGTCCAGAACACTGATGGGTGACTTTAAGGTAGTTATTCTAGGTGGGTTGTATGAGTGGTAGCTTCCCACTGTGGATGATGTGTACATAAGTTGTCCTTCATATATTTAAAGAGTGTATAGTGCTCCTCAAGGAAGGTAGTTTGCCATGTGAAGGGTGATTGTGGTGTATCTGGATATTATTTCAATAATTCAGTTTTAAATTCCTCCTTGGGTTAAGTGTTTTAGGCCCAGTGTCTTGGATTGATCTATATAAAGTGACAGAAGCTTGTAAAGTGAGTGAATATTGAAAAATGTCTGCTAAACGAAAAGATGCGCTCTATCTGTTATAAACTGGAATTATTTAAATACTCCAATACTCCAATATTCTTCATAGGAATTAGGAATACACAAATTGAAATTATACTTTTTAAAACAATTAAATGCTTAAAATGCATTTGTAATGATATTTCCGTTGTACAGTTAGGAACCTTTGGATTCATTAAAACAGACATATTAAATGTATGTTTATCTTAGCCTCTTTCCTGCCAATTGGACCCTAACTATCAATAAAATATGAACGCGTATCATTTGCTTTGCTTGTGTATATAACTGATATGTATGTTTTAGAAATACAGAGCCCTAATCCTGTTAAATCAAGGAATATAACCAGGTGTGCCACTTCACGGTTAAAACCCCAAATGTTAAGGACTACGGTACATGCGCTATAATGCTGTTCAATATGAAGGACAACTTATGTACATATCATGGTAAGCCTCATCTTGAGGACAACTGTTAAAATAATCAGGTTAAACGGTCATAAAATAGCTGCCAATAAGTGGTGGTTTTATCATGATCAAACGACCTTATCAAACAAAGAGCAGAGCTCTCTCACACTATGAGCACAGCGCCCGTACAGCCACCAAGAGCTGCCCGACAAGCCATCCACAGCCACTGTGCCTCAACCTGCTCTTCCAGTGAGTCACAGCCAAATTATCAGTGGGGAAATCTGAATGCCGCTGTGAATGCAGCCCAGCAATACCCCACCCTGCGTGTCTCACATTTATGTTAACATTCCATTTAACTTTCCTCTGCTACCTCTTGTTAATACATGTGCTCCAAGTATTGTCCTGCTAACCCTGGGCTACCAATATGTTTATTTAATCAAATGTCAAATTACATTCTCTGGAAATGTTATTAATGGAATTAGTGAATTGTTGCATACTGAGGGGAGTTGTCCATATTAAGAATTGTAAAACGTGATTGGTTTACACCTGTGTTCCACTGTAGCCTGATAATAATAGCCTGTGACAAACCTTTATGAGATTTGGTGCAACAAATGGTTGTCCATCTGCTGTTTCACATGATTTCAGGTTTACTACACCTGTCTCTGGGAGGTCCCACAGTTGGTTAATACAATTCCTACAACAATTATAAAATGAAATAAAAGAAACATTCAAAGCAAATCCGGAATTAGTTTCTTTAAAACATCAATAACATTTCCAAGGCATTGAATATCCCCCAAAGCACAGTGAAGTACATTATTAAGGAATGTAGAGAATATTGTGGAACTGTGAATCTGACTAGAACAGGCCCTCCTCAAACTTAGCACTCAGGCAAGAAGGGCAGAGGTTCAGGAAGCCACCAAGGAGCACACGGCAACTAAAAAAGTAGTGACATTCTTCAATGGCTGAGCTGGGAGAGCATGTGTAGCCTGCAAAAGTAGCCCTGGTACTTCACAAAAGTGATGTTTATGAGAAGCGGCAATTGCAGATCTAATCTTGACTAGAGTTTGGGAGACTCTGAGACCAAGAGGAAGATTTGACCAAAATTGAGCTTTTTGACATCAATGCTGAAAGCTAAGTTTGGCGCAAGATTGAAGCATGGTGGTGGCAGCATCATGCTATGGGAATGCTTCTCTGCATTAGGGCCTGGAAAGCAATTGAAAATAGGGGACAAAATGGGTCTAGCAAAGTACAGAAAATCCTAGAAGAAAACTTAGGTCTACAAGAGACCTGGGACTTGGAAGAAGACTCATCTTTCAACAGAACATTGACTTCAAACATGCAGCCAGTGTTGCGACACCATAGAAAGTGTAAAAGTCAAAAGGAGAAATTTTTTTGAGAGCCACTGTTAATGTAACATGGTTTGTTTCCTCTGAAGTACTCCACATAGTCCTAAATACAGACACTGATGCCATGCATTATCCAACATTGCAATTATTTTAGTAGTTTTAAATACTTGGTGTTGAGCTAGGGAGTGGTAGTTTAGTAACATGTATTTACTAGCCAAAAACTAGAGCGGTTACATTCTTGATTATAACCATACACCTTGTGTAAATAAGCGCAATCCATTAATCTTCATCCAGTCTTGGTAATCTTTACCCTTTTGTCAGAAGGGCGGATATCAGGTTTTTGTTGGAGCTAAAAGAATAAGCGAGAAACAGATAGCGATAGAAAAACACAGCGTCAATAAGCAGTTCTGAAATTGATGTAACTGTCACTATTAGGGGATTCATGGAAACAATCTGTGGAGAAAGACAGGCTTCTAATTGTTTATTTGTATGAGTGGTAAAATGTGTTTGTGTTCAAATGTTTATGGACATGAGAGTACATTACGTGTCAAAATGTCAACATGTCTTATAGCCATATGGGATGGGCCACATGGCGCAATAAAATACACTAATGTAAATACAACAGAGTACTTCCTGAAACATTGGGGTACATACCGGCCCTGACGGTTGCCAGTCCTTTTACAATGTTGACAATGCCAGCATTATATTGCCAGTTGTAGTCACCACTGTTATGTTATGTTGCCAAGTTTAATATCGCATCCACCGTCTCATATGCTGCCAGGTTTAACATTGTGTCCACCATCTGATTGGTTGCCGATGTTAGTATTGCCTCCGCCGCCTAGTATGTTGCCAAAGGAATTACTGTAGTCCTGACAGTGGGATTAACAGTGATCTATTACTGCTGTGTTACATAGAGAAATAGAGAGAGAGGCGGGGTGGTGAGAGAAAGAGGGGAATTAAGTGTTTAGATGGAAACTGCATACATGTTATTCAAGTTCTCATTAAGGGTTGAAGAATTGACCTCATCCAAACTGTCCACAAAACGTGCAATTTTTGATGGCCAACTAAACAGTCAGTCGTCAACACCCAATTAGAACTGTAAAATAATGTTGAGTCTTATTCCCTCTGTTGATTCGTAAGAAATGGATTAATCTTTTATTAATTGAGACATTGTTCCCAAGGGGGCAAAACGGATTTCAAAGCCTAAACCAACAGTATGTAAAAAGGGGCATTGTTCTCAGCTTGATACAGTTTTTTGAATTTAGGTAATATGAGTCAGTTCCAGAGAACTGAAGAGGCAGTCATCACCATCATCCCCTGACTCCCAGATTGTAGGGTCAGAACAGTTTTCAGGGCATTTTGGCTGGGCACATCTTTCTGGGCTTCTTCCACTTCTCTCTCAGCCTCTCTCCAAGTCTGCTCAACCAGGGGCTTTGACGCGACGCTGGTGCAGCAGGATCATATCCCCCCCAAGCTTTGGACCATGCCCTGCTGAGTGGGTGAACAGTTCATCCACCTCTTCCAGGCCATGCGGAATTGCAGGAAATGTTCTGTAAAGTAGCCAAGCAATCACTCAAATCATTCAATTACTACCCTGTGGCAAAATATGTTTTACTAATATAATATGTATGCCATAATATCTACCCATTCTGCTCCAGTGAACTCAAATCAGCCTAACCTAGATCAGCCCAACTTTGAAGCTGTTTAATTCTTATAATAGTGTATAATAGTGATAAAATATGTTATGTGCATTTGATTATAATATTGTTATCAAATTATAATCGGAATTGTGATATTGACATGTGCAATATCCAAATTGCCAAGTTTAAAGATTTTCAGCTCCAAAAAAAAGGTGAATGAGATGCACTTCACTTGAGGCAACGGGCAAGCATCATACATCCGTAATAGTTTTTCTGGTGGCGGCTATAGGCATTTTTGTAGATTACTTAAATACCTGGACTAATTTTGTTTAAATACTTCAGATTTTCAATGTTAGTTTGAGTTAACATTGCAACTGCTAGCGAAGACATTCCCTTCAATCCAGTGAGTGGCATCAAGATATTGTCCCACATATACAACACCATAGTTATTCAAAGTTTGGCTTCAATGTCGGGGCCTGCAATCATACTTAATATGGAAGAAAATATACCGCAAGGGTTGCCATAGCTGCCTAACCAGCTATGGCAATGACGCACAAATTGCAAACGCTGCCAACACCATTGAATTAAATGAGCAGTTAAATGAATAGGTCGACACAGGCTTCACCTTCAAATTGGTAATACGTGAAAAATACAATACACTGAACTAGATTTTTATTCAATTTAATAGCACATTATGTAGGACATGATCTCTATTTTTAAGAGAGATAATCTATCGAGAGGGGTCAGCTGAGGTGGCTTGGGCATCTGTTTCGGATGCCTCCGGAACGCCTTCCTGGGAAGGTGTTCCGGTCCCGTCCCACCGGGAGGAGACCCCGGGGAAGACCTAGGACATGCTGGAGGGACCATTTCTCCTGGCTGGCCTGGGAACGCCTCGGTGTCCCCCCGGAAGAGCTAGAGGAAGTGTCTGGGGAGAGGGAAGTCTGGGCATCCCTGCTTAGACTGCTGCCCCCGCGACCCGGCCCTGGATAAGCGGAAGATGATGGATGGATGGAATAATCTACCCTGTTTAGTCCCTTGTTTGAAAATCGCAAATCATAACCGTAATTGCAATATTTGTCAAAGAAATTGAGATTCAATATTTTACACCAATCATGCAGCCCTACTCTCATCTGGATATCGTCCCTCCCTAACAGCCCTCCCCTTATATTTGTTAGATGGCAGAGAGGGAGGTGAGTAGTTCCTCCAACTCCACCAAGATGGCTAGACTACGGACTATGTCCTCATATTCCGGACCATGGCAGCCTCCAGAGGGTTGAACGGCTCTTCACCAAGCAAGACCAAAGGTCTTACAGCCTGGTCTGGATTCGGGAGGGGGGCTAGTAGAAGACGGCCTTCAGCACGGAGTCTGGCCACTATGAATATCTGGTTATGTTCTATGGGCTAGCTAATACCCGAGGTGTTCCAGGACATGCTTGGTTTCCAGGGAGTCAATACATCGCTGACATGTTGATTCATCTGGTCACCCTGGAACGTCACATGGCCTACGTCCGTGTGGGCTCAGGATGCTTCCATGAGAATCGTCTTTCTGTCAAAGTGGTGAAGTGCCTATTCCAGCAGACCTCTCTCTCCTAGCTGGGATACCAGATCTGTTCACAGGGGTTATTAATGGAGGAGAGGAAGGTTGAAGCAGTCAGGTGGTGTCCAGCACCAACCGCCATAAAGGGGCTACAAAGATTCCTGGATTCACCAACTTCAACCACCGCTTCATCCAAGAACTTCAGCTACATCGGCACGCAGTGGCGAACCATGACTATTGGAGCTAGGCCCTCAGTAGCAGACAAAGATCTGACGTAATACATATACTCCAGATAGAGAACTTGCATGCTTGTGTATACAGAGCATGACTTCTTTTACAGACCTATGTAGGAGAAGCAATTCTTTGATGACAGAGTCAAATGGCCCTATGACACGCCACAGGCTCACAGAAACAGCAAACGCACACAAGGGTTGCAAATATCAATGGCAGGAACCACGTTAAAAGAAAATATGGTTTTGTCGTTTCAAATAAACATTTGCCAAAAAAATCACTCAAATGGAGGCAGAGAAAATTCAACCCCACAACTACTCATATTATTTAGAGACCATAGACAGTATATGCTGTTAGAGAGAAAAACGTTTACCTCCACCACAAACAGAATCTATAAAATGTATAGCTTTTGCCACTGGCCATTTAAACAGCATATTAACCAGTAATAGGCTTACTAGTATCTACTTACTACATGGAATAGTCATAAGAATTGAGCAATTGCTAACAAGACTGAAGATGAACTATACACTACCAAAGCAATTTCATTTCATGACACAAAAACATTCATTTTTCTTTCATTCGTGAATGACATTGATACAATAACTATCAATATAGGTGATGGTAACTGACTTTTTCATCAAGCAAAAAGACAAGAAAATTGTGGAATCCCCTACTCTTCTACTGAACAGTGGTAGTGGTAGTTCAGATGAGAACTTTGAACAAGAACTATATTTTATTTTCATAATTTTGTTGGCCTGATGACTTGTTTTGTTGTAAATATCTTGATCAGAAGACATAGCATTTTGGGAACTGACAAGAGGAGGGGTATAAAAAGGTAAAAGCAAGAAACAATGTGACTTCAGAACAACCTACAAATGCTTTGTTGTCACTTGTTCTCTGTGCAATTGAATAAGATTCAATTAAATTGAATAAATTAATGGCTATCCAGTTTTGCAAAGTTTCTTCAGACTTTATTTTTCCTTGTTTTTTCAGAGAAAGGGGTCTTATTCACAATGCCCTATTCCGCCTATATTATTTAGGGCAGACTACCTGCTTGACTCTGCTCACGAGACCACATTACCTGATTAACAGGTTAACATTCTTTCATGACTTCATAATATTATCATAAGGCAAATATTGTCCCTTGTCACTTCTCTCTGTAGCAGTTTCAATCCAGGTAAATATTTAAGTTCCAGGCAAATATTTTATTTACACATAGTTGAAGCAAATCCTTCCAGTACATGGGTGGAGTTGTTGAAAGTTGACTGAAGGTTGAAATTATCATACACATCATATCATACATTTTGTTATTACCTTACAAACAATACATATATTACTACTTTGTTTTTCTAAAACATTAAAACATAGAGGAAAGAAAATAACAATTGTAAACCAGATAGCAAAGAAAGACAATCAATTATTGAGAGCGTGAAGCAATTTTTCTTCTGTTGGCTTCATATTCCAAATGTTTGGATCACGTCTGATCTGCATGGACCGGCAGTCCAGTCCATAAGGATTTGGACAGTGACACAAGTTTGGTTGTTTTGGTTCTTTTTGGCATTTTGGATTTGAAATAATAAGGGAGTTAAAGTATAAAATGTTCTGTATCGGAAGAAACGTTTAGAAATAACAACACATTTTGTATTGTACTTTGTTCCCCCATTTAAGGGTACAACATGTACAGGGGTAGAAGAAATAAATTACAAATACTTCTACTTATTAGATCCTATTTTTAGATTGTAATTCTACGTGAGTATATTTTCAGTGAGGTGTTTCATACGTACATATTTTTTAAAACCATCCGTCAATGTACAATCTCGTTATTATCTCGTCTAGTTAGCGTGCAAAGTGGAAACAGGTGGAAAGAAATTGGTGAGATACAAAACAATTTTTAAGGCTCTGGGACTCCGGCGAACTGCAGTGGGAGTCATTATCTCCAATCTGAGAAAACATGGAGCAGTGGTGAATCTTCCAAAGAGTGGCCAGCCTAGCAAAATTCCTCAATGGGCACAGCAACGACTCCTCCAGGAAGTCAGAAACAACACTCAGGGCAACATCTAATGAATGGCAGGCCTTTTAGCCTCAGCTAAGGTCAGCGTTCATGATTCAACATTTAGAAAGAGAGTGGGAAAAAAAATTATTCATGGGAGAATTGTAAGGTGCAAACCACTACTAACATCAATGAAGGAACCATGAACTCTGCTCTCTACCAGAAAATTCTGAAGGAGAATGTCCGATTATCAGTCCGTGATTTGAAGCTGAAACGAAATTGGGTTATACAGCAGGACAATGATCCTAAACACAAGAGCATGTTCACCTCAGAAAGGCTCAAAAGAAAATAAATTAAGGTTTTGGAGTGGTGTAGTCAAAGTCCTGAGTTGAACCATCAAGGTCCAGTGGCCAGTTGGTACTGGATAAAAAGTTTCTTACATTTTTTTAATGATAATTTAAACATTGAATTTTGTGTTTACTTGTGTTCTCTTCATCTTTTTTGACATTTTGTATGAAGATAAAAAAACTATTTGATCTTCTGAACACAAAGACAACTGTCACCCATGAAGCACTGATACTGCAGCCTTTGCTGAAAGTTTGGAGTAAAGGAAACAACAAGGTGCAAGTGAAGCAATCAGCATCTTATTAATTTAATTTGTTAAAATCAGATGTGTCATTGGGAACTGTTGATGTCTTTATAACATGAAATAATACATGTTATTTGTTTTGTATTACATACAATAAATGCAGTAATGCAGTTTATAATATACATTCCTTTCCTATGTTTCTTTTTCTATTTATTGCATGTAAAAGATCAGGTCTAACAACATTCAGGAAATCTTTTTAATTATCTTAAAATTAACAATCTTTCTTTTACTTCAAGTACTTTTTAAATTAGGTTCTTTAAAATGTTACATTAGTAGTTCTCTACACTTACATAACCACACATCCTATGCTACCACTCATTGTTCTCCAAAAGATGTTGAGGAAGACGTCATCTTTAAAATTCAGTAACCAAAGGGACTATTGTCTCAAAAAGAATCCCAATCAGCCTCAGACAGCAATGTGCAACCATTGCCATTTTCAAACTGTATCTTTGACTGTATCTATGGTTTTATTCAACTGCTGAAATAATTTAACAAATATACTTGACATGATCCTGAAATCAGTTAAATCCATCAATTCTAAACAGGTACCGTCCAAAGAGCTTGATGTGTGACGGTGGTGAGTGTGATTGGTTACAACTGAGCTAACTTAGGATTGTTACTGTAAGCGGGGTGAAAACGTATCCAATTAGTATATTTCAGTATTGTATTTTTGAGATGGAGCCCCAACCTCCTCACCCACAGTCGTCAGTACCTTGTCAACCAGCCTTCCATTGCCCCTGCTGTTCCAGGCACCCCTGAGACCGAACCAGGAGAACCACTGTCTGTACCCTTCTGGCTAAGACCAGTTGATCTTCAAAATCAGGAGATTTAATGTACACTGTAAACTTAGGGAACCACTGTAGAAGCTTCAGAGAAGCTGAGAGGATGGATAGTCTGCTCAAAAGTAAAAAGTGTACTATTAATTATTTACCAGACTGTGTTTTGTCAGTGTCATCATGCCCATAGGTTCTCTTTGTGACAGTATGTTGATTGACTTCAATTATCTGGAACTGATCCCATCCCTATAAAGGCTTTCTTTATTCTCTTCTGTTCATCGGCAATGAATAATATAACCTGGATTTTTTTATTTATTGAACCAGCCCCCCGTCTCTCTTCCAGCGTGCCTCTATCCTATAAAAGCACAGCTTTCTCGCCACTCTGCACTTGAACACCTGTTCACTATTACCTACAAGAGCTCAGCTGCAGAACACTGACACAGGTAAATACATTATTTAAATACCATATTCTGATTTATGTTCAGAAATCACTCTTGGCCTCATATTTACTTTGTCCAAAGGCTAAATAAATAAATGATTAATCTAATTCTAATTTCATTATTAACATAGGAAATAAGAAAAATTATTATTTTACAGTGGTGACTGACAGAGTGAAATTGCACAAAATAAACGTTGCATATTGAGATCGGTGCTTTTTGTGGACAGTTTGGATGAGAACAATAATTTAACCGTTAATACAAACTTCAATGCCATACAAACTTCAACCACTTTATATTTCCATTTAAACATTTAACCTCTTTTTCTAACCACCCCGCCTCTCTCTCCCTCTGTTTGTCTTTGTATCATAGCAGAAATGGATAGGTGTAGACCACACTGTGAGGACAAAAACAAAGGCAGTCACATTGGCAACATATCAGGAGGTGGAGGCAACGCGAACATTGGCAATGTATCGGGCGGTGGAGGAAGTAACATTGGCAACGTAGACGGTGGTGGAGGCAACGAGAACATTGGCAATGTATCAGGAGGTGGAGGAAGTAACATTGGCAACATAGATGGGGGTGGAGGCAACGCCAACATTGGCAACGTTGGAAAACAATCTGGCTGCCAATAGGGCCGGTAAGTAACACAACATCACAGAACATAATCTCTACCCTAATCTATGAAGAACTGTATATTTTATTCTGACACATTGTCATTTTAAGCATTAAGCAATTACGCGTCCATGTACACACACAATTCTTACAACTCATACAAATAAACTAATATAAGGCTGTAATTCTCCACAGATTGTTCCCAGGAATCTCCTAAAATTTACCATTACCTTAATTTCAGAACTTCCCAATAATCCTCTCTTATTCTATCTTTATGATTTCCTCTTTCATTTTCTTAGCTCCACCAATAACCTGTCATCATTCCTCCTGACAAAGAGGTGAAGATAATGAAGACAGGATGCAGATTAATGGAAATGTCTGTGTTCTTATTACTTCCAGACTCACTATAGGAGTATGATTTTAATCAGCAATACAATTACTGTTGTTTGGGAGAAATAAATAAATCTTACAACACTGATTTATGTTTTCTGTAGATTCTTACTATGACAAGTCAGTCATATTTTTTGTGTCGGGTGGGTGTTCAACTCTCAAGAAATAGATTGGAGATGGCTGAGATCTCAGACACTACAATTACCATGTGGACTAGTTCCAAGTGCATGGGCAATGCTGTATGTATTAGTGAGCAAAGTAGGCAAATACTAGATTTGGAGTCCCGATAGCTCATTTATAAATGGTCTACAGACCATTTAAAAGCTTTTACATTCTCTACCGATAGGAATGGAGGGTTACTGTGGTGTTGTTTCAAAATATATTTCTGCATATTTACATGTCACCATTTGTACAATGTTTATATAATGCACATATTATACATACATTGCGATATAAAGGAAATCTCAGAAGGGCACATTCCTGACATATAAGAAGTAATCCACAATAGGATTTAGCCACAATGGCGGATTCTTAACTTCTCCTAGATTCTCTCTGAAAAAATAAAAGCCCTTTGTTTATTGAGAGACTGGAACAAGTAGTGAGTGTGTGCTAGACAGTGGTTCCCAACCAGGGGTACTAGGACCCATGGAGGTACTTGCCCTCTCCACAGGGGGTACTTGAAAACATTCATGACACCATAGACTAACTAGTGAAATTAACATGAGGGGGTACTTCAGGAGTACACTGAGCAGAGCAAATATTCTATTGGTAGTAAAGTGCTGAAAAACCAATGCGTTAGCAGATGACATAAGACTTTCAAAAGACAGATAGACAACGACCTCTTGTGGCTCTTTAGTCATGCCTATAATCTCATTGTACACAAGTGGAACTATTCAGTGGGGATGTGAGGAGAAAAGGTTATAGGTGCTCAACTACAGTATACAGATTTATGGATTGGCTACATAGCTAGTAACCCGTTTATTAAGCATAGTGACACTCAGAGGGTGACTCCATTTAGAATTTTCCACATTTTATTGGGTTACAAAATGAAATCAAAATGGATTTAATTAGTTCTAGAAAATTGCTCAAGAGCTATAAAGTTCCATACATTGACCTGGCCACTCCAGGGTATTTACCTTTTTGTTTATAAGCCTGTCAAATGTGTCTTTGGCTAAATGTTTGTGGTCATTGTCCTTCTAGAATAAGAACCTTCTCCTAGGTCCTAGATCTTTTGCAGTCTTCATCAGGTTTTATTCCAGGATTTCTCTGTACTTTGCTGCATCCATTTTATCTCCACAAGCTTTCCAGGTCCAGATGCAGAGAAGCATCCCCAAAGCTTAAGGCTCCCACCACCATACTTCACGGTTGGGATGGTGTTCTCAGGATGATGTGCGCTGTTGGACCACTTTTGTGAAGCTCCTGGGTTAGTGTTGAAGTATATGAACTGTCTCTCAGCTAAGTTGTGAAAGAATGTAACTCTGTTAGAGTTGCCACAGGCCTCTGTGGTGTCCCTGTCTACCCTCTTCGCACGGATACTCACTGTTTGTGGACAACCTGTTCAGTTGAGCCTTATTCTCTAAATGTTTTTAATGGTGGCAGTGTTCATTTTGGCATCCCTTTTTGATTTAGTCTAGTTTTAGTTATTTTCACTAAAATATCTTTATGTTTGGTCACATTTGTATAATCGGAATAATCATTTAGCCTAGTGATTCAGTCTTGTAATCATTAGAGGCAGGATTATACACAGTGCCCCTTTAATTGTTTTTGTCATGTCTGTCATTTGTATGTCCATGATTTTAAAGTGTGGCAAATTAGACTGACGGACCAGACTGTAAATTTGGGTATTCTGGTAAGGTTGGGCTCCCGACTCTTAAAAAGTGTGGGTTCCTTTCGCTGCATGCCATAGTCTTTGTGAATACATTTTGCAAGGGCCTCATGTCTTCCTTTAAAAGACGTGTTATAAATTCTCCCTTTGTAGTGATGGGTCAACTATACAGCTTGTGCTGTGCCAATGCTTATTTCCAAAGGGTGCTGTGTGTCAGTTTACATATGTGCTGTAGGCCTATACCCTAGATTGAGACTGGTGTCGGTTCCATAACACCGAGGTGAAATCAGTTTTATATTCGAGATTCAACCGACATTCACATTCGTTCATCGGTTCAGGCTCCCTTCCACATTTAGGGACCAAGGTAAAAGAGTAAACCAGGTAATTGCCAGACTGTCAGAAGACAAATATAGTATCATTTTGTACTCTCATCAACATCATTCCACATGCTAAATATTATACCACATTGGAACTTAAATGTGGTATAATGTTATACCATATTGTCAAAAAGATCTTTATTGATTTATCACCAATCAATAAATCAATGGAAAAACTTTTATTTGGGTATTTCATCAATATCTTTTTCAATAATAGTCATAGGAACTTTAAACCTGGTGTATATTATTTTAGAAATAGGTGGCCTACTTGTGCAATCTTTGCTTTGGTGAATAAGTAATTATTGATTTATTAATAATCCATAAATCATTAGAAACACCTTTAATTTTGTATTTCTTCAATATCTTTTTCAATGATTGTCAAAGAAACTTCAACCCTGATGTTTATTATTCTGGAAATAAGTGGCCTACTTGTTCAAGCTTTGCTTTGGTGAAAAAGTAATTATTGATTTATTGATAATCAATAAATCAATGGAAAAACATTTATTTAGGTATTTCTTTAATATCTTTTTCAATGATTGTCATATGAACGTCAGACCTGGTGTATGTTATTCTAGAAATAGCTGGCCTACTTGTTCAAGCTTTGTTCTGGTTGAAAAACTCTTAATTGATTCATTAATAATCAATATATCAATGGCCCCATCTATAATTCGGCATTTCTTCAATATCTTTTTCAATGATTGTCAAAGGTACTTCAAACCAGGTGTATATTATTCAAGAAATAGCTGGCTGCCTTGTTCAAGATTTGTTTTGGTTTAAAAAGTCATTATGGATTTATTAATAATCAGTGGCAATTCCTATGACTAATCCATGTAACTCAATGGATATGAAATACATATTGCCCTACACACAAAAAAAACTATTCTATACGCTGCAGTAAAATGCCAGCAACAATTGCAAATACACAGTCCCCCTTGATTTTTTTGCATATATTTACTCTATAGAGACTCCTGAACATTTCCTACAATACAGTCACTGTAGCGTATAGAATAGTTTTTTCTGTATGAGTCAATATGTATTTCATATCCACTGAGTTACGTTAGGGGCAATGGTATGAGCGAAGTAAAATGCCTGCAACAATTGCAAATACACAGTGCCCCTTGATTAATTTTGCATATATTTACTCTATCCTCTCTCCTGACCATTTCCTACAAGACATTTTTACAATATAAACTAAGCAAAGTGGCAAATTAGAAACATTTAATATTATCAAAATCGCGTTTTACAGCGGAGTTTTATTGTTGCTACGGAATCTCTAATGTTGCCAGCATGACGCTACTCTCGCGGTAATGTGGCCAGCTTAGGCTACTTTTGTGCGTTTGGTTGAAATTGTGCAATTTTATCGTAAGATCTGGTTAACACAACGTCGGACAAGCAGTTTTGAAATACCCGGCACAAATATATTTTTTTCTTCATAAGGAAATCCCCTTTATTAAGTATCCGCTCATATTTTACTTTCGGTTTCAATTCACGGTCTGGTTTCTACTCATCGGGGGATCATGACTTTATTATTTGAAGGAATTCTTACAGATATAGAAAAATATCTTACCTGTTCTATATGCTTTGAGATTTTCACTGATCCAGGGACTTTAAGTTGTGGGCACAGTTATTGTATGAAATGTTTAGATGACTATTTTTCAAAAATTGCAAAGAAGAAAAGGTGCTGTCCTGAATGCAGAGAGACAATTCGAGAACCCCTAAAGCGCTCTAAAAGCGTAATACTCTGCAACATCGTTAAAGTATATAAGAAACATAAAGATTTCTCAGAAGGACATGATACCGAAGTGGTAAGTTAAAACCTTAATTAATGTAGTAATCTGTTTTATTATATAAGTCTGTCCGATATAGGAATAGCTAATTTACACATCAATAAAAACCAGGGTGGAGGATATAATTAGTTTTTACACAATGACATTACATAATAGTTTGAATTAATAATGTCATTTGATATTATATTATTGCATTCATTTTCATGACCCTTTTTTCCCACTGTCCTAGGCAAAGCAATTTGATATTGATTACATGAGCGCAGAGGTGTCTAATATCAGGTGTCCGGATGTTCCAGGCCCCCTTGATAGTACAGTTCAAGAGTTGTCAGTTTCTCCTCTCTCAAATGACAGACCTAGGTCCAAAGGTAGGTTTTTCTTGTTTTAAATCTCAAATTGCAATGTAGTAAATGCTTTGAATGTGCTATTGTCCGCAATAATCCACCAGATGGGGGTATATAGGCCTTTAATTACATCTTCAAAAGCGTGCATCAGACATAGAAGGTTGACATGGATTAAGGCTTTCACGGACATGGATTAAGCCTATCTAGGACTAAAACATCACGTTCAATAAAAATCTCCACTGATCTTGATATTTTAGTCCTAGACTAGGCTTAATAATTGGCTGCAAAACAAGCCCAGAATGTTTAAAAGGGATACTTAGAGATGGCAATGAAGCCATTTTGTACATTAGAGTCAGAGGACCTTGTGGTACAATTTCTACTTATTGGCATGCAGAGGTTTTTTGACTAGGCTGTTATCAACATGAAGCATAGTTGTTAACATGCATAGAATCTGTGTGTGACATTGCGTAATAACAAAGATATTCATCTCAATATCTGCTGTGCTGTTGGTTGCAATGTCATTCCCCTACGTGTTATGTAGAAGTCTCACATTCTGTCCATGTCTTATGACAGAATTCTCCCGTCCAGCCCACTCCCTGCCTACGTTCAGCTTCTGTCTGCTGACCTTCAACCAAGCACTGGGCAACAAACGCCTTGAGTTTCTCCTTAAGGACCGCAAGGTGGTGACCAAGAAGGCATCCTCAGCCAGCCACCATGACCGCTTTGACATCTGTCAGTGGATGGCAGAGGAGGAAATCAGCACAGGCTGTCATTACTGGGACGTGGACACATCAGGAAGTGTTGGCTGGGCCGTAGGAGTGGCCTACCCCAGCATCGGTCACAGAGATCAGCTAGGTCGCACCGCCAACTCCTGGTGCCTGGAGTGGAGCCAGGATAAGCTTTGCTACTGGCATAACAACGTAAAGGAGTTTATGAAACATGACTGTCCCAGTATGGTCAGAGTTGCTCTGGATATGACCAATGGGACCCTATCATTTTATAGCCTCACTGAGAGTCAGAATCTGCTGCATTCTGTGATGGAGAGGTTCTCTGAGGCAGTTAGACCGGTGTTCTGGCTGTTTGGACTAAAGCAACCTAACGCTTTGTTCTTTCCTCCATTGCCAACGTGAGGTTGCTGATCCAAAATTGTTATTTTGTAATGTGTTATCACTTTTCAACCCCTTGTTTAGGACCTGCTCCACTGCTTCATACTGAACCTCCCAGCTACAGTTGCACCTAATTTTCATTGACTTCCACAATCAGTCTTTGCAAATCAAAAGAAAACAAGTGTAGGTCAACTACCTGCCCACTGGACCCAATTCCAACAGCACTCATAAAATCCATCTTAACACTTCTTAGTCCATCAAACCTAAACCCAAAAAGACCATGAAACCTGACTCAATTGCAGTAACCCAGACCCCAACACCCTGATGCTTCCCTGATCCAGAATGCAGCTACAAGGCTATTCTCACAAACCTTTCAATAAAAAACATCACCCCTCTAACTGGGCTAAGGGCTATATTTTGCTAAGTGGGATTTTATTCAGCTTGCCCGTATTATATATCAAACAACCCTGTGCGTCTTGAGTTACAGCAGGGTCTTTGCCTAATTGCTTGAATATTTTGTTGGAGCAGACCTTGAGCTCTTGATCCACACCACTTTCTGATGAGGACAACATAACATAATGACTGTTAATTAAGGAGATATAAAATACATACTAAAGAACTTCTATAATCATATATTTAGGATATTTTGCATAGCTAACGTACCCCGATTATCGGCCACCCCCTATTATCGGCTATTTCTAGCAGTTGGAGAACAAAACTCTTTAATTCAAAATTGAAATGCACTGAAAAACAATGCTACATTGTGCTACTAAGTATACCCTTTCAGCTAGCTCCCACCATTTTTTATAGAGATGTATGGAGGTTAAAACGTTTTTTTTTTTTTATAAAATTAGATACGTTCTAAATCCTGAAATTCGACTTGCGCGACAGAGCAGACGTCATGTCATATGAGAGTGATCAGATGTTATTACTTTTTTCTTCACCAGAAGGCATGAAAGGTAGCTAAAACGTTCTAGTGAACACTTGAGAAAAGACTGGGATCTGTCATTTGTAACACAAATGAAAGGGAAATAAAACGTCATTGAACAAACTAGTAACGTGGCCAATAATGGGGAACGGCGGCTGATAATAGGGGGTCGTATTTTTTAGCCACGTTGCTAAGTAGCTGAAAATATGACATTTCAGAAATGCTAATTAATTGATGCTATTAGCTTTTGTATGTCACTGATAATCAGTAAACATTGACAACTTTATCAAATAATTACTCTGCACAAGAAGATATATGGTGTTGGCTATGCCGATCATAGGGGGTTGTACACAATTTCAGTAAACCTGGAATAAAAATAAAAATGATCCACTGACGGTATTTTAATTCATGCGCATGGCTTATTATTCTACCGTACGGTTCGTGGCGTCATAATAGCTGTACAACATTTGGCCCCTCCCTTCCCTCTCGTTGAAGGGAGGAGGCGGGTCGCAACCTCACGCACAGCTTTTCGTGGTGATGTAACGTTCAAGTTTGTGTGTAGAGCAGCATGCTAGGAAGCGTTACGTTTACATCAGTTTCTACCGTTGTTGCTAGTACATTCACCCACAATCTGCTAAGACTTCTGCAAAGGACAGGACACGGATTTCCAACGTGCCATTCAGGAATATAACTCCGCACAGATAATTAATACGAACGCAGCGTTGCGACACTTTTGGTTTTTGTTAATACAGGGTCACCTGGGAAAATGCGAATCCAAGCCAGGCCATACCGAGGAACGCAGGATGGCTTTATTCAACCACACACGAGAGCATAAATGATTTTCATGAACTCATTTGCAGATTTGGTCTTCAACAGTGGTGAAGATGCGGAAGGATGTCAGAATATTACTGGTGGGAGAGCGTAAGTGGAATTGTTTTGGGTGTGTACTAACGTCAGCTTTGGTGGTTTGCTGTGCGTACAACTAGCTGAATGAGCGCGTGATGCTGATGCTCTGGCTAGTCGGAGGCGGAGGAATATCTAGCTGTCTGTGGCGCGCCACTGTTCATCCAGTTTTATTTAGCACTCATCATCGTATGATGTTGGTTCCCAACCTTTTCCCGTTACTGTACCCCCAACATAATTCTGCTGTTCTCGAGTACACCTGAAGTACCCCCTCGTTCATTGTAATAGTAAGCCTATGGTGTCATGAGTTTCGCCAAGTACCCCCCTGTGGAGAGGCCAAGTCCTCCCAGGGGTCCTAGTACTCCTGGTTGGGAACCACTAACCTACGCTACACAGCTTGCTATTCTGAACTATTTCAGCGTTCAAGCAGTAGGCTCTGTCAACCCCATTGAAAACAGCCCTTGAGTAGTATCTGTCCACTTTGAGGCTGTAATTCACTCTAATACAAGCCGGTGGTCCATCATTACTATTTTTAGAATGTTGTCAGGTACTCACTTGGACTACAGCCAATACTAATTTCTTGAGAGGTGAGTTAATACTTAAGACAAGTGTCTATGCTGTGCTATAATATTTCACTGCTGCATCATCCACATCCCCGCTTACTGTGAGACGCATTAAGACCGACATAGTCTAGGAAAACTTTGCCAAGCTCCTTGGCAATTGATAATGTTTAAAATGTAAAATGCAGACAACACTGACACACAAACAAAACATTGTTTATAGGTGAGAATTGCAACAAATTTCATCGCCAAGTGTGAGACAGACTCATCAAATTGGCTCTATTTGACTCTGGTCCTAGTGTGCCAAAACGCTGCTGTTTCTTCACTTCTTTCCAGTAACAGACTGGTTTAGACCTTGGACAGCAGGTGTGTGCAATTATCTATAAGGAAAAAGCAAGAATCAGAAATGTTTCGGCCCACCAACAGTAGCGTTGAATAGCCTTTACACATGACATCTGTCATATCCCTTCCGTTTTTCTTTGTTTTTTACAGCCAAGGTGGGGAAGACTTCTCTGATCATGTCGCTGGTCAGCGAGGAGTTCCCAGATGTGGTATGTATGGATGCTTCCTGTAAACTCTTGAGGAGTCGTTAGTCTGCATGTCATAATTACCTCACTTCTCAGAAATGGACGGCCACTGTTTCTGTAAGTGCTGGAGGTCTAGTGGTAACACGCCCAGCTCTTTATACATGTGTACTGTCCCCCACCAGAGGCCTTTGATTCTACACGTCCGAGGGATTTTCGCCCTTTGTGGCAGTAGATATTAGGTTTACGGTATTAATGCATTTTGAGCACTGGGTCAAAAGTCCTCTGAGACATGTCCCGCTAGACGTCACTCCCTCTACACGCTGTTCGCTCAGCTGGCTGAAACAACACGTGGGACGGCACACTCCGTTTGACCAACCACCCCAGTGTAGCTCGACGGGCACCCGACCCCAAAACAAACCTGTCCAACAGCGTCTACCCTGACCCAGGGCTCTGCTGGCCAGCAGGCCCTGGCCCTGACGCCGTCCTTTCCGGAGTAGACCCTGGTTACCAAGGCTGTCCTTGTTTTGATTGGCACAGGTTCCTTACCGGGCCGAGGAGATCACCATACCGGCGGACGTCACCCCGGAGAGAGTTCCTACTCACATCGTGGACTACTCGGGTACGTCACTCAGCCACAGTGTACGGGCCCCATCTGGCCGATCGCTACGTACCGGTCGCTCGTGAAAAACAATCCCGAAGGAACACTGGTTTCGTGTCCTCCGTCGCAAGCTGTCGTGAACCAGACAGGCCGGTGCAGGAATCCGAGCTTTTCTAATCAACAACGTTGACGGCTTTCTGGAGCCTGGTTTGAGTAGGATATATAATGTAGCCGATGAGAATACGTCTGGATTGGGAAGGCTGACAAAGGGGCTGCTGGTCAAGTGTCCTGCGACGCTATTTCGGTTTATGTTGACGTGCATGCCACCGTTGAGCGAAATGTCATGTAAACCGTTTTGTAAAATAAGGCCCCTTCTCTCGGTAACCGTCTCCTAGCGTTAAAAGGCCCTAATGCCATTCCGCTGGTCATTAACTGCACGCTGAATTCACTCCCACAGAGGCTGAGCAAACTGATGAGCAGTTGTCTTCTGAGATATCAAAGGTAAGATCAGATTACACTCCATGCGTAGATATCTGAGACTTCTTTGGAGCCCAGATCATAATGGCTGCCCTTTTTCATTCCAGGCCAATGTAATTTGCATAGTATATGCCGTCAACAACAAGAAGTCCATTGAGAAGGTCAGTATCGTCATAATACTTCACTTAGCCTGTGCCAGGACTACTCAACTCCTGTCCCGGAGGGACGACACATTACATTTTTTTATCCAGTGCTCCTCTTTGGGGTGTAATTCAGACCAGTTAAATGAAAATAATTAGTAGTTTGTAGCAGGGAGTTTAAGAGCCCTGGCTTAGGCTATTTAAATGTGTGTGTATTAGTGCTGTATGTACATTGTGGTATCAGCCAATTTGGCCGTGATGTTTGCCTGTTTGTAATCTTGCCTCTGTATTCCCTCAGGTGACCAACCATTGGATCCCTCTTATAAATGAGAATACAGACAAGGACAGTAGGTGAGTTATACCCAGTAAGTTCTTGTGGTACTTATATGCTGTTGCTTCTGAGTTGTGGAACCTGAAGAGTAATGGGTGTGCAGGTCAACAGCCTGTAGATTCTGTGTTGAAGTACACGGCCACTAGCAGGGATGCAGGGGAAACCGCCCTTATTGTTATACAGTATATTACAAAGAAAGCATGCTGCCGCCTTGTTTAAAGCTTTATCGGCCGATGATAAATGTACCGATGCAATCCAGGGAAGCGTTCCCAACCTGTGTCTCTGCCTCCGGCGCAGGGTTCCCATCATCCTAGTCGGGAACAAGTCTGACCTGGTGGAACACAGCAGCATGGAGACCATCCTGCCCATCATGAACCAGTACACTGAGATCGAGACCTGCGTGGAGGTCAGGATGTGTGCATCTGTGCTCGTCCTCCGTGGGGTTTACCGTGGATGGTTTGTCAATTCAAGGAGTCGGGCTAATGAAGCGGAGAAATAGGAAAACAGACTTGACCATCACCCGTTAGCGACAAACTTTAGATTTTGGCCCCCCATGGCTAGCTTTGCAGGACTTTCCTCCTCCCCGCTAGGCATGGAGGTTTGGCTGTGACCTCCGCCATGTTTCTCAGACTAATTAGTGATGGCTTATCCCTCAGACAGATCCGGTCTTCTAGAAGAACACGGTCTCAACGGGTCAGGTCAATATGGAGACTGATATAGAACACTACTCTATACAACTCTTACTTTCCTGGCTCATCTGTTAGAGGGAGCGTTGGCCGTGTGAGTGTCCAGCTTCTGCACTCTCAATCAAACAATCAATCAAATTTATTTAGAAAGCCCTTTTTACACCAGCAGTTGTCACAAAGTGCTTTTGCAAAACACCCGGCCTTAAACCCCAAGGAGCAAACAACCGTAATGTTGAATTTCAGTAGCTAGGAAAAAAATCCCAAAGAAGGCTGAAATTTAGGAAGAGACCTCGAGAGGAACTAGGCTCAGACGGGTGACCAGTCCTCTTCTGGCTGTGCCAGATTGTTGTTAGATGTGTTTTTGTGCTGTGGAAGAACTTTGTTCTTTTTGTTATGTTGGTATAAATAGTATTATTTCAGGATGATTGAAATTCATGTTTAGTTTTTTTGTGTTTTTGTTTTTCAGTGTTCAGCTAAGAACCTGAAGAATATTTCAGAGTTATTTTACTACGCCCAGAAAGCGGTCCTGCACCCCACAGGTCCTCTGTACTGTCCAGAGGATAAAGAGGTAAAAGAGTCAAAACCGTTATTGTTATGGACCACAGATGGTTCGTCCTGTCTCACATTTCCTTTTGGGGCCGTGTTGATCATTCTACTTTTGATTTGATTCCTAGATGAAGCCAGCTTGCATCAAAGCCTTGACTCGCATCTTTAAGATCTCAGACATGGGGAATGACGGCATTCTCAATGATAATGAGCTCAACTTCTTCCAGGTGAGTTTTAAGTCTGGACTATAATGGAGATGTTGCGTATGGGTTCAGTGCTGCACAGAAAGGTTCTCTTGTCATTAATAAAGAGTTCCATTAGTGTTGTCCTTGACGGTATCTCTCTTTTTTTTCTACCCCCGTGTGCGCCTCCCACTCGTACAGAGGACATGCTTCAACGCTCCCCTGCAGGCTCAGGCCCTGGAGGATGTGAAGAATGTCGTGCGGAAGAACGTCATCGACGGCGTCCGTGACAACGGCCTCACACTCAAAGGTTGACTATTAACCGAAGGAGGGAGTTAACAGACATCTGTCCGTCGTGTTTTCTTGCACTAGTAAAGCCCTACCTCTGTAACACCATGTTTGGTTACTTTGGGGTGGGTTTGACCTTTTAGTGTCATATGTACTGTACCTCAGTCACTCATACACACACACACACAGTCAGCCGCCTTTGTTATGGCCTCGCCCCGACAGGTTTCCTGTTCCTCCACACACTCTTCATCCAGAGGGGGCGACATGAGACCACCTGGACGGTACTCAGGAGGTTTGGCTACGACGACGACCTGGAGCTCCACCAGGACTACCTGTTCCCGTTCACGTGAGTCGTCGCCCCCCCCCAAAATAATCAGACCCAATTCATCAAGCTCTTATTGCCTTTGACTTCCTCAAGGACTTTATCCCCCTGCTGAAACCGACATCTACTTCACCCAGTACAACAAACACTGTCTGCTTCCCTCCCTTCAGACAGAGATGGGCCACTAAGCCCCAGTATAGCGGCTGGGATTACCATCCATTCCCCCTTATAGCTCCTTCAATTAACCACAAGTCTCTCTCGTCCCCCTGCTGGGTGTCTTGAAGAAAGCATAATTGAATCCGTCGTCTTATTTGCCTCGTAATCTCTGCAGGATTCTCTCTCTCTCTGTCTGTCTCTCTCTGTGTCTCTGTCTGTCTCTCTCTGTGTCTCTGTCTGTCTCTCTCTGTGTCTCTGTCTGTCTCTCTCTGTGTCTCTGTCTGTCTCTCTGTCTCTCACTGATCTGTATTTCCACCTTCACTCTACATCCAGGTTGAAAATACCTCCTGGCTGCACCACCGAGCTGAATCACAACGCGTACCTTTTCCTCCAGAGTGTCTTTGACAAGCATGACAAGGTATTAACAATCCCTGTATGTGATGCCATCGAAACTTGTGTCAGTGTCTTCTTACATCCCGACATTTAAATCTGATGCGGATTACATCCAATAAATTCCTATCTGACACCTATAATATTATTATACATCAATATCCCTATCCCAACTGGTTTTTGAGCCGATCTGAAATATGTCAGAGATTCAGCTCTAAGTTGGTTCAAATATGTGTCAGACTCATATGGAAATATAAATAATGCATGCTTCTTCCTCGACCAGCCTAACGAAACATTTTGAGACAAAAGAGAAGCGGAGTCTGGATGCTGTGAGGATGTGTTCCTCGTCTCTACATAATGTATTGTCAGTGTTGCCTTAATCCGAACACACTCATTTGTTTATAGGCGATTGCTTCGGCACGCATAGAATTAACCTACCTGGCAGGTTCAGAAACATGCCTGTAAGATCTCACTTGGAGATGTCTGGTTGTAGTCCAGTAATTGTCTTAACTGACCTCCTGAGCTGCAGAGCTTAGGTCACCTAACACAGGAAGTCAGTCGTTTTTTGAATGCATTGTGATTGCAAAGGATAATTGTTCAGGGTTTTTCTTCTGTAAACCGAAGCCCCAAAGCACCTCGGTGTGAAGGCTTCTGCTCCCATATGTCCAGTGGACAAATTGAACAGTTTCTGCATTTTGGCTGTCCCAAGATTGTTGCTATGGAAACGATATATACCTTTGCAAGTTTACCATAACTAGAGTTCAAACTAGTGTTAGACCGATTATCAGCATAGTTTTTTGCTAATTTAGCTGTTATCGGCCCTTGGATAATCCCTTTCATGTAGTTGATCAAAATGCCCCGCTGTTGGGCAGATCTAAAAGCTGCTGCCTGCCACCGCTAACAGGAGAGTGTCATCTGTCACCAAAAGAAATATGCCGCAATATCCTTTCATTTTTCAGTGGTCCTAAGAACAATCAAGCAAGGTTAATTATTTTCCTATTTGAGTATTTGGATATTAAACTGTGACTCAAATCAAACTACAGCTGTAAATTAAACAAATACTTCATTCACCAGCTCTGACAACAATTGCCATGTACACATAAAATTAATAACTTTAAAATAAATTAAAGCGGCTTCTTATTTAAAAATTGTGCTTGTTACATTTGCTTGTGTTTCCTTGTGAAAAGGGTTGAAATTAGGGTTGAAAAACTAAATATACCACAGCAGATCTCTATGCTCTAAATTAAAAAACGTATGATTAATTTGAAGTCAGTATTGTATCTGTGTCGTATGTGGAATTCTTCTTATGTAGATTTTTTAATTGGTAATCGTCCACTTTAATTCCAAAATATCGGCATCGGCCTTAATATAACGATATAGGTGTAAAACTAGTTCATACCAGACGTATGGAGGCAGACCGGTGTAGTAGAGCAGTGACTGCTGAAAGCACTGTCCTGAACCAACGGCAGTTGATAACAAGATAGTTTTTTTTTTTTATAAAGGATAATTATTGTATATATTGTCAGGATATTTTCTTTAAATACAGTCTCGGATTTGGTCTGTGTTTTTTACAAATGAGTGTGATCCGAGGGTCAACCTCATAAAACATCTGACTTTGGTCGGGTATAGAATCTGATCTTGACTAGTCAGATATTTCTATACATCTGTGAATGCTTCTAATTTAGAGTCGGGACCAACTGTTTCTAAGATCTGTTGCCGGGGAACGAAACATAAATGAGGTGGTCAGGCTAGTGTCTGTCTGTTTTCCATGGCAACGTGAGGTCTGTTTTTCAGGACCGGGACTGTGCCCTGTCCCCAGAAGAACTCAAGGACCTGTTTGACGTTTTTCCTTACTTGCCCTGGGGTCCCGACGTCAACAACACTGTGTGTACCAATGACCAGGGCTGGATCACCTATCAGGGCTACCTGTCGCAGTGGACGTGAGTTAAAACACACACACACACAGTGTTAAAGCACAACAAATTAACTGACTCACAAGACAGTTTCCATTGACCACTCTGGTTCCCAGGTTGACCACCTATCTGGACGTCCAACGTTGCCTGGAGTACCTAGGTTACCTCGGTTACTCCATCGTCTCCGAGCAGGAGTCCCAGGCAGCTGCCATCACAGGTGGGCAGAGACCTCGTTGTCACGGCAACTGGTACGAGAGCCAGATTTTGAAATGTGCGGAGTCCTATGTACAGCTGGATGAATAGTATGTGCTCTGAATGTGGGACATATAATTGTGTATAGCCAAGGTGAAAACACTAGCCTGCTGTATAAATATACCTTCATATCCGCAAACATACAGAGTCAAACCCCTTTTTCCTCAAGAACACTCTGAAGTATTTAAGTCATGAATTCTGTATGATGTAGATTATTTTCTCTGGGATGTTGGTGTTTTCTTTTGCGATTGTGTCACAGGTGCATCTGATTGGATGGCGATGTATTCATGCAATGAGCAGCACCTTACGTCTCATGCTAATGATCTTCTGTTGGGTTGAGGTCTGGTTCCTAGAGCCGTTCTAAACGGACATTGTGACATTGCACGTTAACCTGCTGGAAACCTCAAAGGAGATTTTGATATGCTGTGCCGTTCAAACTCCGTTGTTATTAAGGGACTTTCATAACTCCTCACAACATCACCGCCTGCCTCGACCGTTGAAGTGAGGCATGATGGGTCCTTGGAAATCCAAAAAGTCCAAACTGGGATTGGTCGTGGCCGGCTAGCGCTCACCAACTCCTGCAGTGTCCGCGTAACCTACTTGTTTTTAAGCTGTTGCCGTGGAAACGACAAGTCAGTCCGTGACGACGACCGGCACGTTGTGCGTTCCCAGGATGCCATTCCACGCGTGAATTTACTAGTTGTGTGTTAACTAGCGTGTCCTCATCCTCTAGTGACGAGGGACAAGAAGATTGACCTGCAGAAGAAACAGACCCAGCGGAGCGTGTTCCGCTGTAACGTGTTCGGGGACAGGGGCAGCGGCAAGAGCGGATTCCTCCAAGCCTTCCTGGGAAGAAACCTCGTGGTCAGTGAGGATGACGACATTCCAGTTGGCCACCATTTTTCCCCCCAAAAAATGATTCTGCCTGTTTGAAGTATCCTTTTTTCCCCTTCTCTTTTTTCGCCCTTAGCGTCAAAACGCCATTAATGAAGAGCACGTGTCTTACTACGCCATCAGCACGACTTACGTCTACGGTCAGGAGAAATACCTACTGGTGAGGCTTCTCTCTTTCAGACGACGTGTTCACTTTTGCGCCGTCATCCTCAACATTGACATTTGTGCTTTGAGCGTGTGTGTTGTGGTTTTAATAGGAACCTTGTTCATTGTTTCCACCTCCTCCTCAGCTCCATGAGGTCGTCCCGGACATTGACGTCCTGTCAGATGCAGAGCTAACTTGTGACATCGTGTGTCTGGTCTATGACTCCAGTAACCCCCACTCCTTTGAATACTGTGCCAGAATCTTCAAGGTACTGCCCTGTTCTAAACCATTTCTCCTGCTTTCCCTTCCCTAAGTAGTTTAAGTATTTCTACTAATTTAATCTACTGAGGGAGGCTCTTTGGACCTTCCTGATGCCCAGATTGATGATGCGTCTGGCTCTGCTGGGAGATTGAGTTCAGTCATCTGTACTATGACCTGTTTTCAGCTAAATATGCTTGGGGCTGGAAAAATTTAAAAGGTTTCTGATGAAGTTGGGACTGACTTGGTAGAAAGTTCAGAATCATACATTTTTATTTAAGTAACTTCTGCCAAAATGTAGACGCTTAAATACCTTTCGGATTACAGGGTTGTTGTTTATTTCATTCAGAAAATAATTAGGTAATGTTCATATTGTCCCTCTTTACACTTGCAAATGTCTAGTTTAGAAGTTACCACTGTTGTGTGGAGCACGGAGAATAATACTTAGAATCCACCGTGCAGAACTGGATCCGTCTGTCCAGTAACGGTATCCCGTCTGCCTTTCGCAGCACTACTTCTTGGACGGAAAGGCGCCGTGCATGATGATCGCGGCCAAGTCGGACCTGCAGGAGGCCCGGCAGCTGTATGCCCTCAGCCCTCTGGAGTTCTGCCGGGCCCACAAGATGCCCCCTCCGCAGGGCTTCACCTGCAACACTGCGGACGCCCCCTGCAGGGACATCTACACCAAGCTGGCCACCATGGCCATGCACCCGTGAGTGAAGCTACTTGTTCGGGGAGCGGGTCGCCGGCCGCTAAACGGAGACACGAACGATACTTCAATGGTTCATGCTGCGGTGTTATCCTGACTCCGATCCGTAAAGGGTACACTCTCAGGAACGTGTACATAGCCTTACGAGGAGGGAGCCCCCGGTGGGAATCGAATCATCCACCTCCTGGCGTTGCTCGCGGCTTGCTCTACCAGCTGAACTGAATGCAGGCGTTTTAAACTACACTGCCGTCAGGTTTTCTACTATTAGAAATATGCCCTGTAAATGTTTACATAGCCCCAATTACTAAAGGAATCCTTGTTTATTGCTTGTGTGGTTTTCCTACGTGGTGGCTGTAAAATCACCAAGAATTTTGCAAATATATAAAAGTGTTAATTAATGGGAACTGTTCCAAGAAATAGAATTAAAAAAAACATATGTAATGATTACATATAGCCTCTGCATGCCAGTGAATCTAGTTGCCTACACTTGACAGAAACTGAATTTAATCCAGGGCATGATGAATAATATGTTGGTCCTCAGCCCCTAGTGGAGTGTGTTCACTGAATTATCCAAATTGGTCTGAGTGCGTACTTTGAGACAGCTACCACCAACAGTGTCAGGTGACGCTTCCATCGAATCAGATGTCACGCTCTAGTGCTTAGTTAATTAGACAGTTTAAATGAACCGAGTGCATTTAATCCTCCCGTAATCCTCCCCTGTTAAGAAACGAGCTGTACGGACTGAAGAGCTCAAACCTCTTGGTGACACGGGTCTTCCTGTCTTAACGGGTCTTCCTGTCTTAACGGGTCTTCCTGTCTTAACGGGTCTTCCTGTCTTAACGGGTCTTCCTGTCTTAACGGGTCTTCCTGTCTCGCCGGTCGTCTTCTTTGTCTCCGTGTGCACGCGTGTCTCTTTGGCGCGTGTGTCTGTCACCGGGGTGTGTGCGTGTATGCACCTCTGTCTCCCTCCCTCTCTTTCTCTCTCTCTCTCCCCTCAGTCACGCCCGGCTGCGCTGTATGTGTAACTGCAACAAGTGCACCTTCTGTCAGCTGCAGAACTTCCTGAACTCGGAGCTGGTGCAGACGGTGAAGGCCAAGCTCTACACAGCCGTGCTTAGCAGGTCCTTACTCTCTCGCGGAGTCCTTTTCAAGTCTTTCACACTCTTCCCTTGCGTTCGTTGCGTCTTTTCTTCGTCTGCCATTTAATTTCCCCACGGGAAGTTTTGTTTTTGAGATTTTCTTTTTTTTTTTTTTGGTGTGTCTCCATTTTAGAGCCCTGTCTTCGCCTCCCCGCTGTTCGGTTTTTATACTTATCGTCTTTGTTTCTTAAGTTTGCCTTCAATTCATGTACCATTTAATGTTCTTTGGTTTTCCTTCATGGATATCTTTTTTAACACTTCCCCTCTTTGTCCCCATTCCTCATCATTATCTGTTCATCGCCTCAATTTTGGTCGGGTCCTTTGTTTCGTCATACAAATGTTGTCCTGTGGATTGCCTTGTGATCTAAGGTCAAACAGGGAAGGTCAGACTCAAAGAAACACAGTCTACAATCTGCACAGGAATATCCTGTATCGTTGTCATCTGTGTGATTGGCTGAGAGGTTATAATGACATGTCTCTGCCAACTCTCACCTGTTCTGGTTCTCACCATCCTATGGTATGTTTCTATGTTCCTTTCTGTCCCTGTCTCTGTTTTCCTGTCTCCATCTCTTCTCAGACACATGACCCAGGCTGACCTCGGGAGCTCCACCTTCTGGCTGAAAGCCAGTGTGGGAGCCACCATGTTTGCTGTGCTGGGCTTCGCCATGTACAGAATGTTGCTCAAACAACGTTGACCTCCCTACAAACCCGACGTCTGAAATACAAGTACCCAGAATGTTTGTCCTATTTCGTCTGTGGTCAGCGGGATGGATCCAATCTTCAACTTTTTTCATCAATAAAAGTTGATTTGAATTGCAGACTAAGTGAACATGGATCTTTCCCATATTCCATAAGAGTTGGCAGAAAAGCACTGATCTCCGGCAAGGCTGAACATTAAACACTCCCCCCCCCCCCCCCCCCCCCCAAAAAAAATGCAATACGTGCTGTATGACTCCTATGTAATGTAAGGGAAACATTTATTTTATAACTAGAGAGGTTGGGAGGAAAGAGTTACTATTGTTTGTTTTGTTGGTGTCTGCAATTCTCTGCTGTCTGCAAGTCTCTGCTGTAGATCCAATATTATATTTATATCAAAGCTAGTGACTTCAATATATAATTATTTTGGTTGCCTGTGTGGATTGAAATGGTAATTCAATTCGGTGTTAAAATAGGAATAATTAAAAACCGATATGGCTATGCTAAAACAACCAACGCCATACACAAAAATATTGAAAAACAATGTAAATAATGTATATACAGATGCTTGTATATCGGTTTGCCTAAGATCAAAAGGGACATTTTGATGTTCATATATTATGGCTAAAGAAAGCCACGATAAGAAAAAGTTACCTTACAATTATTTCCTCTCCACATCTCCTGGAACATGTTCAGGGGAGGTTGTGCTGCTGTTGAGGATGTTGTCCTTTAGTTTGCCGTGTGTGTGTGTGTGTGTGTGTGTGTGTGTGTGTGTGTGTGTGTGTGTGTGTGTGTGTGTGTGTGTGTGTGTGTGTGTGTGTGTGTGTGTGTGTGTGTGTGTGTGTGTGTGTGTGTGTGTGTGTGTGTGTGTGTGTGTGTGTGTGTGTGTGTGTGTGTGTGTGTGTGTGTGTGTGTGTGTGTGTGTGTCTCGATTTGTCCGTGCTCAATCTGACAGTGGGGCAACTTGTGTTGGCTATCTGCCGTGAGGTAGTGGTAGCCCATGTACCCCTCCAATGTCTTCCAATAGAAATCCCTTTCCCTTTTGGATAATAATCCACACGTGCGTCAGTGAGGACGTTTGCTTGCACGAGTGTGTGCGTGCGCATGCTCTATGTCATGCTGTCACAGGGCTGTATTTGCATGCTTCAATCTTTCTGAACCCCCCCCCCCCATATAATATGTACAATGACAACATTCCTCACTTTTGTTATTCAAATTATCCAGTTGTTATTTAGCGCACATCCCAACCCTGAAGACAACTGTTTTTCCACCTCTGCCTTTCCAAAGTTTGTAATAAAACAACCTCTACTGTGATGCTGTATGAAGAGTATTTCTTATTGTGACTAAGTGATGTTTTGCCTGTTGAACAAACATGTGTTTGGTATAATACAGAGGCTGGGTTCTGTTTTTCCTGTTTCCTACCTTTGTCAGATTTTTACTAAACTAGTGGGTGAAGATTGCGGGGAACAATAGTCAAGACAGCCAGGGATGTCATTCCCCTGGTTCTTGCGCCAAAGGTTATCATGGAGGATGTGGTCTTGGGTGTTGTAGTTCTGATGGTGGACTCATGGTGGCAGTATTGCCTATTTTAATATCCACAAACATGGCCTGTTGGAACACTGCCAGCTGACAATGACATTCATTATCCAGGTGGATTTCACCGTGACAATATGTAATGAGACTGATGATCTCGACCAGACAGTTCTCAGCATGAAATCGTCTTTTTAGTCATGAAGATAATCACCTAGGTAACTAGACGTTGGTTTTTGCATTTTTGCACAGGGCTGATGGTAAAACGTCTGGAACGTGATTTTGATAAGTATTTGTAAGATTTGTGCGCTACAAATTGACCACAACTGACCCAAATGATCCAAAAAGATGTTGTACTTAATTTCTTACCTAAAACACAACCTCACGTCTTATGTTAGTGGGAATACCTGAACAGATTTACTATCTCAATGTTTTGCTAGTTTGTCTTTCTGTATGTCGGTTTGGTAATCTGTTTAGTCCAGTGTTTCCCAATCCTGGTCCTGGGGACCCCAGTGGGTGCACGTTTTTTGGTTTTGCCCAAGCACTCTCGCACCTGATTCAAATTAAAGACTTAATGATAGGTTGATTACGTCAATCAGGTGTGTGAGTGGTAGGGCAACGTTTGAATCTGGTGTATGAGTGGTAGGGCAATGTTTGAATCAAGTGTGTGAGTGGTAGGGCAACGTTTGAATCAGGTGTGTGAGTGGTAGGGCCACGTTTGAATCAGGTGTGTGAGTGGTAGGGCAACGTTTGAATCAGGTGTGTGAGTGGTAGGGCAACGTTTGAATCAGGTGTGTGAGTGGTAGGGCAACGTTTGAATCAGGTGTGTGAGTGGTAGGGCAACGTTTGAATCAGGTGTGTGAGTGGTAGGGCAACGTTTGAATCAGGTGTGTGAGTGGTAGGGCCACGTTTGAATCAGGTGTGTGAGTGGTAGGGCCACGTTTGAATCAGGTGTGTGAGTGGTAGGGCAACGTTTGAATCAGGTGTGTGAGTGGTAGGGCAACGTTTGAATCAGGTGTGTGAGTGGTAGGGCAACGTTTGAATCAGGTGTGTGAGTGGTAGGGCAACGTTTGAATCAGGTGTGTGAGTGGTAGGGCAACGTTTGAATCAGGTGTGTGAGTGGTAGGGCAACGTTTGAATCAGGTGTATGAGTGGTAGGGCAAAAACATAAATGTGCACCCCTTGGGGGTCCCCAGCACCAGGATTGGGAAACACTGCTCTAGTCGGGCATTTGTGTCCATTTCCTTCAATAACATGTTAAAGAACAGAGCTTGTGTTCTTTAAGAAGAAAGAAAAAGGTAATTTGTTATTTCTATTTCATTGGATGTTCAGAAGCATTCTCTCTCAGTACAAATGTTCTGTGGTCTGGGACACCTGTTGATGCAAGTTGACCAGGGATTGTTTTTTAATGGTCCCCTCACTTCTCCTATTGGAGAAAAGATGGCCATCGGTTGGAGTTGCTCTCTACGGACACAGGGAATGCTGTGGCCAAAATGTTGTACTTTTTATTTAGGTTTTACAGAAAAACAATACTTTCTCAGACAGGAAAATACATGAGCATTATGCACTGAAATACAGTAGGCCTACAACACAATAGGTATATATATATATATATTGAGGCCTCATATTCACTATAGGCTACTTGTGTCTGTTTAAAGATGCTGTGTGGGATATTTGCAAATAACATTTTGGGCTAAATGTGTAATGTTTCTGTGTATAATGTGTAGTAGAAGCACTACCATGCCTCAGTTACCTATGACATTTCAGGTTTTGGTGTCATGGGCACGTTTTGGCACATACATAACATGGTAAACATTTTTTAGACAGCACCACTCCTACTACCAGTGGCCAGAAATCCCAGAATGCATCTTTAAGTCTCTCGTGACAGTCTCATCAACTAACTGGGATTTGGCCTTGGGTGATGAGATTAGTTTGTGCTCTGACACATTGTAATTCTACAGCTGACTGCAGATGATATCCCAACAGCCAGGATCTCGGATGCAGCTTTTTGAGGACAGTTGAGGACTGTGGGCTAGTATACTATTTCACTGTTAAAACATTGTTGGCTGCAGTTTCATCCAAAAGTGCTGTGTAGGTGTCAGAAGACCCGTGAGGTTAAAAATAACCTATGGCCATATTGTTTCCATGGTAATAACATTGAATAGCATGGTGAAGTTTTGTGATACTGATAGACCTACTCTCTTTGAAGTGCCAGACAGAATACATTTGCAGCATCATTTCACAGGCCCAAAATAACATACACGTAAGTAAATTTTTTATTTAGCTGACACTCTCATCTAGAGCTAATTACGTACTGTAAATCATTCTTTGTATACATGTAGTACACACATTTTAGCCATTTTTATCCTTGATTGGACACAAAGCCTAAACATAACCTATGGATTGGGAACTGGGAAAACAGGTATTCGTTTGTTGGTTACAGATACATTGATGTCAAATTTGGATATTTTCAGCTTCCAGGAGTTAAATAGTGTATAATAGATCCTGACTTTCTAGGATCTTCAATGTCAGCTCATGAAACATGAGACCAAAACTGTT